>NC_089842.1:66399134-66702467 GCF_035609145.1 Eleutherodactylus coqui
TCGGCTGGTCTTGGAAGCATCGGCGTTTTGGCTCCGCCCCTTGTACGCGTCATCGCGTAGCTCCGCCCCCACCACGTGCCGATTCCAGCCAATCAGGAGGCTGGAACCGTCACACGTCATGGGGGCGGAGCTATGCGATGACGCGTACAAGGGGGCGGAGTCAAAACGCCGATGCTTCCAAGACCAGCCGAAGGGGGAAGATCCATCTGCGCAAGCGCGTCTAAAAAAGCAAGAAGACACCGAAGTTAGACGGAACCATGGCAAAGGGGACGCTAGCAACGGAGCAGGTAAGTGAATAACTTCTGTATGGCTCACATTTAATGCACGATGTATATTACAAAGTGCATTAATATGGCCATACAGAAGTGTATAACCCCACTTGATTTCGCGAGACAACCCCTTTAAACTGGTCCCACCCGCGGCTAGCCTCAGACACATGCTGGCAGAGGTTAGGGAAAGTGCTGCTGCTTATACAGGGATAGTGTTAGCGTAGGATCCTGTAACCCCAACGGTTCTTCTTAGGGCTACATCTCACCGTGTACATTATTGTTGTAGCTGGCTGGGAGCAGTAGTGCACCAACTTTTGTATTACGCATCTAGGCCTATTCCCAGCCTTGCAGTTATAGCGTTCTCAGCCTGCAGTGCCGTACAACCAGCTCTCACCGTGAAACTGCACTCTAAAATTTCCTAGCCTACTGTAAAGTAGTTCAGTTATACCGTTCTGCGTGTGCAGTGCATAACGCAGAGTTTAGGGACACAGCGACTTCTATAGGGAAAGTTTTACAGTCCTGAGCCTCCGTACAGCAACCCCAACGCTCCTTCTTAGGGCTACATCTCACCGTGTGCTTTACAGTTGTGGCTGGCTGGGAGCAGTAGTGCATCAACCTTTATATTACGCATCTAGGCCTGTTCCCAGCCTTGCAGTTATAGCGTTCTCAGCCTGCAGTGCCGTACAGCGAACTCTCACCGTGAAGCTGCACTCTAAAATTTCCTAGCCTACTGCAAAGTAGTTCAGTTATACCGTTCTGTGTCTGCAGTGCATTAGACAGAGGTCTCACCGCGAAACAGTAGTGTAATATTTCCTGGGCCACTGCAAACTATTTCAGTTATACCATTCTATGTCTGCAATGCATTAGAAAGAGGTCTCACCGCTAAACAGTAGTGTAATATTTCCTGGGCCACTGCAAAGTATTTCAGCTCTGCTACTGTGCAGAGAGTCTCACAATACCCTTTCCTTGGTGACGTTGAGATAGCCGCAGTTACCAGCACTATCCACTGGCTTTAGAGTCTTCTCCCACTCCATACAGCCTCTCTTATCTACAAGTCTCTGCGAGCAGTAAATTACCCCTAGGTATCAGCACAAGACAGCGGGTTAATTTTTTCAAGTCACAGCATAGATCCTCCGCTATCTTCAAGTCTCTGTGTGTGGTGAATTAAGCCACAGTTGTCAGTGCTGTACAGTGTGGTAATTTATTTGGGCCCTGCTCTATTCTTAATCCGCCAAGATGAGGAGTCGGGGTAAGGGTCGAGGACGTGGACACAGACGCAGGCGTCCAAGTGAGAGTGTGGGCACAGGCCGAGTTCCTGTGCATGGTGAATCACAGCCGGCTGCTGAGGGATTAGGAGAGAGGCAAGTTTCTGGGCTCCCCAGCTTCATATCACAATTTGCGGGTCCGCGTAGTAGACCTTTATTACAAACAGAGCAGTGCGAGCAGGTCCTGTCGCAGATGGCAGAAAACGTGTCCAGCAATATATCGACTACCCAGTCTTCTACGCAGTCCCCTTCTCCCGGCCTAGGGACTGCAACTCTGAATCCTCTGGCTGCTCCTCCTTCCTCCCAGCCTCCTCACTCCATGAAAATGACATATTCTGAGCAGGCAGACTCCCAGGAACTGTTCTCGGGTCCCTGCCATGAGTGGGGTAAAAACGTTTCCTCTTTCACCTGAGGAGTTTGTTGTGACTGATGCCCAACCTTTGGAAAGTTCCCGGAGTCCGGGTGATGAGACTGGGGACTTCTGGCAACTGTCTCAAGAGCTTTTTGTGGATGAGGATGATGAGAAACAGTTGTCTGTCAGTGAGGTAGTAGTAAGGGCAGTAAGTCCGGGGGAGGAGCGCACAGAGGATTCGGAGGAAGAGCTGCTGGACGATGAGGTGACTGACCCCACCTGGTTTGCTAAGCCTGAGGACAGGGCTTCAGAGGGCGAGGCAAGTACAGCAGCAGGACAGGTTGGAAGAGGCAGTAGAGTGGCCAGGGGTAGAGGCAGGGCCAGAGGGAAGAATCCCCCAATTGTTTCACAAAGCACCCCCTCGCGGCAAGCCTCCATGCAGAGGGCTAGGTGTTCAAAGGTGTGGATGCTTTTTAGTGAGAGTGCGGATGACCAACGAACAGTGGTGTGCAACCTGTGTCCCACCAAGATCAGCCAGGGAGCCACCACTACCAGCCTCACCACCACCAGCATGCGCAGGCATATGATGGCCAAGCACCACACAAGGTGGGATGAAGGCCATTCACCGCCTCCGGGTCACACCACTGCCTCTTGCCCTGTGCCACAACCTGGCACAAAGATCCAATCCCTCTCCCAGGACACAGATACGAGCACCTCCCGGCTTGCATCCACACCCTCACCTTCACCGTCCTCCACTCCATCCAGCCATACCTCTCAGTGCAGCGTTCAGCTGTCGCTAACACAAGCGTTGGAGCAAAAGCGTAAATATGCCGCCTCCCACCCGCATGCACAAGCTTTAAACATGCACATTGCCAAATTAATCAGCCTGGAGATGCTGCCGTACAGGCTTGTGGAAACGAAGGCTTTCAAAAACATGATGGCGGCGGCAGTCCCGCGCTACTCGGTCTCTAGTCGCCACTATTTTTCCCGGTGTGCTGTCCCCGTCCTATACCAGCACATGTCCTGAAATATAAATCGTGCCCTCACCAACGCGTTTACTGGAAAGGGCCACTTAACCACAGACATGTGGACAAGTACTGGCCGGCAGGGCCACTATATCTCCCTGACGGCACATTGGGTGAACTTGGTGGAGGCTGGGACCGAGTCAGAGCCTGAGACTGCTCACGTCCTACCTACACCCAGAATAGCGGACCCTAGCTCAGTGCTGGTATCTGTGGCGTTTTATGCCACCTCCTCCAAACCCTCCTCCTCCTCCGCCACCTCTGCCTCTCAATTAAGAAGTGTGAGCACGTCGCCAGCGGTCGGTAGCTCGCGGCAGCTCAGCAGTGGGCAAGCGTCAGCAAGCTGTGCTGAAACTAATCAGCTTAGGTGACAAGAGGCGCAGGGCACCCGAGCTGTTGCAGGGTCTGACAGAGCAAACCGACCTCAGGCTTTCGCAGCTGAGCCTCCAACCATGCATGGTCATGTGTGACAATGGCCGTAACCTGGTGGCGGCTCTGCAGCTCGGCAGCCTCACACATGTGCCATGCCTGGCCCACGTCTTCAATCTGGTGGTTCAGCAGTTTCTGAAAAACTACCCCCACTTGTCTGACCTGCTCTGCAAGGTGCGCCGCGTCTGCGCACATTTCCGCAAGTCCACCACGGACGCTGCCACCCTGAGGACCCTGCAGCTGCCAGAGCACCGACTACTGTGCGACGTGCCCATACGCTGGAATTCTACACTGCACATGTTGGCCAGGCTGTATGAGCAGCGTAGAGCAATAGTATTATACAAGCTTCAACATGGGCGGCGGAGTGGTAGTCAGCCCCGGCAATTCTTTACAGAGGAGTGGGCATGGATGGCAGATATCTGCCAGGTCCTCGGAAACTTTGAGGAGTCTACCCAGATGGTGAGCGGCGATGTGGCCTTCATTAGCATTACCATCCCGCTGCTTTGCCTGCTGAGAAGTTCGCTGCTAAGCATAAAGGCCGACGCTTTGCGGTTGAAACAGGAGACGGGGGATGACAGTATTTCGCTTGATAGCCAGACCACCCTCATGTCTATATTTCAGTGCGTTTTGGAGGAGGAGGAGGAAGAGGGGAAAGAGACAGCTGGCCACACTGCAGAGGGTACCCATGCTGCTTGCCTCTCATCTGTTCAGCGCGTATGGGCTGAAGAGGAGGAGGATCCTGAAAGTGATCTTCCTAGTGAGGGCAGCGATGTGTTGAGTACTGGTATCAGGGTAATAAAATTCTTTCTAAGTACAGCACCAATCGGGCCCACCCCACTTGCCCGCTGCCGGCGATAAGAAGAAAACACCACACAGAGGTCTGGTATCATTCCTTACACGGGACATGGCTCTCGGCTGTGCCGACGTGCTTTATTACAGATTACATGAGATCTTATACCCTTTGTCCCATCCCCAACCAGGGGTGATGGGCTTATAATCATATATGGGCAGTCCGGATTTCCGGCCTTGCTACGGCGCCTCTGGCTTATACAGAAAATCACGTATTTAATTAACTCCAATGCAAAGAATCACCCACTCAATTCTAAGAAGTCCGGATTTCCGGCCTGGGACAGTGAAAATTATGTACATGGTTGAACATCTTGATATCTTGTTCCAGCGCTTCTGGGAAAACGGCCAAGTACATGCGTCCTTGTGTCTGGTTCCGTATCTTCTCTGAATTTCTAGAACATCTCTCTCAGCCTTCTAAAGCCTTGGAATATCTGAAGTAAGGCGACATATAAGTTTTTTTTCTTATTTGGAATTGAATAAAACTTGCATACAGGTATAAAGCATAAAAAAACATATGGCAATATATATATATATACCCTCACAAACCCCCCTAAAAAACTTAATATGGAGATCAAGCATCAGACTTTGCACTCTTCCTCGGTCGTCTCTCCCTTGCGTCAGGGTTTCTCCACTGCCCGTAAGTCCCTACTCCTAAAAGGGAGGGATCCCTACCTCACCTCAGAAGGAGGCCATGGATTCCCTGGGCTTATTTCCGGGCATCCATACCCTCTATCTGTATGAGTTAACACCCCACAGGGTGTGCCCTCGCCGGAACCTAAGGTCTTCTGCACTTTCCCTAGGCATATGGGAATTCCACTGACAGTCCATCTTAGGAGACTGAGGCAGGCGCAGTACTAGTACATTTCTCCATTCTTCTGGTAACGTATCTGGTTGTCATTATCGGAACTGGCTCTTCATCTTTTTCAAACAAGGGAAATTTTGGTCACATTAAAGGGATAATACACAAACAGGAAATTACATATCCCACCTCTTTCTGCTAAAATCATATCCAGGGCCACTCTATTTTGGAACGCCATGGATGCAGTGGGCCCTAAGTGGTCCGCTAACCCTTGTAAAGCATCTCTGGTGTAGTTTACAAACCTCTGCTGATTGTAATGGATATAATTCATCCAATCTACATTATTATTAACAGTGACAATAGCAAATAAGGACTCAAAACCTGTTTTAACCTGATCTCTAGAATTAAATTAATCTGGCACCCCCCTTGGCACTCCTATTGCATCTATATATACATGTGGATCAAAGTTACCACCTTGAGCGTCAACTTCTCTCTTAGCACGATGCGGAGTTGGATTCTCACCCTCAGTGTACTCTTCATATTGCACATTTGATTGTATTAATTTGTTCTGAAACAGGGGGCTAGTGTACAGTAGTCAAAGGTGTGTGTTAGAGGAATTGTACCACATTATAGCATGTAAAGGATATACAGGATCATGAGTTCTTTCAGTGCGAAGTGTGGATCCAAGTGGGCTTTCCTTTGAGCTTGACTGCAGTTGGGGTGGTGAACAACATCTGGTAGGGACATTCAAACAGGGTTTCTCTCAAACTTTTTCACATAGACCCTGTCACCTGGTTTCAGATTGTGACACTCATCTGTAGGACCTGGGAGAAAAGCAGAGACTGCAGAATACATTACTAACAATTCCTTGGAGAGACCTATGACAACATTAACAAGAAAATCATTCCCCAAACTCGGCTACTGTGGCATGTATCCTCCTGGAAAAAAGAAAAACTAATGAAAGACACTCAATTCAAAATTTGACCATTTTCTCTATTGCCTTTTGTATCTACTTTCCCCCTACTCCGTGGACGGTAGGGTGTGTGAAAAGCCTGGAATATACCCAAAACAGACATGATGTGTTGCATTATTTCACCTGTGAAGTGTGTACCTTTGTTTGACTCAATCACTTCCGGTGCCCCATATCTGCGGATTACCTCATTCATGAGCTTCTGTGCGGTTACCTGCTTATTTACTTTGGTAACAGAGTAGGTCTCCAACCTGAAAAACATCAACAACAACAAGCACATTTTCATGCTTCCCAACAAGTAGGAGCTGAGTGTAGCCAATTTGCAATCCCTGAAATGGGTAGAGTGGCCTCGGCAAGTGTGATGTGGCAAATTTACTTCTGCCCTGTTGCTTTCGGCAAAGATCATGCAAAACTGGACAAATGATGCAGCAGCTACAGAAAACCAAGGAGCCACCCGTCCTTGTTCAAGCGTCGTCATCATTGTTGCTTTGAGAGGTGCGTCTTTCCGTGCGTCAGCTGGGCCATCATGGGGCACAGGGACTATGGTAAGCAAGTTCTGTTGACTGTTCACCATACGCCGTCCCTTTTTAGTCCATTTTTCCTTTTCTTCCTTGCTGGCTCGTAACTGTAAAGTCCAAGTTCAAATCAAAGGTCAAGTTCAAATCAAAGTCCAAGTTTTTATCAAAGTCCAAAGTTATTGTTAAATTCTTCTTTTCTTCTTTCTTCCACGGCTTGAGGGCCGCTGCTTTTGCTGTGTGGCCTGTGATGGCGTTGCCTCTTGCTTCTTTGGTGTAGGAATTGGTGTGAGCTTTCCACTTTGTCAGGTAGAAGTAGGGTCTCCATGAGACTGCACCGCTGCAACATTTTTAATTGGCTGTCCTGCTGTGGTAAAAAACTGTCTGGCCTTCCATGTTGGGCCGTAATCATGAGCTATGCCAAATGCATACCGGGAGTCAGTGTAAATGTTTGCCGTCTTACCTGTGGCCACTCCACACGCCTCCGTGAGTGCTTTTAGTTCCGCTTCTTGTACTGCGACATGCGGAGACATTCTGCTTTTTAGGACATCTTGTTGTGTAACCACCGTATATCCAGTGTGGAGTCGTCAATCACCCTGGGTACCATCTATAAAAGACAACTCAAAATATGCATTATTAACAAGGGCTTCAGTAACTTTTTAAAACTTAAATTTTCTTGTTGCATCACTGCTAGACAATCAGGCTGATATTTTATTTGAAATAGATCAGAATCTTGTTGCAAAAAATTAAAAAAAAATTTAAAAATGGCTTGCAAAACTTTTTTAAAAATGGCTGAATTTAAAAATGGCTGACTTGCAATACCTAGATCACCTATGCCTTCTCCTCCCCCCCTTTAAACCAGGGTACTCAATTGGAACAATAGTAGCCGGGTTTAAGTTAGTATAACATTGTAAAAAGATTTGATGGAAGCAGATAAGGCCTGTAAAATGTTAGCACCTATAACAGAAACATGAGTTACACCAGGGCAGAATAATCTACAAAACATCTACTAATATTGGAAATGTGAGATCCCTTTAAGTGAATTCATTATTAGTCTGTTCCTGCATGCAATGTCTTATCAAAATTTGAGACGGGAGACAAAACAAAACAAAACAAAAACTTTTACTAGCTGTTCAAGATTCTCACCCCCTCCCTTGGACAAGAAGGATGAAACATTACTACGTACTATTACATCATCTAGCTCCACCCCTTCGATATTGGCTCCGTGCGTCCGTCTTCCCAACTTAATTTCAGTGTAACAGTCCACACGTCCACATCTCAACCAAGCAAAGTCCCATGCATGGGGAGGACTTTTATCCCCAGTCAATTATCTGCATCACACATTCCACCACAGCTTGAACACGGGTCACTAACTCTCATCAATCCATGCTCTCAAGTCTGCTCCGTCACCCCCCTTGAAGGTGTACCAGTCCATACAGATGCACGGACAAAAAAAGTTTGACAAACATACATACATCAGCTGAAAAACACCGAGGTGAGTGCTTTTAATTTTATAAAGTACATGATTCTATTGAGATGAGATTGTGAATGAGCGCTATCTTTGACAAATTATGTGAAAAAAAGTTTGCTGATACATTCTATATTTCTTATCTACTGAAGCTATTATATGCTGTATTAAACGCTGAAGTGTTTTCGTTTCTGTGACCCTGACTGTTATCTCTCTCCGCGAATATGAAACACAGACTGAATTGTTTTTAGCTTAACTATTGAAAAAACATTTGAACTCATAATTAACACATATGCTGGGACCTTGCAACATTCATTTTCAACCCCTGTATAAGTAAGAATATAACTTAGAAATTGCTATATTTCCCTGCCTACTAAGACAGTATAATTAATTAAATTCATTTCAAGCCTCCATCCCTTTACAGCAAGCAGAGATATTATCCAGGGTCAGCACTTCATTCTCTCTCGCTGTTATCTTCCGACCTTGAAAAGCTTACACAGACTCGCAGCTACATGTCAACAAAACTCTTCTCCCCTAAAAGCAAGCTCAGTTAACTATTTGCACACACAGTATATACATATATACACATATATATCCATATCTATTATCTATCTTGTATTATACACATTTTCATCTCTTTACCAACAAATCACATGCATTGTAACTTTCTTATCGACTTTGCCTGTTTCTCTTATTTCTCTCCCCTACCTAACTGCCAATATAACCTTCAATAGACACTCTCCTGACGCCCTCTTGATCACTTACTGTACTTTTCAACATTTCACTTACGGATACTTTCTTAAACAAATAATGTGTACATACAACTTTCTCTGACTGTCTCTCTCTCTCCTCCTCCTCCAGCACTGTCTAGCAAAACCTGATCTTCCAAGGCACCTCTGGGTCCTAAAGACCTCCTCCCAGACACCATTTTGTAATCTGCCGTGCGGGTCGGTGTCACACATTTTCATTAGAGTTTTCTTACATTCTACAAATTCATCCACACGGCGGCAGCCCTTGAGGGGCTCTGTCTTCTTTAATAAGATCTTACGCATATTAGAACATCAACAACAATAATAATAACACGCTCCATAGAATGCATCCCTCTTAATTTTCAAATTGTCAGGCCCTTATATACTGGCAAGACAACCGAGGGTCCCTTCTCCTTATGGAACCAGCCCCATAAAATGCATCTCTCTGAAATCAAATCGCTAGCCCCATATATAAGGCAAACCGACCGAGAGTCCCTTCTCTTGTGAGACTAAATGAAAAGAAAGAGAGAAAAAAAACTTCTGCAGATACACCAATCTCCACTATTATTAAAACGTTAAAACTTCAAAGTACAAATAGACTACAGACTAGTTTCTGGGTGACCGATTGGTGCGCATATCACGGTCAGTGGTCCATGACGGCAAACCCGGAGCCCACACGAGTTACCGTGTAGAACTCTTAACCCAACCCGTCCGGTCACAAACCACAGATAGTCAGTCCTGCTGCAACACTCGCAGTGTAAAACACAACATAAATATATGCTGGCCTTACCTGGAGTTCTGTGAGTTGATGAGGCTCGGTTTGCAGCAGGACGGCTTCTCTGCGGCGTGGATCCGGGTGAATTGCGCTGTAAGCTCCTGGTTTTACCGCCCCACGTTGGGCGCCATTTATCAGGGTAATAAAATTCTTTCTAAGTACAGCACCAATCGGGCCCACCCCACTTGCCCGCTGCCGGCGATAAGAAGAAAACACCACACAGAGGTCTGGTATCATTCCTTACACGGGACATGGCTCTCGGCTGTGCCGATGTGCTTTATTACAGATTACATGAGATCTTATACCCTTTGTCCCATCCCCAACCAGGGGTGATGGGCTTATAATCATATATGGGCAGTCCGGATTTCCGGCCTTGCTACGGCGCCTCTGGCTTATACAGAAAGTCACGTATTTAATTAACTCCAATGCAAAGAATCACCCACTCAATTCTAAGAAGTCCGGATTTCCGGCCTGGGACAGTGAAAATTATGTACATGGTTGAACATCTTGATATCTTGTTCCAGCGCTTCTGGGAAAACGGCCAAGTACATGCGTCCTTGTGTCTGGTTCCGTATCTTCTCTGAATTTCTAGAACATCTCTCTCAGCCTTCTAAAGCCTTGGAATATCTGAAGTAAGGCGACATATAAGTTTTTTTTCTTATTTGGAATTGAATAAAACTTGCATACAGGTATAAAGCATAAAAAAAACATATGGCAATATATATATATATACCCTCACACTGGGACCCTGGCACACATGGCTGACTTCATGTTAGGTAGCCTTTCCCGTGATCCTCGAGTTCGACGCATTCTGGCCAACATGGATTACTGGGTGTACACCCTTCTAGACCGACAATATAAGGAGAACCTTTCCACTTTCATTCCTGAAGAGGAAAGGGGTACGAGAGTGATGCAATACCACAGGGCCCTGATGGAAAAAGTGATGCTAAAGTTCCCATCTGACAGCGCTAGTGGCAGAAGACGCAGTTCCGAGGGCCAAGTAGCAGGGGAGGCGCAGAGATCAGGCAGCATGTCCAGCGCAGGCGGGGAAACACTCTGCATGGCCTTTGCCAGCTTTATGGCTCCCCAGCAAGACTGTTTCACCACTCCCCAGTCAAGGCTGAGTCAGAGGGAGCACTGTAAAAAGATGGTGAGGGAGTATGTAGCCGATTGTACCACCGTCTTTCATGATGCCTCTTCTCCATACAACTATTGGGTGTAAAAGTTGGACACGTGGCACGAACTTGCGCTGGCCTGCCTTGCCGCTAGCGTTTTGTCAGAGAGGGTGATTAGTGCAGCTGGGGGAATCATCACAGATAAGTGACAGCGCCGACATGCTTACCCTCATAAAGATGAACAAAGGCTGGATTTCCCAGACTTCTCTTGTCCACCGGTGGAAAGCAGCAGATCCTAAAGAATCTTTTCGCTGCAAGAGGAGAAAAATGCCTCCTCTATCACCCCCAAAAAGGGGAGAATTAGCTATGTGTACCCCTCTTGGATATTATTGCTCCTCTTCCTCCTAAAACAGCATGTCATCACGCCGAACTGCCATTTTATATGCAGCCCAAAATGCTCTGTTTGAAAATTTTAAACGTTTTATCAGTTTTTAAAGGTTTAAAAGTTAAACTTAAACCAATTTTTGCGGAGGGCTCCCTCCAGGCTCTGTTACAAATTAACCAATAACCATCTATATCTTCAAAAAATGTTTGTAGGTTTCACCTGCCCTTGCGGTTGAGCAATTTTTCAGGGGTACACTTGTACTTTTCGTACACCAATTTTTCAGGCCATTGCCAATACTGTTAGCAAACTAATTTTTCCAGGCTTTGCCTATACTCTTGTTAAACAAATTTTTACTGGTGTTCGCCTATACCATTGGTACACCAATGTTACTGGGGTTTGCCTATACTATTGCTACAAAAATGTTACAGTAGTTCGCCTATACTTTTTCTACAGAAATGTTACTGGGGTTTGCCTATACTTTTGCTACAGAAATGTTACTGGTGTCCGCCTATGCTCTTGCTACAGAAATGCTAGAAGTGTTAAAATATACTTTTGCTACAGAAATGTTACTGGGGTCCGCCTATACTCTTGCTACAGAAATGTTACTGGGGTCCGCCTATACTTTTGCTACAGAAATGTTACAGGGGTCTACCGATACAGTTTCTACTGAATGGTTTGAGGGGTTCGCCTATACTCTTGCTGCAGAAATGTTACAGGAGTTGCCTATAATTGTGCTACAGTATTATTACTGTGGTCTGCCTATACTTTGGCTACAGAAAAGTTACTGGGGTCAGCCTATACCTTTTCAACTAAATGATTTGAGGGGTCTGCCTACACTCTTGCTACAGAAATGTTACAGGGGTTCACCTATACTTTTGCTATAGTACTGTTACAGGGGTCTGCCTATACTTTTGCTAAAGAAATGTTACTAGGGTCCGCCTATACTTTTGCTAGAGAAATGTTACTGGGGTCCGCCTATACTCTTGCTACAGAAATGTTACTGGGGTCCGCCTATACTCTTGCTACAGAAATGTTACTGGGGTCTGCCTATACTTTGGCTACAGAAATGTTACTGGGGTCAGCCTATACCTTTTCAACTGAATGGTTTGAGGGGTCTGCCTATACACCTGCTACATAAATGTTACTATGGTCCCCCTATACAGTTGCTACTGAATAGTTTGAGGGGTTCGCCTATACTCTTGCTACAGAAATGTTGCAGGGACTCACCTATACTTTTGCTACAGAAATATTACAGGGGTTCGCATATAGTTCTGCTACAGAAATGTTACAGGGTCTGCCTATACAGTTCTACTGAATGGTTTGAGGGGTTTGCCTATACTCTTGCTACAGAAATATTATAGGGGTTCACCTATATTTTTGCTACAGAAATATTACTGGGGTTCGCCTATACTTTTGCTACAGAAATGTTACAGGGTACGCGCATACTTTTGCTAAAGAATTGTTACTGGGGTCCGCCTATACTTTAGCTACAGAAATGTTACAGGGGTCTGCCTATACCTTTTCTACTGAATGGTTTTAGAGGTTTGCCTAAACTTTTGCTAAAGAAATGTTACAGTGGTTCGCCTATACTTTTGCTACAGAAATGTTACTGGGGTCCGCCTATACTTTGGCTACAGAAATGTTACTGGGGTCTGCCTATACTCTTGCTACAGAAATGTTACTGGGGTCCGCCTATACTTTGGCTACAGAAATGTTACTGGGGTCTGCCTATACCTTTTCTACTAAATAGTTTGAGGGGTTCCCCTATACTCTTGCTACGGAAATGTTATAGGGGTTCACCTATATTTTTGCTACAGAAATGTTACTGCGGTTCGCCTATACTTTTGCTACAGAAATGTTACAGGGGTATGCTTATACAGTTACTACTGAATGGTTTGAGGGGTTTGCCTATACTCTTGCTACAGAAATGTTACAGGGTACGCGCATACTTGTGCTACAGAATTGTTACTGGGGTCCGCCTATACTTTAGCTATAGAAATGTTACAGGGGTCTGCCTATACCTTTTCTACTGAATGGTTTTAGGGATTCGCCTAAACTTTTGCTACAGAAATGTTACAGTTGTTCGCCTATGCTTTTGCTACAGACATGTTACTGGGGTCCGCCTATACTCTTGCTACAGAAATGTTACAGGGGTCTGCCTATACTTTGGCTACAGAAATGTTACTAGGGTCTGCCTATACCTATTCTACTGAATGGTTTGAGGGGTTCGCCTATACTTTTGCTTTTGCTACAGAAATGTTACTGGGGTCCACCTATACTCTTGCTACAGAAATATTACAGGGGTTCGCCTCTACTATTGCTACAAAAATGTTACAGGGGTTTGTCTATAGTTTTACTACAGAAGTGTTACTGGGGTCTGCCTATATCTTTTCTACTGAATGGTTTGAGGGGTTCGCCTATACTCTTGCTACAGAAATGTTACAGGGGTTCGCCCATATTTTTGCTACAGAAATGTTACTGGGGTCTGCCTATATCTTTTCTACTGAATGGTTTGAGGGGTTCGCCTATACTCTTGCTACAGAAATGTTACTGGTGTCCGCCTATACTGTTGCTATAGAAATGTTACTGGGGTCCGCCTATACTCTTGCTACAGAAATATTACAGGGGTTCACCTCTACTATTGCTACAGAAATGTTACAGGGGTTTGCCTATAATTTTACTAAAGAAACTTTTCTGGGGTCTGCCTATATCTTTTTTGCTGAATGGGTTGAGGGGCACGCCTATACTCTTGCCACACAAATGTTAAAGGGGTTCACCTATACTTTTGCTACAGAAATGTTACAGGGGTCTGACTGCACTTTTGCTACAGAAACGTTACTGGGGTCCGCCTATACCTTTTCTACTGAATAGTTGAGGGGTTCGCCTACACTTTTGCTACAGAAATATTACAGGGGTTCACCTTTACTTTTGCTACAGAACTGTTACTGGGGTCTGCCTATACTTTGGCTACAGAAATGTTACTTGTGTCTGCCTATACCTTTTCTACTGAATGGTTTGAGGGGTTCGCCTATACTCTTGCTACAGAAATGTTACAGGGGTTCGCATATACTTTTTCTACAGAAATGTTACGGGATTCCGAATATACTCCTTCTCTAGAAATGTTACTAGGGTCCGCCTATACAGTGTCTACTGAATGGTTTGAGGGGTTCGCCTATACTCTTGCTATAGAAATGTTACAGGGGTTCGCCTATATTTTTGCTACAGAAATGTTACTGGGGTACGCCTATACTCTTGCTACAGAAATGTTACTGGGGTCCGCCTATACTCTTGTTATCGAAATGTTACTGGGGTCTGCCTATGCAGTTACTACTGAATGGTTTGAGGGGTTCACCTATACTCTTGCTACAGAAATGTTACAGGGGTTCGCCTATATTTGTGCTACAGACATGTTACTGGGGTCTGCCTATACTTTGGCTACAGAAATGTTACTGGGGTCTGCCTATACCTTTTCTACTAAATAGTTTGAGGGGTTCACCTATACTCTTGCTAGAGTAATGTTACAGGGGTTCGCCTATACTTTTGTTATAGAAATGTTACAGGGGTTCACCTATACTTTTGCTACAGAAATGTTACAGGGGTCTACCAATACAGTTTCTACTGAATGGTTTGAGGGGTTCGCCTATACTCTTGCTGCACAAATGTTACAGGAGTTGCCTATACTTGTGCTACAGTATTATTACTGTGGTCTGCCTATACTTGGGCTACAGAAATGTAACTGGGGTCCGCCTCTACTTTGCTACAGAAATGTTACAGGGGTCTGCCTATACCTTTTCTACTGAATGGCTTGAGGGGTTCGCCTGCACTCTTGTAACAGAAATGTCACAGGGGTTTACCTTTACTTTTGCTACAGAACTGCTACAGGGGTCTGCCTATACTTTGGCTACAGAATTGTTACTGGGGTCTGCCTATACCTTTTCTACTGAATGATATGAGGGGTTCGCTTATACTTTTCCTACAGAAATCTTACAGGGGTCTGCCTATACAGTTTCTACTGAATGGCATTAGGGGTTCGCCTATAGTCTTGCTACAGAAATGTTAAAGGGGTTCACCTATACTTTTGCTACAGAAATGTTACAGGGGTTCTTCTATACTATTGTTAAAAACTGTTACTGGGGTCTGCCTATACTTTAGCTACAGAAATGTTACTGGGGTCTGCCTATACCTTTTCTACTGAATGGTTTGAGGGGTTCGCCAGCACTCTTGCTACAGAAATGTTACAGGGGTTCACCTATACTTTTGCTACAGAACTGTTACAGGGGTCTGCCTATACTTTGCTAAAGAAATGTTACTGGGGTCAGCCTATACTTTTACTAGAGAAATGTTACTGGGGTCCGCCTATACTCCTGCTACAGAAATGTTACAGGGGATCACTTATACTTTTGCTACATAAATGTTACAGGGGTCCGTCTATTCTTTTGCTACAGAAATGTTACCGGGGTCTGCCTATATCTTTTCTACTGAATGGTTTGAGGGGTTTGCTTATACTCTTGCTACAGAAATGTTACAGGGGTTCGCCTATACTTTTTATACAGAAATGCTACTGAGGTCTGCTTTTATCTTTTCTACTGAATGGTTTGAGGGGTTCGCGTATACTCTTGCTACAGAAATGTTACAGGTGTCTGCCTATACTTTGGCTACAGAAATGTTACTAGGGTCTGCCTATACCTATTCTACTGAATGGTTTGAGGGGTTCGCCTATACTTTTGCTTTTGCTACAGAAATGTTACTGGGGTCCACCTATACTCTTGCTACAGAAATATTACAGGGGTTCGCCTCTACTATTGCTACAAAAATGTTACAGGGGTTTGCCTATAGTTTTACTACAGAAATGTTACTGGGGTCTGCCTATATCTTTTCTACTGAATGGTTTGAGGGGTTCGCCTATACTCTTGCTACAGAAATGTTACAGGGGTTCGCCCATATTTTTGCTACAGAAATGTTACTGGGGTACGCCTATATCTTTTCTACTGAATGGTTTGAGGGGTTCGCCTATACTCTTGCTACAGAAATGTTACTGGTGTCCGCCTATACTGTTGCTATAGAAATGTTACTGGGGTCCGCCTATACTCTTGCTACAGAAATATTACAGGGGTTCACCTCTACTATTGCTACAGAAATGTTACAGGGGTTTGCCTATAATTTTACTAAAGAAACTTTACTGGGGTCTGCCTATATCTTTTTTGCTGAATGGGTTGAGGGGTACGCCTATACTCTTGCCACACAAATGTTAAAGGGGTTCACCTATACTTTTGCTACAGAAATGTTACTGGGGTCCGCCTATACTTTGGCTACAGAAATGTTACTGGGGTCTGCCTATACTCTTGCTACAGAAATGTTACTGGGGTCCGCCTATACTTTGGCTACAGAAATGTTACTGGGGTCTGCCTATACCTTTTCTACTAAATAGTTTGAGGGGTTCCCCTATACTCTTGCTACGGAAATGTTATAGGGGTTCACCTATATTTTTGCTACAGAAATGTTACTGCGGTTCGCCTATACTTTTGCTACAGAAATGTTACAGGGGTATGCTTATACAGTTACTACTGAATGGTTTGAGGGGTTTGCCTATACTCTTGCTACAGAAATGTTACAGGGTACGCGCATACTTGTGCTACAGAATTGTTACTGGGGTCCGCCTATACTTTAGCTATAGAAATGTTACAGGGGTCTGCCTATACCTTTTCTACTGAATGGTTTTAGGGGTTCGCCTAAACTTTTGCTACAGAAATGTTACAGTTGTTCGCCTATGCTTTTGCTACAGACATGTTACTGGGGTCCGCCTATACTCTTGCTACAGAAATGTTACAGGGGTCTGCCTATACTTTGGCTACAGAAATGTTACTAGGGTCTGCCTATACCTATTCTACTGAATGGTTTGAGGGGTTCGCCTATACTTTTGCTTTTGCTACAGAAATGTTACTGGGGTCCACCTATACTCTTGCTACAGAAATATTACAGGGGTTCGCCTCTACTATTGCTACAAAAATGTTACAGGGGTTTGTCTATAGTTTTACTACAGAAGTGTTACTGGGGTCTGCCTATATCTTTTCTACTGAATGGTTTGAGGGGTTCGCCTATACTCTTGCTACAGAAATGTTACAGGGGTTCGCCCATATTTTTGCTACAGAAATGTTACTGGGGTCTGCCTATATCTTTTCTACTGAATGGTTTGAGGGGTTCGCCTATACTCTTGCTACAGAAATGTTACTGGTGTCCGCCTATACTGTTGCTATAGAAATGTTACTGGGGTCCGCCTATACTCTTGCTACAGAAATATTACAGGGGTTCACCTCTACTATTGCTACAGAAATGTTACAGGGGTTTGCCTATAATTTTACTAAAGAAACTTTTCTGGGGTCTGCCTATATCTTTTTTGCTGAATGGGTTGAGGGGCACGCCTATACTCTTGCCACAGAAATGTTAAAGGGGTTCAACTATACTTTTGCTACAGAAATGTTACAGGGGTCTGACTGCACTTTTGCTACAGAAACGTTACTGGGGTCCGCCTATACCTTTTCTACTGAATAGTTGAGGGGTTCGCCTACACTTTTGCTACAGAAATATTACAGGGGTTCACCTTTACTTTTGCTACAGAACTGTTACTGGGGTCTGCCTATACTTTGGCTACAGAAATGTTACTTGTGTCTGCCTATACCTTTTCTACTGAATGGTTTGAGGGGTTCGCCTATACTCTTGCTACAGAAATGTTACAGGGGTTCGCATATACTTTTTCTACAGAAATGTTACGGGATTCCGAATATACTCCTTCTCTAGAAATGTTACTAGGGTCCGCCTATACAGTGTCTACTGAATGGTTTGAGGGGTTCGCCTATACTCTTGCTATAGAAATGTTACAGGGGTTCGCCTATATTTTTGCTACAGAAATGTTACTGGGGTACGCCTATACTCTTGCTACAGAAATGTTACTGGGGTCCGCCTATACTCTTGTTATCGAAATGTTACTGGGGTCTGCCTATGCAGTTACTACTGAATGGTTTGAGGGGTTCACCTATACTCTTGCTACAGAAATGTTACAGGGGTTCGCCTATATTTGTGCTACAGACATGTTACTGGGGTCTGCCTATACTTTGGCTACAGAAATGTTACTGGGGTCTGCCTATACCTTTTCTACTAAATAGTTTGAGGGGTTCACCTATACTCTTGCTAGAGTAATGTTACAGGGGTTCGCCTATACTTTTGTTATAGAAATGTTACAGGGGTTCACCTATACTTTTGCTACAGAAATGTTACAGGGGTCTACCAATACAGTTTCTACTGAATGGTTTGAGGGGTTCGCCTATACTCTTGCTGCACAAATGTTACAGGAGTTGCCTATACTTGTGCTACAGTATTATTACTGTGGTCTGCCTATACTTGGGCTACAGAAATGTAACTGGGGTCCGCCTCTACTTTGCTACAGAAATGTTACAGGGGTCTGCCTATACCTTTTCTACTGAATGGCTTGAGGGGTTCGCCTGCACTCTTGTAACAGAAATGTCACAGGGGTTTACCTTTACTTTTGCTACAGAACTGCTACAGGGGTCTGCCTATACTTTGGCTACAGAATTGTTACTGGGGTCTGCCTATACCTTTTCTACTGAATGATATGAGGGGTTCGCTTATACTTTTCCTACAGAAATCTTACAGGGGTCTGCCTATACAGTTTCTACTGAATGGCATTAGGGGTTCGCCTATAGTCTTGCTACAGAAATGTTAAAGGGGTTCACCTATACTTTTGCTACAGAAATGTTACAGGGGTTCTTCTATACTATTGTTAAAAACTGTTACTGGGGTCAGCCTATACTTTAGCTACA
This sequence comes from Eleutherodactylus coqui, assembly GCF_035609145.1. Lineage (NCBI taxonomy): Eukaryota > Metazoa > Chordata > Amphibia > Anura > Eleutherodactylidae > Eleutherodactylus > Eleutherodactylus coqui. The sequence continues at coordinate 66,417,932 of NC_089842.1, forward strand.
GAAATGTTACTGGGGTCTGCCTATACCTTTTCTACTGAATGGTTTGAGGGGTTCGCCAGCACTCTTGCTACAGAAATGTTACAGGGGTTCACCTATACTTTTGCTACAGAACTGTTACAGGGGTCTGCCTATACTTTGCTAAAGAAATGTTACTGGGGTCAGCCTATACTTTTACTAGAGAAATGTTACTGGGGTCCGCCTATACTCCTGCTACAGAAATGTTACAGGGGATCACTTATACTTTTGCTACATAAATGTTACAGGGGTCCGTCTATTCTTTTGCTACAGAAATGTTACCGGGGTCTGCCTATATCTTTTCTACTGAATGGTTTGAGGGGTTTGCTTATACTCTTGCTACAGAAATGTTACAGGGGTTCGCCTATACTTTTTATACAGAAATGCTACTGAGGTCTGCTTTTATCTTTTCTACTGAATGGTTTGAGGGGTTCGCGTATACTCTTGCTACAGAAATGTTACAGGGGTCTGCCTATACTTTGGCTACAGAAATGTTACTAGGGTCTGCCTATACCTATTCTACTGAATGGTTTGAGGGGTTCGCCTATACTTTTGCTTTTGCTACAGAAATGTTACTGGGGTCCACCTATACTCTTGCTACAGAAATATTACAGGGGTTCGCCTCTACTATTGCTACAAAAATGTTACAGGGGTTTGCCTATAGTTTTACTACAGAAATGTTACTGGGGTCTGCCTATATCTTTTCTACTGAATGGTTTGAGGGGTTCGCCTATACTCTTGCTACAGAAATGTTACAGGGGTTCGCCCATATTTTTGCTACAGAAATGTTACTGGGGTACGCCTATATCTTTTCTACTGAATGGTTTGAGGGGTTCGCCTATACTCTTGCTACAGAAATGTTACTGGTGTCCGCCTATACTGTTGCTATAGAAATGTTACTGGGGTCCGCCTATCCTCTTGCTACAGAAATATTACAGGGGTTCACCTCTACTATTGCTACAGAAATGTTACAGGGGTTTGCCTATAATTTTACTAAAGAAACTTTACTGGGGTCTGCCTATATCTTTTTTGCTGAATGGGTTGAGGGGTACGCCTATACTCTTGCCACACAAATGTTAAAGGGGTTCACCTATACTTTTGCTACAGAAATGTTACTGGGGTCCGCCTATACTTTGGCTACAGAAATGTTACTGGGGTCTGCCTATACTCTTGCTACAGAAATGTTACTGGGGTCCGCCTATACTTTGGCTACAGAAATGTTACTGGGGTCTGCCTATACCTTTTCTACTAAATAGTTTGAGGGGTTCCCCTATACTCTTGCTACGGAAATGTTATAGGGGTTCACCTATATTTTTGCTACAGAAATGTTACTGCGGTTCGCCTATACTTTTGCTACAGAAATGTTACAGGGGTATGCTTATACAGTTACTACTGAATGGTTTGAGGGGTTTGCCTATACTCTTGCTACAGAAATGTTACAGGGTACGCGCATACTTGTGCTACAGAATTGTTACTGGGGTCCGCCTATACTTTAGCTATAGAAATGTTACAGGGGTCTGCCTATACCTTTTCTACTGAATGGTTTTAGGGGTTCGCCTAAACTTTTGCTACAGAAATGTTACAGTTGTTCGCCTATGCTTTTGCTACAGACATGTTACTGGGGTCCGCCTATACTCTTGCTACAGAAATGTTACAGGGGTCTGCCTATACTTTGGCTACAGAAATGTTACTAGGGTCTGCCTATACCTATTCTACTGAATGGTTTGAGGGGTTCGCCTATACTTTTGCTTTTGCTACAGAAATGTTACTGGGGTCCACCTATACTCTTGCTACAGAAATATTACAGGGGTTCGCCTCTACTATTGCTACAAAAATGTTACAGGGGTTTGTCTATAGTTTTACTACAGAAGTGTTACTGGGGTCTGCCTATATCTTTTCTACTGAATGGTTTGAGGGGTTCGCCTATACTCTTGCTACAGAAATGTTACAGGGGTTCGCCCATATTTTTGCTACAGAAATGTTACTGGGGTCTGCCTATATCTTTTCTACTGAATGGTTTGAGGGGTTCGCCTATACTCTTGCTACAGAAATGTTACTGGTGTCCGCCTATACTGTTGCTATAGAAATGTTACTGGGGTCCGCCTATACTCTTGCTACAGAAATATTACAGGGGTTCACCTCTACTATTGCTACAGAAATGTTACAGGGGTTTGCCTATAATTTTACTAAAGAAACTTTTCTGGGGTCTGCCTATATCTTTTTTGCTGAATGGGTTGAGGGGCACGCCTATACTCTTGCCACAGAAATGTTAAAGGGGTTCAACTATACTTTTGCTACAGAAATGTTACAGGGGTCTGACTGCACTTTTGCTACAGAAACGTTACTGGGGTCCGCCTATACCTTTTCTACTGAATAGTTGAGGGGTTCGCCTACACTTTTGCTACAGAAATATTACAGGGGTTCACCTTTACTTTTGCTACAGAACTGTTACTGGGGTCTGCCTATACTTTGGCTACAGAAATGTTACTTGTGTCTGCCTATACCTTTTCTACTGAATGGTTTGAGGGGTTCGCCTATACTCTTGCTACAGAAATGTTACAGGGGTTCGCATATACTTTTTCTACAGAAATGTTACGGGATTCCGAATATACTCCTTCTCTAGAAATGTTACTAGGGTCCGCCTATACAGTGTCTACTGAATGGTTTGAGGGGTTCGCCTATACTCTTGCTATAGAAATGTTACAGGGGTTCGCCTATATTTTTGCTACAGAAATGTTACTGGGGTACGCCTATACTCTTGCTACAGAAATGTTACTGGGGTCCGCCTATACTCTTGTTATCGAAATGTTACTGGGGTCTGCCTATGCAGTTACTACTGAATGGTTTGAGGGGTTCACCTATACTCTTGCTACAGAAATGTTACAGGGGTTCGCCTATATTTGTGCTACAGACATGTTACTGGGGTCTGCCTATACTTTGGCTACAGAAATGTTACTGGGGTCTGCCTATACCTTTTCTACTAAATAGTTTGAGGGGTTCACCTATACTCTTGCTAGAGTAATGTTACAGGGGTTCGCCTATACTTTTGTTATAGAAATGTTACAGGGGTTCACCTATACTTTTGCTACAGAAATGTTACAGGGGTCTACCAATACAGTTTCTACTGAATGGTTTGAGGGGTTCGCCTATACTCTTGCTGCACAAATGTTACAGGAGTTGCCTATACTTGTGCTACAGTATTATTACTGTGGTCTGCCTATACTTGGGCTACAGAAATGTAACTGGGGTCCGCCTCTACTTTGCTACAGAAATGTTACAGGGGTCTGCCTATACCTTTTCTACTGAATGGCTTGAGGGGTTCGCCTGCACTCTTGTAACAGAAATGTCACAGGGGTTTACCTTTACTTTTGCTACAGAACTGCTACAGGGGTCTGCCTATACTTTGGCTACAGAATTGTTACTGGGGTCTGCCTATACCTTTTCTACTGAATGATATGAGGGGTTCGCTTATACTTTTCCTACAGAAATCTTACAGGGGTCTGCCTATACAGTTTCTACTGAATGGCATTAGGGGTTCGCCTATAGTCTTGCTACAGAAATGTTAAAGGGGTTCACCTATACTTTTGCTACAGAAATGTTACAGGGGTTCTTCTATACTATTGTTAAAAACTGTTACTGGGGTCAGCCTATACTTTAGCTACAGAAATGTTACTGGGGTCTGCCTATACCTTTTCTACTGAATGGTTTGAGGGGTTCGCCAGCACTCTTGCTACAGAAATGTTACAGGGGTTCACCTATACTTTTGCTACAGAACTGTTACAGGGGTCTGCCTATACTTTGCTAAAGAAATGTTACTGGGGTCAGCCTATACTTTTACTAGAGAAATGTTACTGGGGTCCGCCTATACTCCTGCTACAGAAATGTTACAGGGGATCACTTATACTTTTGCTACATAAATGTTACAGGGGTCCGTCTATTCTTTTGCTACAGAAATGTTACCGGGGTCTGCCTATATCTTTTCTACTGAATGGTTTGAGGGGTTTGCTTATACTCTTGCTACAGAAATGTTACAGGGGTTCGCCTATACTTTTTATACAGAAATGCTACTGAGGTCTGCTTTTATCTTTTCTACTGAATGGTTTGAGGGGTTCGCGTATACTCTTGCTACAGAAATGTTACAGGGGTCTGCCTATACTTTGGCTACAGAAATGTTACTAGGGTCTGCCTATACCTATTCTACTGAATGGTTTGAGGGGTTCGCCTATACTTTTGCTTTTGCTACAGAAATGTTACTGGGGTCCACCTATACTCTTGCTACAGAAATATTACAGGGGTTCGCCTCTACTATTGCTACAAAAATGTTACAGGGGTTTGCCTATAGTTTTACTACAGAAATGTTACTGGGGTCTGCCTATATCTTTTCTACTGAATGGTTTGAGGGGTTCGCCTATACTCTTGCTACAGAAATGTTACAGGGGTTCGCCCATATTTTTGCTACAGAAATGTTACTGGGGTACGCCTATATCTTTTCTACTGAATGGTTTGAGGGGTTCGCCTATACTCTTGCTACAGAAATGTTACTGGTGTCCGCCTATACTGTTGCTATAGAAATGTTACTGGGGTCCGCCTATCCTCTTGCTACAGAAATATTACAGGGGTTCACCTCTACTATTGCTACAGAAATGTTACAGGGGTTTGCCTATAATTTTACTAAAGAAACTTTACTGTGGTCTGCCTATATCTTTTTTGCTGAATGGGTTGAGGGGTACGCCTATACTCTTGCCACACAAATGTTAAAGGGGTTCACCTATACTTTTGCTACAGAAATGTTACAGGGGTCTGACTGAACTTTTGCTACAGAAACGTTACTGGGGTCCGCCTATACCTTTTCTACTGAATAGTTGAGGGGTTCGCCTACACTTTTGCTACAGAAATATTACAGGGGTTCACCTTTACTTTTGCTACAGAACTGTTACTGGGGTCTGCCTATACTTTGGCTACAGAAATGTTACTTGTGTCTGCCTATACCTTTTCTACTGAATGGTTTGAGGGGTTCGCCTATACTCTTGCTACAGAAATGTTACAGGGGTTCGCATATACTTTTTCTACAGAAATGTTACTGGATTCCGAATATACTCCTTCTCTAGAAATGTTACTAGGGTCCGCCTATACAGTGTCTACTGAATGGTTTGAGGGGTTCGCCTATACTCTTGCTATAGAAATGTTACAGGGGTTCGCCTATATTTTTGCTACAGAAATGTTACTGGGGTACGCCTATACTCTTGCTACAGAAATGTTACTGGGGTCCGCCTATACTCTTGTTATCGAAATGTTACTGGGGTCTGCCTATGCAGTTACTACTGAATGGTTTGAGGGGTTCACCTATACTCTTGCTACAGAAATGTTACAGGGGTTCGCCTATATTTGTGCTACAGAAATGTTACTGGGGTACGCCTATACTTTTGCTACAGAAATGTTACTGGGGTCCGCCTATACTCTTGTTATCGAAATGTTACTGGGGTCTGCCTATGCAGTTACTACTGAATGGTTTGAGGGGTTCGCCTATACTCTTGCTACAGAAATGTTACAGGGGTTCGCATATACTTTTTCTACAGAAATGTTACTGGGCTTCGCCTATACTCCTTCTATAGAAATGTTACTGGGGTCTGCCTATACCTTTCTACTGAATGGTTTTAGGGGTTCGCCTAAACTTTTGCTACAGAAATGTTACAGGGGTTCGCCTATATTTTTGCTACAGAAATGTTACTGGGGTACGCCTATATTTTTGCTACAGAAATGTTACTGGGGTACGCCTATACTCTTGCTACAGAAATGTTACTGGGGTCCGCCTATACTCTTGTTATCGAAATGTTACTGGGGTCTGCCTATGCAGTTACTACTGAATGGTTTCAGGGGTTCGCCTATACTCTTGCTACAGAAATGTTACAGGGGTTCGCCTATACTTTTTCTACAGAAATGTTACTGGACTTCGCCTATACTCCTTCTATAGAAATGTCACTGGGGTCCGCCTATACCTTTTCTACTGAATGGTTTTAGGGGTTCGCCTAAACCTTTGCTACAGAAATGTTACAGTGGTTCGCCTATACTTTTGCTACAGAAATGTTACTGGGGTCTGCCTATACCTTTTCTACTAAATAGTTTGAGGGGTTCACCTACACTCTTGCTACAGTAATGTTACAGTGGTTCGCCTATACTCTTGCTACAGAAATGTTACTGGGGTCCGCCTTTACTTTTGCTACAGAAATGTTACTGGAGTCCACCTATACTCTTGCTACAGAAATATTACAGGGGTTCGCCTCTACTATTGCTACAAAAATGTTACAGGGGTTTGCCTATAGTTTTACTACAGAAATGTTACTGGGGTCTGCCTATATCTTTTCTACTGAATGGTTTGAGGGGTTGGCCTATACTCTTGCTACAGAAATGTTACTGGGGTCCGCCTATACTGTTGCTATAGAAATGTTACTGGGGTCCGCCTATACTCTTGCTACAGAAATATTACAGGGGTTCACCTCTACTATTGCTACAGAACTGTTACAGGGGTTTGCCTATAATTTTACTAAAGAAACTTTTCTGGGGTCTGCCTATATCTTTTTTGCTGAATGGTTTGAGGGGTTCGCCTATACTCTTGCCACAGAAATGTTAAAGGGGTTCAACTATACTTTTGCTACAGAAATGTTACAGGGGTCTGACTGCACTTTTGCTACAGAAACGTTACTGGGGTCCGCCTATACCTTTTCTACTAAATAGTTGAGGGGTTCGCCTACACTTTTGCTACAGAAAAATTACAGGGGTTCACCTTTACTTTTGCTACAGAACTGTTACTGGGGTCTGCCTATACTTTGGCTACAGAAATGTTACTTGTGTCTGCCTATACCTTTTCTACTGAATGGTTTGAGGGGTTCGCCTATACTCTTGCTACAGATATGTTACAAGGGTTCGCATATACTTTTTCTACAGAAATGTTACTGGTTTCCGAATATACTCCTTCTCTAGAAATGTTACTAGGGTCCGCCTATACAGTGTCTACTGAATGGTTTGAGGGGTTTGCCTATACTCTTGCTATAGAAATGTTACTGGGGTTCGCCTATATTTTTGCTACAGAAATGTTACTGGGGTCCGCCTATACTTTGGCTACAGAAATGTTACTGGGGTCTGCCTATATCTTTTCTACTGAATAGTTTGAGGGGTTCGCCTATACTCTTGCTATAGAAATGTTACAGGGGTTCGCCTATATTTTTGCTACAGAAATGTTACTGGGGTATGCCTATACTCTTGCTACAGAAATGTTACTGGGGTCCGCCTATACTCTTGTTATCGAAATGTTACTGGGGTCTGCCTATGCAGTTACTACTGAATGGTTTGAGGGGTTTGCCTATACTCTTGCTACAGAAATGTTACAGGGGTTCGCCTATACTTTTTCTACAGAAATGTTACTGGGCTTCGCCTATACTCCTTCTATAGAAATGTTACTGGGGTCCGCCTATACAATTTCTACTGAATGGTTTGAGGGGTTCGCCTCTACTCTTGCTATAGAAATGTTTCAGGGGTTCGCCTATACTCTTGCTACAGAAATGTTACTGGGGTCCGCCTTTACTTTTGCTACAGAAATGTTACTGGAGTCCACCTATACTCTTGCTACAGAAATATTACAGGGGTTCGCCTCTACTATTGCTACAAAAATGTTACAGGGGTTTGCCTATAGTTTTACTACAGAAATGTTACTGGGGTCTGCCTATATCTTTTCTACTGAATGGTTTGAGGGGTTGGCCTATACTCTTGCTACAGAAATGTTACTGGGGTCCGCCTATACTGTTGCTATAGAAATGTTACTGGGGTCCGCCTATACTCTTGCTACAGAAATATTACAGGGGTTCACCTCTACTATTGCTACAGAACTGTTACAGGGGTTTGCCTATAATTTTACTAAAGAAACTTTTCTGGGGTCTGCCTATATCTTTTTTGCTGAATGGTTTGAGGGGTTCGCCTATACTCTTGCCACAGAAATGTTAAAGGGGTTCAACTATACTTTTGCTACAGAAATGTTACAGGGGTCTGACTGCACTTTTGCTACAGAAACGTTACTGGGGTCCGCCTATACCTTTTCTACTAAATAGTTGAGGGGTTCGCCTACACTTTTGCTACAGAAAAATTACAGGGGTTCACCTTTACTTTTGCTACAGAACTGTTACTGGGGTCTGCCTATACTTTGGCTACAGAAATGTTACTTGTGTCTGCCTATACCTTTTCTACTGAATGGTTTGAGGGGTTCGCCTATACTCTTGCTACAGATATGTTACAAGGGTTCGCATATACTTTTTCTACAGAAATGTTACTGGTTTCCGAATATACTCCTTCTCTAGAAATGTTACTAGGGTCCGCCTATACAGTGTCTACTGAATGGTTTGAGGGGTTTGCCTATACTCTTGCTATAGAAATGTTACTGGGGTTCGCCTATATTTTTGCTACAGAAATGTTACTGGGGTCCGCCTATACTTTGGCTACAGAAATGTTACTGGGGTCTGCCTATATCTTTTCTACTGAATAGTTTGAGGGGTTCGCCTATACTCTTGCTATAGAAATGTTACAGGGGTTCGCCTATATTTTTGCTACAGAAATGTTACTGGGGTATGCCTATACTCTTGCTACAGAAATGTTACTGGGGTCCGCCTATACTCTTGTTATCGAAATGTTACTGGGGTCTGCCTATGCAGTTACTACTGAATGGTTTGAGGGGTTTGCCTATACTCTTGCTACAGAAATGTTACAGGGGTTCGCCTATACTTTTTCTACAGAAATGTTACTGGGCTTCGCCTATACTCCTTCTATAGAAATGTTACTGGGGTCCGCCTATACAATTTCTACTGAATGGTTTGAGGGGTTCGCCTCTACTCTTGCTATAGAAATGTTTCAGGGGTTCGCCTATACTCTTGCTACAGAAATGTTACTGGGGTCCGCCTTTACTTTTGCTACAGAAATGTTACTGGAGTCCACCTATACTCTTGCTACAGAAATATTACAGGGGTTCGCCTCTACTATTGCTACAAAAATGTTACAGGGGTTTGCCTATAGTTTTACTACAGAAATGTTACTGGGGTCTGCCTATATCTTTTCTACTGAATGGTTTGAGGGGTTGGCCTATACTCTTGCTACAGAAATGTTACTGGGGTCCGCCTATACTGTTGCTATAGAAATGTTACTGGGGTCCGCCTATACTCTTGCTACAGAAATATTACAGGGGTTCACCTCTACTATTGCTACAGAACTGTTACAGGGGTTTGCCTATAATTTTACTAAAGAAACTTTACTGGGGTCTGCCTATATCTTTTTTGCTGAATGGTTTGAGGGGTTCGCCTATACTCTTGCCACAGAAATGTTAAAGGGGTTCAACTATACTTTTGCTACAGAAATGTTACAGGGGTCTGACTGCACTTTTGCTACAGAAACGTTACTGGGGTCCGCCTATACCTTTTCTACTAAATAGTTGAGGGGTTCGCCTACACTTTTGCTACAGAAAAATTACAGGGGTTCACCTTTACTTTTGCTACAGAACTGTTACTGGGGTCTGCCTATACTTTGGCTACAGAAATGTTACTTGTGTCTGCCTATACCTTTTCTACTGAATGGTTTGAGGGGTTCGCCTATACTCTTGCTACAGATATGTTACAAGGGTTCGCATATACTTTTTCTACAGAAATGTTACTGGTTTCCGAATATACTCCTTCTCTAGAAATGTTACTAGGGTCCGCCTATACAGTGTCTACTGAATGGTTTGAGGGGTTTGCCTATACTCTTGCTATAGAAATGTTACTGGGGTTCGCCTATATTTTTGCTACAGAAATGTTACTGGGGTCCGCCTATACTTTGGCTACAGAAATGTTACTGGGGTCTGCCTATATCTTTTCTACTGAATAGTTTGAGGGGTTCGCCTATACTCTTGCTATAGAAATGTTACAGGGGTTCGCCTATATTTTTGCTACAGAAATGTTACTGGGGTATGCCTATACTCTTGCTACAGAAATGTTACTGGGGTCCGCCTATACTCTTGTTATCGAAATGTTACTGGGGTCTGCCTATGCAGTTACTACTGAATGGTTTGAGGGGTTTGCCTATACTCTTGCTACAGAAATGTTACAGGGGTTCGCCTATACTTTTTCTACAGAAATGTTACTGGGCTTCGCCTATACTCCTTCTATAGAAATGTTACTTGGGTCCGCCTATACAATTTCTACTGAATGGTTTGAGGGGTTCGCCTCTACTCTTGCTATAGAAATGTTTCAGGGGTTCGCCTATACTCTTGCTATAGAAATATTACAGGGGTACGCCTATACTTTTGCTACAGAACTGTTACTGGGGTCCGCCTATACTTTTGCTACAGAAATATTACTAGGGTCTGCGTATACAGTTTCTACTGAGTGGCTTAAGGGGTTCGCCTATACTCTAGCTACAGAAATGTTACAGGGGTCCGCCTATACTTTTGCTTACTGGGGTCTGCCTATACTTTTGCTACAGAAATGTTACTGGGGTCCGCCTATACGTTTGCTACAGAAATGTTACTGGGGTCCACCTATACTCTTGCTACAAAATTGTTACTGGGGTCCGCCTATACTTTTGCTACAGAAATGTTACTGGGGTCCGCCTATACTCTTGCTACAGAAATATCACAGGGGTTCACCTCTACTATTGCTACAGAAATGTTACAGGGGTTTGCCTATAATTTTACTAAAGAAACGTTACTGGGGTCTGCCTATATCTTTTTTTGCTGAATGGTTTGAGGGGTTCGCCTATACTCTTGCCACAGAAATGTTACAGGGGTTCGCCCATACTTTTGCTACAGAAATGTTACTGGGGTCCGCCTATACTCTTGCTATAGAAATGTTACTGGGGTCCGCCTATACTCTTGCTACAGAAATGTTAAAGGTGTTCGCCTGTACTTTTGCTACAGAAATGTTACAGGAGTCCACCTATACTTTTGCTACAGAAATGTTACTGGGGTTTGCATATAGAGTTTCTACTGAATGGTTTGAGGGATTCGCCTATACTCTTGCTACAGAAATGTTACATGGGTTCACCTACACTTTTGCTACAGAAATGTTACTGGGGTCCACCTATACTTTTGCTGCAGAAATGTTACAGGGGTCTGCCTATGCTGTGGGTGCACAAAGACTTCCCATTGCATTGTTTTACCCATCTGGCACAAATACACTGTCTGACTTCGGCAGAAATGTGGTCTGAGGCCAAGTTCCTTGGCGGCGTGAATTTCTGCCATGTTTGAGCACTCTGATTTCTTCCTGTGTAATACCATCTTTATGCACTGACAGCATAGGTGAGCCCAAGGAACTGAAAGACTTCCCATTGCGGTGTTGGGCTATCTGACACCTACACAGAATGAATTGTGTCCCCATAATAAATTTCCCATTGCTATGTAAGTCGCGGCACCTTGGGTCACACAAGGTGGAGGCTGGGACCGAGCCTGACCCAGGGCCAGCTCACATACTTCCCACGCAGAATATTGCGGGTCCTACCTTCATCATGTTGTCTCTGCCTTATTATGCCACCTCCTCTTCCTGTTTTGGGTCTGGGGATCAGCGCTGGGCAACATGTATTTTCTCTCGTGTTACCACAGTTACCTGAGACACTGGCTTGGGCCAAACAAAAGGAGAGTTGCTGCATTATTGAAACGTTCACAGCTGCACTAACATCCGAGTCCGCCTTATGCCCACAATTACTGAGGGTGTGAGCCGAGGTTGAGGTCCTTGGCAGGGTGAAACTGCCTTGTTTGGGCACTCTGATTTCTTTATGTGTAATACTTTCCTTGGGTTCCAGGGGCTCGCCTATGCTGTGGGTGCACAAAGACTTCCCATTACGTTGTTTTACCTGTCTGGCACAAATACACTGACTGACTAGGGCAGAAATGTGGGCCGAGGCCGAGGTCATTGGTAGGGTGAAACTCTGCCATGTTTGGGCACTCTGATTTCTTCCTGTGTTATACCATCTTTGTGCACCGACAGCATAGGCGAGCCAAAGGAACTCAAAGACTTCCCATTGCGGTGTTGAGCTATCTGACACGTACACAGAATGAATTGTGTGGGGACACATGGATTTCCCATTGCTATGTAACTTGCGGCACCTTGGGTCACACAAGGTGGAAGCTGGCACAGAGTATTGCTGCATTGTGGAGATGTGTAGAAGTGCTTGCACCTGAGTCCCCTTTATGCCCACATTTGCGGCTTCTGCCAATTTTGTGACGGAGGTGGTACAGGATTGTAATGATGATCGTACGTCAATTTATCATCAATTCTCAACAGCATTGTCCACACTTTCAAGGAGGGTTGCTGCCTGGCCCTGCCAACCCTCTGCAGTGTGTGCCTCTGGTTCCTCCTCATCCAGTATGCACCTATAAATAGACATGAGGGTGGTGTGGCTATGAAGCGAGCGTGTGGTTTGAGGCCAGCTAAACGCTGTGCAGGGAAAATTTTGGGTGTGCTGTGGATGCAGGGTCGTGCGGGGAAGTTGGACAGCAATGCCAGCATGTAACCCAGGAGAAGAGGCAGTGGTGCCACCCGCAGACAGTGATTGTCCTTGGTTGCAGGTAGTGTGGTGCTTACCTATGATGTGCTAGCATGTGTGCCTTGCTAATGAGGGTTTGTCCCAAGTAAATTGTTAGGGGGGGTGACGCCAGACTCCTGCCCCCATTTTTGCTTAATAGTGAGACCTGGGAGCCTCAGATGCAGCCATGCATGCTGCCCCTGCCCTTCCCTATCCGTTTTTGTAGTGTTTCCATGACTTTCTGATGCTTTCTGGTGTTTCACAAGTCATCACCTATGTGGAGAATTGGTCCCATACAAAATGCTCGAGTCCCCTATAGACTTCAATGGAGTTCGTTACTTGAAACGAGCTCTCGAGCATTACAAAAAGTTCAACTCAAGCAACGAGCACCCGAGCATTTTGGTGCTCGCTCATCTCCAGTTATTTTTTATTACAATAGTCATCACAGAAAAATAATATTGTAACTTCAGCAGTTGTATAAATATATTATTTCCTTATGTGTTTCTGACAGGCAGCGAAATAAAGGAAGCAAGAGGATGTGCTAAGAATTCAAATATCACCCAATGTCAATTAAAAAATGCTCTGTTTGATGGATATGACAAGGCTCTGCGGCCTGTAAAGAAATGGAATACTACCACCACGGTGTATATAGATATAACTGTATATGCAATCCTTGCAATGGTAAGTGGAGACAGTTGGCTGTTTCCCTATGCACAAGTTTTTATCTTTGAAAATCATAATAACAAACATGCTGTAACTGTCTTGTAACTGAAATACGACTGTACTAGAGGGTATTGTATGTTCTGATACAGGGAAGTCTTTAATGATATAATATTTAAATAGCTGTAATAAATAATGTCATGTAATGATAGTCTATGTATGATTTATATAATTACATGTAATACAGTTCTGCCCTTAGCAACACTGAAATGGGTGTCAGAAGTCCGAATGCTACAGTGGGTGCCACAATTTATGAGACAGCAGCTGCTCAAATTGTAACCACATCATCTGGGCACCTTAAAAGGGTTCCCCAGGCAAATACTGTTAATTGGCTGGGGTTCGCCACTCAGGACTCAGGCCAATCAGCTGATCAGATGCCCGCTGTCAGCACCCCAACACAGAGGGGTATGAAGTGGAAGCCACTTCTTCGACCCCTGTGTTGTGGCTGATGCTTGTAATTGAAGGCACAGCCATCCACTATAAAGGGAGTGGCGCTTACTGCTTCTGCTCCGTACCCGTGTGTATTGTGGCATTGACAACGGACGCCCGATCAGCTGATTGGCCGGGGTCCTGAGCATAGATCATCAATAGTATTTGCCTGGAAAACTTCTTTAACCCTTTCCAATCCAATTTGTATCCTCGTTTTTCTAGGGGGCTTACTCTTTTTCTGCCATTATACAACGGCGCTATCTGCTGGCTAAAGCCAGTACTGCATGAGGTGACACGTTGGATAGGCTCCGACAGCAGAGAGGCTAGCAATATGCAGTAAGAGAACCCCGAAGGACGTCTTCCAACATGAGAGCTGTACAGCCTTAAATCATAATGTCTTTAGACGTCAGACAGTGGATTGGAAAGGGTTACGATAATGTTATTTGTACTTAAGTTCACTGTATTTGAGAACTATATAATAATCTATATGGTGGGGGCATCAGTGTTGCGGCCCAGATTTTGGCACAAAGTGTATGTGGTCATCATCTCGCACCACATGTCAATATCCACATGGGTTTTGTGCAGATTTTTTCCACAGCATGTGGATGAGAGTTTCTAAATCTCATCCACTTTGCTGCTACAGCTACTGCAAATTCTGCTGCTAATCTACCCCGTGTAGTAATAGTGACCCCCCTATATTGGTGGCCCCAGTAGTAATAGTGACCTCCCTATATTGGTGGCCCCAGTGGTAATAGTGAGTCCCTATATTAGTGGTCCCAGTAGTAATAATGACCCTATTGGTGGCCCTAATAGTAATACTGACCCCTATATTGATGGCCCCAGTAGTAATAATGACCCCTATGTTGGTGGCCCCAGTAGTAATAGTGACCCCTATATTGGTGGCTCAAGTAGAAATAGCATACAATATATTTCCCCAGTAGTAATAGCGTTCCCCATATTGGCACCAGAAGTAATAGTGTCCCCTATATTGGCAACGCAATCTAAAAAGGGAAATTGTGTGCTGCTTTATTTAAAAAAAATAGTGCCATAAAATCAGTATATGAACTTCAGACAACGCGTTTCGGACTACATGTGAGTCCTTGTTCACCTCCCTAACAGGTGAGCGTCTCTTTATTTTTCCCCTATATTGGCCCTAGTAGTAATAGTGACTAGAGATGAGCGAACGCGTTCGTCCGAGCTTGATATTCGTGCGAATATTAGGGTGTTCGGGATGTTCGTTATTCGTAACGAACACCATGCGGTGTTCTGGTTACTTTCACTTCCTTCCCTGAGACGTTAGCGCGCTTTTCTGGCCAATTGAAAGACAGGGAAGGCATTACAACTTCCCCCTGTGACGTTCAAGCCCTATACCACCCCCCTGCTGTGAGTGGCTGGGGAGATCAGGTGTCACCCGAACATAAAAGTCGGCCCCTCCCGCGGTTCGCCTCAGATGCGGTGTGAGTTAGATGAGGGACAGTGCTGTTTGTACCGGAGCTGCTGTAGGGAAAGAATTGGTAGTTAGTGTAGGCTTCAAGACCCCCCAAAGGTCCTTATTAGGGCCACTGATAGCTGTGTGTTGGCTGCTGTTAGCAGTGGCAAATTTTTTTTTTCTCAAAATCGCCTCTGCAGACCGTTGCACCTGGCATTAGGGACAGAAGTGCTGCATAGGCAGGGAGAGTGTTAGGAGTGAGTGTAGCCTTCAAGAACCTCAACGGTCCTTTCTAGGGCCATATTTATCCGTGTGCAGTACTGTCCAGGCTGCTGTTAGCTGTGCTGCATTTTTTTTTGCTTCTCAAAATCGCCTCTGCAGACCATTGCACCCTCCATTGATACTGCAGGGAAAGAATTGTATAGGCAGGGCCACAACACAGTTATTATTCATAGAATATACGCAGTGCTGCCTTTTGGTGGAAAAAAACTGAAAACAAATCTATTTGTCCAGCCTCTGTCCGTCCTAAGGGCGGTGGACACGTGTGAGCTGCTTGAACAACATTGCTAAATCATACGCACCCAGCTACGCTTTACTGCTGGCTTCGCCATTTGCTTTCCTTAATTGGGAAAAAAATACCTGCTCTCCAAGAGTTATAATAACTCTGCTACCCTCACGTTCTGTGACACATAAGCAGGGACACAGCACAGTTATTAAACTTCTCATGTTCATTGAATATACGCAGTGCTGCCTTTTGGTGGAAAAAAACTGAAAACAAATCTATTTGTCCAGCCTCTGTCCGTCCTAAGGGCGGTGGACACGTGTGAGCTGCTTGAACAACATTGCTAAATCAGACGCACCCAGCTACGCTTTACTGCTGGCTTCGCCATTTGCTTTCCTTAATTGGGAAAAAAATACCTGTTCTCCAAGAGTTATAATAACTCTGCTACCCTCACGTTCTGTGACACATAAGCAGGGACACAGCACAGTTATTAAACTTCTCATGTTCATTGAATATACGCAGTGCTGCCTTTTGGTGGAAAAAAACTGAAAACAAATCTATTTGTCCAGCCTCTGTCCGTCCTAAGGGCGGTGGACACGTGTGAGCTGCTTGAACAACATTGCTAAATCAGACGCACCCAGCTACGCTTTACTGCTGGCTTCGCCATTTGCTTTCCTTAATTGGGAAAAAAATACCTGCTCTCCAAGAGTTATAATAACTCTGCTACCCTCACGTTCTGTGACACATAAGCAGGGACACAGCACAGTTATTAAACTTCTCATGTTCATTGAATATACGCAGTGCTGCCTTTTGGTGGAAAAAAACTGAAAACAAATCTATTTGTCCAGCCTCTGTCCGTCCTAAGGGCGGTGGACACGTGTGAGCTGCTTGAACAACATTGCTAAATCAGACGCACCCAGCTACGCTTTACTGCTGGCTTCGCCATTTGCTTTCCTTAATTGGGAAAAAAATACCTGCTCTCCAAGAGTTATAATAACTCTGCTACCCTCACGTTCTGTGACACATAAGCAGGGACACAGCACAGTTATTAAACTTCTCATGTTCATTGAATATACGCAGTGCTGCCTTTTGGTGGAAAAAAACTGAAAACAAATCTATTTGTCCAGCCTCTGTCCGTCCTAAGGGCGGTGGACACGTGTGAGCTGCTTGAACAACATTGCTAAATCAGACGCACCCAGCTACGCTTTACTGCTGGCTTCGCCATTTGCTTTCCTTAATTGGGAAAAAAATACCTGCTCTCCAAGAGTTATAATAACTCTGCTACCCTCACGTTCTGTGACACATAAGCAGGGACACAGCACAGTTATTAAACTTCTCATGTTCATTGAATATACGCAGTGCTGCCTTTTGGTGGAAAAAAACTGAAAACAAATCTATTTGTCCAGCCTCTGTCCGTCCTAAGGGCGGTGGACACGTGTGAGCTGCTTGAACAACATTGCTAAATCAGACGCACCCAGCTACGCTTTACTGCTGGCTTCGCCATTTGCTTTCCTTAATTGGGAAAAAAATACCTGCTCTCCAAGAGTTATAATAACTCTGCTACCCTCACGTTCTGTGACACATAAGCAGGGACACAGCACAGTTATTAAACTTAGATAATTCATTCACTAGAGGCAGTGGGGCCTTTCGTTTTCCAAAAAGGGCAAAAATTATATTTGGCCTGCAGTCTTGCGCCAATTTATTTCCTGCCTGTGAAATCAAATCACTGGTAATACAGCATGCTGAGGGGTAGGGGTAGGCCTAGAGGACGTGGACGCAGCCGAGGACGCGGAGGGCCAAGTCAGGGTGTGGGCACAGCCCGAGCTCCTGATCCCGGTGTGTCGCAGCCGACTGCTGCGCGATTAGGAGAGAGGCACGTTTCTGGCGTCCCCACATTCATCGCCCAATTAATGGGTCCACGCGGGAGACGGTTATTAGAAAATGAGCAGTGTGAGCAGGTCCTGTCCTGGATGGCAGAAAGTGCTTCGAGCAACCTATCGTCAACACGCAGTTCTGCGCCGTCCACTGCTGCAAATCCGAATCCTCTGTCTGCTGCTCCTCCTTCCTCCCAGCCTCCTCACTCCACTACAATGACACCTGCTCAGGAGCGGGAACACTCCCAGGAACTGTTCTCGGGCCCCTGCTTAGATTGGGCAGCAGCGGTTCCTCTCCCACCAGAGGAGTTTATCGTCACTGATGCCCAACCATTCGAAAGTTCCCGGGGTCCGAGGGAAGAGGCTGGGGACTTCCGCCAACTGTCTTAACAACTTTCTGTGGGTGAGGAGGACGATGACGATCAGACACAGTTGTCTTGCAGTGAGGTAGTAGTAAGGGCAGTAAGTCCAAGGGAGCAGCGCACAGAGGATTCGGAGGAAGAGCAGCAGGACGATGAGGTGACTGACCCCACCTGGTGTGCAACGCTTACTCAGGAGGACAGGTCTTCAGAGGGGGAGTCAAGGGCATCAGCAGGGCAGGTTGCAAGAGGCAGTGCGGTGGCCAGGGCCAGGGGTAGAGGCAGGGCCAGACCGAATAATCCACCAATTGTTTCCCAAAGCGCCCCCTCGCGCCATGCCACCCTGCAGAGGCCGAGGTGCTCTAAGGTCTGGCAGTTTTTCACAGAGACGCCTGACGACCGACGAACAGTGGTGTGCAACCTTTGTTGCGCAAAGCTCAGCCGGGGAGCCAACACCAACAGCCTCACCACCACCACCATGCGCAGACATATGATGGCCAAGCACCCCACAAGGTGGGACGAAGGCCATTCACCGCCTCCGGTTTGCACCCCTGCCTCTCCCCCTGTGCCCCAACCTGCCACTGAGATGCAACCCCCCTCTCAGGACACAGGCACTACCGCCTCATGGCCTGCACCCACACCCTCATCTCCGCTGTCCTCGGCCCCATCCAGCAGTGTAGTTCAGCGCACCGTTCAGCCGTCGCTTGCGCAAGTGTTCGAGCGCAAGCGCAAGTACGCCGCCACGCACCCGCACGCTCAAACGTTAACCGTCCGCATAGCAAAATTCATCAGCCTTGAGATGCTGCCGTATAGGGTTGTGGAAACTGAGTCCTTCAAAAGTATCATGGAGGCGGCGGCCCCACTACTCAGTTCCCAGTCGCCACTACTTTTCCCGATGTGCCGTCCCAGCCCTGCACGACCACGTCTCCCGCAACATTGTGCGCGCCCTCACCAACGCGGTTACTGCCACGGTCCACTTAACTACGGACACGTGGACAAGCACAGGCGGGCAGGGCCACTACATCTCCCTGACGGCACATTGGGTGAATTTAGTGGAGGCTGGGACAGAGTCAAAGCCTGGGACCGCTCACGTCCTACCCACCCCCAGAATTGCGGGCCCCAGCTCGGTGCTGGTATCTGCGGAGGTGTATGCTTCCTCCACTAAAGCACCCTCCTCCTCCTCCTCCTCCTCCTCCTCCTCTGTCTCGCAATCAAGATGTGTTAGCAGCAGCATGTCGCCAGCAGTCGGTGTCGCGCGGTGTGGCAGCACAGCGGTGGGCAAGCGTCAGCAGGCCGTGCTGAAACTACTCAGCTTAGGCGATAAGAGGCACACGGCCCACGAACTGCTGCAGGGTCTGACAGAGCAGACCGACCGCTGGCTTGCGCCGCTGAGCCTCCAACCGGGCATGGTCGTGTGTGACAACGGCCGTAACCTGGTGGCGGCTCTGCAGCTCGGCAGCCTCACGCACGTGCCATGCCTGGCCCACGTCTTTAATTTGGTGGTTCAGCGGTTTCTGAAAAGCTACCCACGCTTGTCAGACCTGCTCGTAAAGGCGCGCCGGCTCTGCGCACATTTCCGCAAGTCCCACACAGACGCTGCCACCCTGCGCACCCTGCAACATCACTTTAAGCTGCCAGTGCACCGACTGCTGTGCGACGTGCCCACACGGTGGAACTCTACGCTCCACATGTTGGCCAGGCTCTATGAACAACGTAGAGCTATAGTCGAATACCAACTCCAACATGGGCGGCGCAGTGGGAGTCAGCCTCCTCAATTCCTTTCAGAAGAGTGGGCCTGGTTGGCAGACATCTGCCATGTCCTTGGTAATTTTGAGGAGTCTACCCAGGTGGTGAGCGGCGATGCTACAATCATTAGCGTCACTATTCCTCTGCTATGCATCTTGAGAAATTCCCTGCAAACCATAAAGGCAGCTGCTTTGCGCTCGGAAACGGGGGCGGGGGAAGACAGTATGCCGCTGGATAGTCAGGGCACCCTCCTGTCTATTTCTCAGCGCGTACAGGAGGAGGAGGAGGAGCATGAGGAGGATGAGGAGGAGGGGGAAGAGACAGCTTGGCCCGCTGCTGACGGTACACCGGCTGATTGCCTGTCATCCTTTCAGCGTGTATGGCCTGAGGAGGAGGAGAAGGAGGAGGAGGATCCTGAAAGTGATCTTCCTAGTGAAGACAGCCATGTGTTGCGTACAGGTACCCTGGCACACATGGCTGACTTCATGTTAGGATGCCTTTCTCGTGACCCTCGCGTTGCACGCATTCTGGCCACTACGGATTACTGGGTGTACACACTGCTCGATCCACGGTATAAGGAGAACCTGCCCACTCTGATTCCCGAAGAGGAAAGGGGTTCGAGAGTGTTGCTATACCACAGGACCCTTGCGGACAAGCTGATGGTAAAATTCCCAGCCGACAGCGCTAGTGGCAGAAGGCGCAGTACCGAGGGCAAGGTAGCAGGGGATGTGCGTAGATCGAGCAGCATGTACATCCCAGGCAGTGCAACAGTCTTTAAGGGCCTGGCCAGCTTTATGGCTCCCCACCAAGACTGTGTCACCGCTCCCCAGTCACGGCTGAGTCGGCGGGAGCACTGTAAAAGGATGGTGAGGGAGTACGTAGCGGATCGCACGACCATCCTTGGTGACGCCTCTGCCCCCTACAACTACTGGGTGTCGAAGCTGGACATGTGGCCTGAACTAGCGCTGTATGCCCTGGAGGTGCTTGCTTGTCCTGCGGCTAGCGTGTTGTCGGAGAGGGTGTTTAGTGCGGCTGGGGGAATCATCACAGATAAGCGTAGCCGCTTGTCAACCGACAGTGCCGACAGGCTAACACTCATCAAGATGAACAAAGGCTGGATTTCCCCAGACTTCTGTTCTCCACCAGCGGACAGCAGCGATACGTAAGCAATACGTAGGCTGCACCCGCGGATGGAAGCTACGTTCTCTCTCACCATCCAAAACGGGGACATTTCTGCTTCATCAATCTGTGTCTAATATTCCTCCTCCTCCTCCTCCTGCTCCTCCTCCTGAAACCTCACGTAATCACGCTGAACGGGCAATTTTTCTTAGGGCCACAAGGCTCACTCAAATAATTTTTCAGAACAATTTTTATAAGTTTCAATGCGCTTAAAAGCATTGGAACTTTAACTTGAACCAATTTTTCGTTACACTGGGCTGCCTCCAGGCCTAGTTACCACTTAAGCCACATTAACCAAAGCGATTAATGGGTTTCACCTGCCCTCTTGGCTGGCCATGGCCAATTTTTGGGATGTACATTAGTACTGTTGATACAGCAATTTTTGTGGGCCCTCGCCTACAGTGTAATCAAATTAATTTTTAGGCCACCTGCATTACAGCTGACGTTACCTCAGCTGTGTTGGGCAATGCAATGGGATATTTTTGTGTACCGCCGGTGGGTTCCAGGGAGCCACCCATGCTGTAGGTGCACACTGAGTTTTTAATACATCTGTACACTTCTAAAGAACCCGTCTGACTGGGGCATGCAGTGTGGGCCGAAGCCCACCTGTATTACGCACGACATTACTACCTCAGCTGTGTTGGGCAATGCAATGGGATATTTCTATGTACCGCCGGTGGCTTCCTGGCACCCACCCAGGCAGTGGGTCCACAGAGAGTTTAACCTACATGTGTCCACTTGTAAAGAACCCCAGTCTGACTGGGGCATGCAGTGTGGGCCGAAACCCACCTGCATTAACCCTTTCCAGTCCACTGTGTGACCTGTGAAGACATTAGGGTTTAAGGCTGTACAGCTCCGTTGTTGGTAGACGTCCGTCGGGGTTCTCTTACTGTATATTGCCAGCCTCTCTGCTGTCGGAGCCTATCCTACGTGTCAGCTCATGCAGTACTGGCTTTAGCCAGCATATAGCGCCGTTGTATAACAGCAGAAAAAGAGTAAGCCCCCTAGGAAAACCATATACAAATTGGATTGGAAAGGGTTAAGCACAACATTACTACCTCAGCTGTGTTGGGCAATGCAATGGGATATTTCTATGTACCGCCGGTGGCTTCCTGGCACCCACCCATGCTGTAGGTGCACACGGAGTTTTTACTACATCTGTACACTTATAAAGAACCCCAGTCAGACTGGGGCATGCAGTGTGGGCCGAAGCCCACCTGCATTAAGCACGACATTACTACCTCAGCTGTGTTGGGCAATGCAATGGGATATTTCTGTGTACCGCCGGTGGGTTCCAGGGAGCCACCCATGCTGTGGGTCGACAGGGACTTCACAATAGGGAGTTGTACCTGCCTGTGTCTATGAATTAAAAAGCCCGGTCTGACTGGGGCATGCAGACACCTTGACAGAATGAATAGTGTGTGGCACATAGGTTCCCCATTGCTATGCCCACGTGTGCAGCTCCTGATGGCGGTGGCACAGGATTCTATTTCTCATTGCTTCTGTACAGCATTGTGGGCTATCGCTCCGCCACTTTTAAAGAGGGTCGCTGCCTAGCCGTGCCAACCTCTGCAGTGTGTGCCTGCGGTCCCTCGTCATGGCAGACGCAATTCTAAATAGACATGAGCGTGGTGTGGCATGAGGGCAGCTGAAGGCTGCCCAGGGACACTTTGGTGTGCGCTGTGGGGGGGGGAGGGGGGGCGGTTGGGCAGCATGTAACCCAGGAGAAGTGTCAGTGGAGTGTCATGCAGGCAGTGATTGTGCTTTGTTGGAGGTAGTGTGGTGCTTAGCAAAGGTATGCCATGCTAATGAGGGCTTTTCAGAAGTAAAAGTTGTTGGGAGGGGGGGGGGGGGCACTCTTGCCGGTATTGTGGCTTAATAGTGGGACCTGTGAACTTGAGATGCAGCCCAACACGTAGACCCTCGCCTGCCCTATCCGTCACTGTGTCATTCCCATCACTTTCCTGAATTGCCCAGATTTTCACACATGAAAACCTTAGCGAGCATCGGCGAAATACAAAAATGTTCTGGTCGCCCATTGACTTCAATGGGGTTCGTTGTTCGAAACGAACCCTCGAGCATCACGGGAAGTTCGTTCCGAATAACGAACACCCGAACATTTTGGTGTTCGCTCATCTCTAATAGTGACCCCTTTATTTGCTCCAGTAGTAATAGTGACACCTATATTGGCCCCAGTAGTAATAGTGACCCTTATTATCACCCCAGGAGTAATAGTGTCCCCCATTGTGGCCCCAGTAGTATTAGGGTCCCTCACTGCTGCCCCAGTAGTATTAGGGTTCCCCATTGCTGCCCCAGTAGTAGTAGGGTCCCTCATGGCAGCCCCAGTAGTGATAGGCTCCCCTATTTCCGCCCCAGTAATGATAGAGTCCCTCATTGCTACTCCAGTAGTATTAGAGCCTCCATCGCTGTCTCAGTAGTATTAGGGTCCCCCACTGCTGAATTTCTCGGTACAGCCTATTCAGACACTGCTACAGTCGTAAGTAGAGCGGGTACCTAGACCCTCCTAAGAAGCACTCCCAGAGCCCCAAGGGCTTCGTAGGGCACACTTTTGAAAACCCTGCTCTGAAAGATACCATCCAAGTTATGATTTGATCAGATTCTACAAAGTCCTATTTAGCCCATAGTAACCCCTTGAGTGGCACGCCCGGAAAAGTTCCGTGACCAGCTCCACTGCTCATAGCAACATAGCCCGGAAGATTTCCGGGCTATGTATCACTATGGGAGCTGCAGAGCACAATGCCACAAGCTGTGACAGTGTGCTCTGCCTGCACAGACCCACAGAGAACAAAGCAAGGGCTTTGAAAAACAAGCAGAAGATATTGCCGACATGTCGGCAATGTCCTGCTTTGTTTACAGGTTGCCATAGAGACCATCGGCTTGACAGAAGCAAGCCGATGGTCTCTGCGGCAGGGAGAGCTGGTTGTTAGCTGTCAGAGGACAGCTAGGTACTAGCTATTACAGCAGAGATCAGAGAAAACCTCCGATCTCTGCTGTGTTAACCCTTTACATGCTGCAGTCTATGTGACTGCAGCATGTAAAGGGCTGTCACTGCAGCATGTAAAGGGCTGTCACCATCGGACCCCTGGAATGTGATCAGGGGTCCTGATGGGTCCTTGTGGAAGTCCCCTAAAGGGACAAAAAAAAAATAAAAAATTTTTAAAAAATTAAAAAAAAAAAAAGTAAAAAAATTATTAAAAAAATAAAAAAAACACTTGTCTCCCTTTACTTTGTAAAAAATCAAAAATACAATCACACATGTGGTATCCATGTGCGTCGTAATGACCCAGAGAAGGAAGTTAATACATTATTTAACCCCTTAATGACATGGCCCCTTTTTTCTTTTTTCCCCATTTCTTTTTTTCCTCCCCCCTGTTTAAAAAATCACAACTTGTCCCGCAAAAAACAAGCCCTTATATGGCCATGTCAATGGAAAAATGAAAAAGTTATGGCTCTTGAGACGCAACTGCAAAACTAGTTGAAATTCAATGATTAGACCATTTTAAAAAACCTGCCCTGGTGGGCACGACAGGGTGGTAGGAAACCTGCCACTCAAGGGGTTAAAGTAAAGCTCTAGGAAAAACATATACACTATGTTATATCTAGCCATAGAGGATGGTGCAAGATACAGGGATGATACATCTCATGTTCCTATAAAAAGAGCATTCAAACTACCACATTGTTATTGAACAAAAATAACAACCAGATAAATCCTATTGCAGCAATCGAGGTGCAAGGCACACCACTGAGGAGATGGCGGGGTAGCTGTTAGGGATATGACCCTTGGCCAAGGCACTGACAGGTCTCTTCAGGCAACGCTGGTGCTACGGTTACCTGAATAGCTTGTGTAGTGGACTTGAAGAGTTTTGTCACAGGTGACGCCACTGTTCCTTGCTCCAAGGGATATCCAATGGGAAAAATAAGAAAGCCCACACACTGGTTAACTTGATAATAATCAGTTGCGGGGAATGGACAAAAACCGGTACTTTACTTGTAATAAATCTCTTGACACAAGTTTACAATTCTCTGTAGATAATTGCACGCAGGAAAAACAATGAAGGAGGTCAAGGAGGAAACACCTGATGACACCTAGCCTACAGTTGAGTTATCTGTATGACTCCGCTCCTGGGCAGACACCCTCCAGAGGAGGACAACAAAACTCCACTGACCACTCACTTATGAAGGCTTCTAGACTCTGCATGCGGACTCGCTCTCTTTCTCCTCTTGTCCACTCTCACTCTCTCTTAGGGTAGGGGTCCTTTGAATAGACCTCCAGGATACCGCTCCTCTGCTTACATTCTTTTTTTTTTAATCAATAAGTTTTTATTGGTCTTCAGCAAGAATTAGTACGAGAAAACCATATAGACATCGTTACGTAGAATAACAAATTGTATGAGAAACACAATTGTACAATTTTTATTAGGCTTATAACATGGAGCCATAAGACTGACCATGTATGGTTTCCTTTAATTGAACATATACCAACATTTTTAAAGAATATATTCTCAAATGAAATATAAACGAGAAAAAGGGGAAAGGAAATGGGGGGGGGGAATAAGACAGGAGGGGGGGATAGGGGAGGATGGGGAGGAAAAGGGTAAGAAAACAAAGAGTAAATAAACTTATAACCTTAACCCCTTCCCGCTCCAGGGCGTAAGTTTACATCCTGGGATTGGGGTACTTCCCGCAACAGGGCGTAAACTTACATCCTGGGGATAGCGCGAGATCACATATGATCCCACGCTATCCCGCAGCGGGAGCCGGCTGTCAGTCACAGCCGGCCTCCCGTCGCAACAGCGGAGGGTGCATCAGAGATGCAACCCCCGCTGTTAACCCCTTCCCTGCCGCGGTCTAAGTAGATCGCGTCAGGAAAGTAGCTGCTGCCAGTGCCTGAGATCACTGTATAAGCGATAAGCGATCACAGCGATCATCAGGGCTGTGGTGAAAGTCCCCCAGAGGAACACAAATGTTGTAAAAAAAGATTAAAAAATGAATTAAATAAAATGTAAAAAATAGTAAAAAAAAAACTTTTTTATTCTTTTTCTCAGATTAGCATAAAAAAAGGTAAAAAAAATTAAAACCCCACATATTTGGTATTGTCACGTCCGTAACGACGCGTACAATAAGTTGCACATGATTTTGACTGTGCACGGAAAAAAAGCGTTAAAAAAACGCTAAAAAACTGAGGCAAAATGCTAATTTTTAGCATTGTGCCTCTCTAAAAAGGCAATAAAAGTGTTAAAAAAACGTATGTATCCCAAAATGATACCAATAAAAACTATAGCTTGTCTTGCAAAAAGTAAGCCCTGATAGAGCTCCGTACATCAAAAAATAAAAAAGTTACAGGACTTTGAATGCAGCGATTTAGAAAAAAAAAGATTTCCAAAAAAAGGGTTTTTATTGCAGAAAAGTAGAAAAACCTAAAAAAAATGTAAGAATTTTGGTATCGTTATAATCGTACCGACACGCAGAAAAAAATGTATTGTGTCATTTATGCTGCATGATTAACGCTGTAAAAAAAATCTATGGCAGAATTGATGAGTTTTCTCTCCCTGCTATCATAAAAAAAAATAATAAATGTTTTATCATATAGTCAATGTACCCAAAAATGACGCCAATAAAAACTACAGTTCGCCACGCAAAAAACAAGCCTTTACACGGCTGCGTCGACAGAAAAATAAAAAAGTTATGACTTTTGATAAATGGAGAAGAAAATCCGCCAAAAATCGTTGCGTCCTTAAGCCCAAAATAGGCCATGTCATTAAGGGGTTAACCTTAATCAGGTCTACATTGGGGTTACCAAATGTGGGAAAAGGCGCAACCATGGCTTCCACGTCTCATTGAATTTTGAAATTGAATTATTTCGAAGGGCTATTATCTTCTCGTGAATGCTATGTTCAGAAATCAAATGTGTTAGTTCTGGGCAATTGGGTAACAATACAGATCTCCATTTTTTGGCTATTAAAAGTTTGGCACTAGAGATGAGCGAACGTACTCGTCCGAGCTTGATGCTCATTCGAGTATTAGCGTGTTCGAGATGCTCGTTATTCGAAACGAGCACCACGCGATGTTCGAGTTACTTTCACTTTCATCTCTGAGACGTTAGCGCGCTTTTCTGGCTAATAGAAAGACAGGAAAGGCATTACAACTTCCCCCTGCGACTTTCAAGCCCTATACGACCCCCCTGCAGTGAGTGGCTGGCGAGATCAGGTGTCACCCGAGTATATAAATCGGCCCCTCCCGCGGCTCGCCACAGATGCATTCTGACAGAGATCAGGGAAAGTGCTGCTGATGCCAGAGTTGCTATAGGGAGAGTGTTAGGATTGATTTTAGGCTTCAAGAACCCCAACGGTCCTTCTTAGGGCCACATCTGACCGTGTGCAGTACTGTTGAGGCTGCTTTTTGCAGTGTTGCACTTTTTTTTTTTTTTGTATATCGGCCATGCAGAGCATTGCGTCCAGAGCATTGCGTCCTGCAGTAATTTTACATAGTCCAGGGCCAGTAGTGGTGAGGCAGGGACAGTGAAAGACATATACAGTCTATATAGGCAGTGGGCTTTTCCAAAAAAATTTTGGGAAAAAAATCTATTTGGGCTGCCTGTGACCATCCTCAGTGTACTGCGTCTCTGCTGGGGGTAGTTGTCCTAATTCATATGCAGCCAGCTTAGTGTTACAGCAGGCTTGCGCAAAATTCTTTCCTGGCTCTGCGTTGCCTCTTACATCACCGCTGTCATCCTGTCCAGAGGGAAACAGTCTGCAGTAATTTTACATAGTCCAGGGCCAGTAGTGGTGAGGCAGGGACAGTGAAAGACATATGCAGTCTATATAGGCAGTGGTCTTTTCCAAAAAAAATTGGGAAAAAAAATCAATTTGGGCTGCCTGTGACCGTCCTCAGTGTACTGCGTCTCTGCTGGGGGTAGTTGTCCTAATTCATACGCAGCCAGCTAAGTGTTACAGCAGGCTTGCGCAAAATTCTTTCCTGGCTCTGCTGTGCATTCCGTAAGCGAAGTCAGCCTCCAACCACAGGCCAATAAGCGGCACATTTAATTACAGCATTCTGTTTCTGCACTACTGGTAATACAGCATGCTGAGGGGTAGGGGTAGGCCTAGAGGACGTGGACGCGGGCGAGGACGCGGAGGCCCAAGTCAGGGTGTGGGCACAGGCCGAGCTCCTGATCCAGGTGTATTGCAGCCGACTGCTGCGGGATTAGGAGAGAGGCACATTTCTGGCGTCCCCACATTCATCTCACAATTAATGGGTCCACACAGTAGACCTTTATTAAAAACCGAGCAGTGTGAGCAGGTCCTGTCGTGGATGGCAGAAAGTGCATCCAGCAATCTATCGACTACCCAGACTTCTGCGCCGTCCACTTCTGCAACTCTGAATTCTCTGGCTGCTGCTCCTCCTTCCTCCCAGCTTCCTCACTCCATTACAATGACACATTCTGAGGAGCAGGCAGACTCCCA
This sequence comes from Eleutherodactylus coqui, assembly GCF_035609145.1. Taxonomy (NCBI): domain Eukaryota; kingdom Metazoa; phylum Chordata; class Amphibia; order Anura; family Eleutherodactylidae; genus Eleutherodactylus; species Eleutherodactylus coqui. The sequence continues at coordinate 66,446,200 of NC_089842.1, forward strand.
GGAACGGTTCTCGGGCCCCTGCCCAGAATGGGCAGCAATGGTTCCTCTCCCACCGGAGGAGTTTGTCGTGACCGATGCCCAACCTTTGGAAAGTTCCCGGGGTCCGGGGGATGAGGCTGGGGACTTCCGGCAACTGTCTCAAGAGCTTTCAGTGGGTGAGGAGGACGATGACGATGAGACACAATTGTCTATCACTCAGATAGTAGTAATTGCAGTAAGTCCGAGGGAGGAGCGCACAGAGGATTTGGAGGAAGAGCAGCAGGACGATGAGGTGACTGACCCCACCTGGTTTGCTAAGCCTACTGAGGACAGGTCTTCAGAGGGGGAGGCAAGTGCAGCAGCAGGGCAGGTTGGAAGAGGCAGTGCGGTGGCCAGGGGTAGAGGCAGGGCCAGACCGAATAATCCACCAACTGTTTCCCAAAGCGCAACCTCGCGCCATGCCACCCTGCAGAGGCCGAGGTGCTCAAAGGTCTGGCAGTTTTTCACTGAGAGTGCAGACGACCAACGAACAGTGGTGTGCAACCTTTGTCGCGCCAAGATCAGCCGGGGAGCCACCACCACCAGCCTCACCACCACCAGCATGCGCAGGCATATGATGGCCAAGCACCCCACAAGGTGGGACGAGCGCCGTTCACCGCCTCCGGTTTGCACCACTGCCTCTCCCCCTGTGCCCCAACCTGCCACTGAGATCCAACCCCCCTCTCAGGACACAGGCACTACCGTCTCCTGGCCTGCACCCACACCCTCACCTCCGTTGTCCTCGGCCCCATCCAGCAATGTCTCTCAGCGCAGCGTCCAGACGTCGCCAGCGCAAGTGTTTGAGCGCAAGCGCAAGTACGCCTCCACGCACCCGCACGCTCAAGCGTTAAACGTGCACATAGCCAAATTGATCAGCCTGGAGATGCTGCCGTATAGGCTTGTGGAAACGGAGGCTTTCAAAAGTATGATGGCGGCGGCGGCCCCGCACTACTCGGTTCCCAGTCGCCACTACTTTTCCCGACGTGCCGTCCCAGCCCTGCACATCCACGTCTCCCGCAACATTGTACGCGCCCTCACCAACGCGGTTACTTCCAAGGTCCACTTAACAACGGACACGTGGACAAACACAGGCGGGCAGGGCCACTATATCTCCCTGACGGCACATTGGGTGAATTTAGTGGAGGCTGGGACAGAGTCAGAGCCTGGGACCGCTCACGTCCTACCCACCCCCAGAATTGCGGGCCCCAGCTCGGTGCTGGTATCTGCGGCGGTGTATGCTTCCTCCACTAAACCACCCTCCTCCTCCTCCAACGCAACCTCTGTCTCGCAATCAAGATGTGTCAGCAGCAGCACGTCGGCAGCAGTCGGTGTCGCGCGGCGTGGCAGCACAGCGGTGGGCAAGCGTCAGCAGGCCGTACTGAAACTACTCAGCTTAGGAGAGAAGAGGCACACGGCCCACGAACTGCTGCAGGGTCTGACAGAGCAGACCGACCGCTGGCTTTCGCCGCTGAGCCTCCAACCGGGCATGGTCGTGTGTGACAACGGCCGTAACCTGGTGGCGGCTCTGCAGCTCGGCAGCCTCACGCACGTGCCATGCCTGGCCCATGTCTTTAATTTGGTGGTTCAGCGCTTTCTGAATAGTTACCCACACTTGTCAGACCTGCTCGGAAAGGTGCGCCGGGTCAGCGCACATTTCCGCAAGTCCAAGACGGACGCTGCCACCCTGCGCACCCTGCAACATCGGTTTAATCTGCCAGTGCACCGACTGCTGTGCGACGTGCCCACACGGTGGAACTCTACGCTCCACATGTTGGCCAGACTCTATGAGCAGCGTAGAGCTATAGTGGAATACCAACTCCAACATGGGCGGCGTAGTGGGAGTCAGACTCCTCAATTCTTTACAGAAGAGTGGGCCTGGTTGGCAGCCATCTGCCAGGTCCTTGGAAACTTTGAGGAGTCTACCCAGATGGTGAGCGGGGATGCTGCAATCATTAGCGTCACCATTCCTCTGCTATGCCTCTTGAGAAGTTCCCTGCAAAGCATAAAGGCAGACGCTTTGCGCTCGGAAACGGAGGCGAGTGAAGACAGTATGTCGCTGGATAGTCAGAGCACTCTCATGTCTATATCTCAGCGCGTTGAGGAGGAGGAGGAGGGGGAGGAGCATGAGGAGGAGGGGGAAGAGACAGCTTGGCCCACTGCTGAGGGTACCCATGCTGCTTGCCTGTCATCCTTTCAGCGTATATGGCCTGAGGAGGAGGAGGAGGATCCTGAAAGTGATCTTCCTAGTGAGGACAGCCATGTGTTGCATACAGGTACCCTGGCACACATGGCTGACTTCATGTTGGGATGCCTTTCTCGTGACCCTCGCGTTACACGCATTCTGGCCACTACGGATTACTGGGTGTACACACTGCTCGACCCACGGTATAAGAAGAACCTTTCCACTGTCATACCCGAAGAGGAAAGGGGTTCGAGAGTGATGCTATACCACAGGACCCTGGCGGACAAACTGATGCTAACATTCCCATCCGACAGCGCTAGTGGCAGAAGGCGCAGTTCCGAGGGCCAGGTAGCAGGGGAGGCGCGGAGATCAGGCAGCATGTACAGCGCAGGCAGGGGAACACTCTCCATGCCTTTGCCAGTTTTATGGCTCCCCAGCAAGACTGTGTCACCGCTCCCCAGTCAAGGCTGAGTCGGCGGGAGCACTGTAAAAGAATGGTGAGGGAGTACGTAGCCGATCGCACGACTGTCTTCCGTGAGGCCTCTGCCCCCTACAACTGCTGGATGTCGAAGCTGGACACGTGGCCTGAACTCGCGCTGTATGCCCTGGAGGTGCTTGCTTGTCCTGCGGCTAGCGTCTTGTCAGAGAGGGTGTTTAGTGCGGCTGGGGGAATCATCACGGATTAGCGTACCCGCCTGTAAACCGACAGTGCCGACAGGCTTACACTCATAAAGATGAACAAAGCCTGGATTTCCCCAGACTTCTCTTCTCCACCAGCGGACAGCAGCGATACCTAAACAATACGTAGGCTGCACCCGCGGATGGAAGCATCGTTCTCTATCACCATCAAAAACGGGGACCTTTTAGCTTCATCAATCTGTGTATTCTATTCATCCTCCTCCTCCTGCTCCTCCTCCTGAAACCTCACGTAATCACGCCGAACGGGCAATTTTTCTTAGGCCCACAAGGCTCAGTCATATTGTAAACAATGTTTATACGTTTCAATGCTCATTAAAGCATTGAAGCTTGCACCTGAACCAATTTTTATTTTAACTGGGCTGCCTCCAGGCCTAGTTACAAATTAAGCCACATTAACAAAAACGATTAATGGGTTTCACCTGCCCTCTTGGTTGGGCATGGGCAATTTTTCTGAGGTACATTAGTACTGTTGGTACACCAATTTTTTTGGGCCCTCGCCTACAGTGTAATCCTATTAATTTTTAGCCCACCTGCATTAAACCTGACATTACCTCAGCTGTGCTGGGCACTGCAATGGGATATATTTATGTACCGCCGGTGGCTTCCTGGGACCCACCCATGCTGTCGGTCCACACGGAGTTGTAACTGCATGTGTCCACTTCTAAAGAACCCCAGTCTGACTAGGGCATGCAGTGTGGGCCCAAGCCCACCTGCATTAAACCTGACGTTAGCTTTGCTGTCCAGGGCACTGCAATGGGATACATTTATGTACCGCCGGTGGCTTCCTGGGACCCACCCATGCTGTCGGTCCACACGGAGTTGTAACTGCATGTGTCCACTTCTAAAGAACCCCAGTCTGACTGGGGCATGCAGTGTGGGCCCAAGCCCACCTGCATTAAACCTGACGTTAGCTTTGCTGTCCAGGGCACTGCAATGGGATACATTTATGTACAGCTGGTGGGTTCCAGGGAGCCACCCATGCTGTGGGTGCACACGGAATTCCCATTGCGGAGTTGTACCTGCCTGTGACTATTTATAAAAAACCGGGGTCTGACTGGGGCATGCAGACACCTTGACAGAATGAATAGTGTGTGGCACATAGGTTCCCCACTGCTATGCCCACGTTTGCAGCTCCTGACGGAGGTGGCACAGGATTGGATTTCTCATTGCTTCTGTACAACATTGTGGGTTATTGCCCCGCCCGTTTTAAAGATGGTCGCTGCCTGGCCCTGCCAACCCTCTGCAGTGTGTGCCTCCCTTTTAAAAAATCGTAACTCCTTTATTTTTCCTTGACGTCGCTGTATGAGGGCTTTTTTTTGCGGGACGAGTTGTAGCTTTCAATAGTACTATTTATTATACCATATAATGTACTAAAAAAACTTTTTAAAAATTCCAAGTGGAGAGAAATGAAAAAAAAACAGCATTCCACCATCTTTCGGTGCGTCCTGTTTCTATGGCGCACAAACTACAACTAAAATGACCTAATATCTTTATTGTATGGGTCAGTACGATTACTACGATACCAAACTTGTATAGTTGTTTTTTGCTGTAGTACTTGTATTTTTTTTAAGATATTTAATTTTTTAAAATTATTTTTTGTGTCCATTTTTTGTGCACAATAACTTTTTTATTTTTTCGTCAACACAGTTGATTGAGGGCTCATTTTGTGCAATACGTCGTGTCGTTTCCGTTGGTACAATTTTTGCGTACAACTGACTTTTTGATCGCTTTTTATTACATTTTTTTTTCGGAGATAGGGTGACCAAAAAAGTGCATTTCTGGCGTTCTTTTTTTTTTTTGAACCACGTTCATCATGCGGGTAAATTAATGCATTACTTTGATAGATCGGACTTTTACGGATGCAGCGATACCAAATACATATTTTTGGTTTAATATTTTGATTTTTTTATTGCAAATATGGCAAAAGGAGGTTTTTTGAACTTTTATTTCTTTTTTTTAAATAATTAGTAAAACTTTTTTGTTCTTATTTTTATACTTTCTTTTAGTCCTATTAGAGGACTACAACCAGCGATGCTTTGAGACTAGAAAGGGAGGAGACCGTCTGAAGAGTAAAGGTCAAAGATGAGTCTGATTACTTTATCTGTCCACGAATTCAGTTGGAGGTCAGGTATAAAATATTCTTGGATTTTAAGAGGAATATTGTGTAATGTATGAAGCGTACTTTTCTCCGTGTTTTGAATGAGGTAATTCCAGGCTTCTAATAAAGCTCTCAAGGGTGGAGAGAGACATTAGGGGCATTTAAACATTTCAAAAGTGTAGGAGAGGATGCGGCCGCGGCAGAAGCAGGAAGAAGTAGTTTTAAAGGTTTCTGGTTATTGAATTCTGTCTCTATTGAGGGCCAGCCTATCTTTGAGTTATGACATATCCACAAACCCAGTTGACTTAGTAGAGTAGATTTTATGGTAGGAATGGGTTGGCCAGGTTGGGAAGGCCCAGTCCGCCCTGATATCTATTTAGTGATAGAATAGATAACGCTATTCTAGGTTTTTTGTTTTGCCAAATATATTTAGAAAATTGTCATTGGAGTCCTGCAATAATTTGTTTTGGAATTTGTATAGGGAGGGTATGAAAGAAATGAAGAATTTTAGGTAGTATTATCATCTTATATGTAGCAACTCGACCCATGCACGAAATGGAGCGAAGGTTGAAGGAATCCAATTCTTTCTGAATATAGGAAAGAAGTGGCGGAAAGTTAACTGAAATTAGGTCCGAAAAGTGAGCGCATAGGTTTATACCTAAATATGGAATGCTTTTACTCTGGCAATGAAATGGAAATTCTTTTTTAATATCTTGTTTAAGTTCTTTTGTAATAAAAATGCCTAGAATTTGTGATTTGGTTATGTTTAATTTGTATAAGGATGCTTCGGCAAATCTGGTCAGAGTATGATGAAGCATTCTAAGGGATCCAAGTGGGTTGGTGAGTGTTAGTGGGACATCATCGGTGAATAGACTAACTTTATGTTGTCTGAGGCCAGCGTTAATGCCTTGTATGTCTGGGTATTTCTTATATGTTCCACCAAAGGTTCCATGACTAGAGTGAACAATAAAGGTGATAAGGGGCATCTTTTGTGGGTACCATTGGTTATAGGAAAGGATTTGGATAGAGAACCATCGACCAGTACTTTTGATGGTGACGTATATAATGCCCTATAGCTTTAAAGATATTGCCGCAGAAGCCAAACTTGTTTAGAGTAGAGAATGCGAATTCCCAATGGAGACGGTCAAACGCTTTTTCAGAGTCGAGAGCAACCAATATTGATAGAGAGCATGTACACTCGGTTTTGTATAAAAGATTTAAAATTCTTCTCGTCCCGTCTAAGGCCTGTCTCCCTTTTGTGAAGCCCACTTGGTCTGAGTGAACAATCTCGGGAAGAATTTTTAGGAGCCTAAGAGCTATAGTCTTCGCATAAATTTTGATATCGCAGTTCAAGAGATATAGGCCTGAAATTAGATGGTGAGATGGGGTCTTTACCCTGTTTTGGAATTGTTATGATTGTGGCCTCTAGCATCTCTGGGGGAAACGTACATTGTTCAAAACCTTGGTTAAAGGCCAAGGCCATGTGAGGGACAAGAGAAGTAGAAAAGAGTTTGTAGTAGTCACTGGAGAATCTGTCCGGTCCTGGGGCTTTTTGAGGTTTTAGGGACTCAATAGTGTCTGTAATTTCTCCTGTTGATATTGAGGTGTTCAAGAAGTCAAGATGATTCTTTCAAAGGAGGGGAAGCTTTATTTCTTTTAAGAAATTTTTTATTAACTGGTGTGATGGTTGAGGCGTATTTTTGTCTTCCTTTAAATTGTAAAGCTTATTATAGTATTGTCGGAAGGCTTCTGTGATTTGAGAAGGATGGAAGAGTTTTGTTTTTGGGTTATATGGATCTGTGATATAAGGAATCAAAAATTTTTGTATTCTTTTTTTTTTACTAGTTTGGCCATTAATCGTGATGGTTTGTTGTTTGATAAATAGAAATTTGATTGTAAGGATCTCATTTCTCTATCCTAGTTATCTAATAATAAGTTTCTGAGCTTTTGCCTTAAAATGAAAAGCTGGTTGTGTAGGGATTCGGAGGGGGAGTTGCACAGTTGTTTTTCTGTGTTTGTTATTTGTGTTAGTAGTGAATTGCACTGGTTATTTTTTTCTTTTTTATGTTGGGTGCTGATTTTGATGAGAACCACTCTAATGAATGCTTTGTGAGCATTCCATACAGTGAGTGGGGACATCTCAGGAGTAGCATTGTTTTTGAAATACTCTTTTAAATCAGACATAATTGTATTGTAGTGTTTTGGAAGCTTTATTAAGAATATATTGTTTCTCCAATATTTGGCTTTTTCTTGGGCATCTTCCAAACTTATAGGGATGAGTGCGGGACCATGATCGGACCAGGTAATTGATCCTAATTGTGCTTTCTCAAGGAAAGAGAGGGCACTCTTATTTACTAAGATAAGGTCTATTCTTGCAAAGGATTTGTGTCTAGTTGAGTAGAATGGATATTCCCTTGCGGAAGCGTTTAAGCATCTAAATGTGTCAAATAAAGCTTCTTTCTGGATCCATGGTGACAAAGAGAGGGTAGATCTTAGAGAGCCTCTCGACGAATCGAGGACCTTCTCTGGTACAGCCTTAAAGTCTCCGCAGATAATAAGGGTACCCACCTCGTGCCTCCTTATTTTTCTCATAGTCTTGTTTAAAAAACGTACGGGGGATTTGTTAGGCGTATATAGATTGACAAGAGTGAAAGGTTTAGAATTTAACGAGCCAACCAGTATGAGATATCTGCCTCCAGGATCTGAAAATTGTGAAGTAATTTCAGCTTGTATGGAGTCTCTGAATGCTATCAGAATTCCAGCTTGTTTTCTTGGAGAACATGCTAAGAAGATTTTTGAGAATTTTTTATGTAAAATGGTAGGACAAGCAGAGGTCACAAGATGGGTCTCCTGTGCACATACAATGTCTGCGTTCGCAGAAAGAGCCTCCTTGCACAGTGCAGATCTTTTAAAGGGTGAGTTAAGTCCATTAACATTTATGGGTAATATTTTGATTGCCATTTTTTTTCTTGATAACTTAAGAAATTTGGAGAAAGAGATGTGGGGTTGCAAAGGACCCAAGTAGACCAAGAGTTTAGAACTTAGAAAATAACAGGAAAACACTCCTATTGCATAGTAAATTAGATGATATCTACTTAAAATTTGTAAAGTATTTAGAGTAGAGACTTTATACTAGCTGTGTAAAATAAGTCACAGAAACGTATAGCTTTAAACCGTGAAAGTGTGGAGAATAAGTGGGAGATTAACGCAGGCTATAAAGCAACGGGGGGGGCGGAAAAGTTCGCCTGGGGAGGAACCCTCCAGAACCACCTGTTCGAATAGTGGGAGAAATCCTCTTTTTGTAGGGTGCTCACTTGTGGATCAGTTCTTGATCATAGTTATGCGCTTTCCTTGGCGAAGGTAGTTGGCGTTGGGGTAAAGGTAAATTTATGTTCCACGAATTGAGTAGCTGTTCAGCCTCTTCCGGTTTAAGGATCACGTGGGTGAAGTCATCTTTTCTGATCAGAATTTTTCTCGGGGAAGCCCCACCTATATGGGATTTTGGCTTGTCGCAGGGCTGTAGTAATCAAAGATAATAATTTTTTCCTTTTTAACATTGTGGCTTTAGATAAGTCTGTGAAGAGGTGAATGTCCTCAAATGGAGCAGGCAGTTGGATAAATTTTCAAGCAGACAATATTAAAGCTTCTTTCGTTTGGAAAAAATGAATTCTTGTGATAATGTCTCTTGGGATGGAGTCAGCAATAAATCTAGGCTTAGGCAGTCTGTGGGCTCTGTCAATAATTAAGTCTTGTATAGTAGCTTCAGGGAGCAGAGTGACCATCAGCCGGCTTTATGTATTCAGGGATTTCAGATGTTGTAACAGACTCAGGTACCCCTCGAATTTTAATATTATTACGTCTATTTCTATCCTCCATATTCGCTATTTTAGCTTTGAGTTGGACCACTTCCTCTGCTAACTCGTAGTGCGCATCGATCAGAGCATTATGAGATTGGGAAAATTCGCCCAGCTTGTTTTTGGTGTGAGATACTCTTGCACCAAATTATTCAATTGTAGCTTTCAGAGATGTATTTAAAGAGTTAAAGTTAGATTGTAATGAGTCGCTTAACGCAACTACCATATCCTTGATGAAAGATTCTGAGGCTGGTTGTGAGGATGATGGTAGGGCTGTTATGTAATCCTTCAAGGAGGAAGCTTGAATTTCAGGCAGAGCAGTAAATTCTGTTCTAGGGCGCTGTTTAAGCAGGCTTATTGAGGGGGAAATATCATGCGGCTGCTGCGGGAAGGAGGCCGATGCCATTTTGTGAGTGTGTTGAGCTAGCGCCTTATGTCTTTTTTCCCTGATTTGGAGTGTGCAGGGAGAACTGCAGGCTTACTCACCCTGTTCTGCCTCGAGCGCTCTGGTGAGGACCCGTCCACTGCTGCTGGGGACGTTGATCTCTCTTCTCTGCTCTCTGCGCTTGAAGCGGGAGATGCTGGGGATCTTGCTGCAGGCGCGGGCCCGGCCCTTTGGCGCCGTGAAAAAGGCTTATAGCCGCTTTGGTTGTGAACGCGAGGCTCTTCGTCGGGACATCCCGAAGGTGAGGGAGACTCAGCGAGTGCCATCACTGGAGAGGAGACTTCCATGTTTACGCCACCATCTCAGAGCTCGTCCCGGCCATGCCCCCCTCTGCTTACATTCTTAACCACATGAGTGTGGAAGGTACTTCCATGTGGCCGCCGCACTCGCTCTCCAAACGCACTTCAAGCAGACGAGTGTAGAAGAAGAATGGAATCAAAGACCAGTTTTTGCACCTTGCAGTTACATATATCACTCATGCTCACGTGACAATGCAACTTATTACATTTTCCAGACATATCCCAGACATTCATATACATTAACCTCTTACATGCTGCAGATGTGCAATACACATAACTAATGACAAGACAATTTGCACAGAGCATCCACAATGAAGACATGACATTTAAGACAACTATGGAGGAGCCAGATATAGGTATTTCGGACCACTACCCTATCCCTAACAATACTCCCTGTATCTTTCCCTAACCTCTCTGATACTACTGTCACTAAGTAAGCCTTAATTATTCTTACTGACACATCTTGTCTAAATACTATCCTTGAGGACAAGAAGAAATTAGGACTTAACCAAACAAACAAGCTGAATAATGACCCAAAGCTATGTAAATACCAACAAGTAGAGGTTAGGAAACAAGTTTGTTCTAGACAGAACCATAGGAACAAGACCGCACTGACGAGAACACGCTAAACTAGGACAAGATATTAGAATTAAGTGAGCAGTACTGAATTAAGTGCACAATGTATTATTAGCTACTGTTAGAGAACCCTTTTAAATGTATATCTCATACAATACATATATATTTATGGTTAGACTTTGTTCACACTGATTAGAATAGTACTGCCATATTCCACAGAGTACAGAAGACCCCCCCTACCCCCCCCAAGGGATCTCACTAACAGTGCTGTGATCAGTGATTGACTGCAGCAGTGGAGTGTCCTAATCAGCAGAAACTAGGAAGGATACAGTGGTTGTGAAGGAACTTTAAGTCATCTGAAAACCCTTTTAAGTAGAGAACCATCTTATGTGTCAAAATATATTTATGAAAACCTTGATGCAAATGTGAACAGAGTCTTAATTTTTTTCTTTTCTTGCATCCCACAACCTTTTGTACCTTTGCAGGATGAGAAGGAGCAGCTGTTAACAATATACTTTTTGGACAATCGGGTAAGAGAACCAAAACATAATATAAATTAATAGCTGATATCAGGGGCGTAATTTAAGGCTCAGGGGCCCGGGTAAAAAAATTCAGCTCGCCCCCCCCCCCCCCCCCCTCCTTCCCCCTTTGTACCCCTACCTAAATCATGCTGCCTGTTCTATTTTTGCGTTTTCGCATTTTTTATGCACCTCCTCACCCATCACAATGATGGTTTGCATGAAAAAGCGCTATATCATGTGTTCTAAAATGCCGCTTGAAATTGGGGTAGAAATCCCAGGATTTTGAGCTGCGTTTCATGAACACACCGGTGAGAGTGGCCTTTGGCCTCATTCACACAAGCGTATGTGCATGCAAAACAGCGCGTCTATTAGAACCATTAGTTCCCAACACATATCCGTCTTTTGCAGGCATGCAGATTCGCACACCTGCAAAACATAGTATATCTGCGTGCCGGGAAGGTATGTACTGTGCGTAAATATTCCCCTCTGGGAGTCCCCTCATCACTGAAAACTGTGAAAGCACGATCACAGTGTTCAGTGATTAGGGGACTCCACACTAGGAGTATACAATCCCCTGCCACAGCTGTGACAGCTATGGCAGAGAATCGTGATGTTCTCCTATTGCTTTCAATGGGGCCGCTGCTGCTGCTGTTGGACCCATTGAAAGCAATGGGATGCAGGCAACCACTGCAGTAATTTTCATAGAAAGGCTTTAAATTTAAGCCCTTCCCTGAAAAATCATCCGTAGCTTGTGTAAAAAAAAATAAAATTAATATATACTCTCCTCTCTGGTGCTCTCGGGGCTCGGCGCGTCTAGCCACTTGGCTCCCTGGCAGTGTACTAAAGCTCTTTCCTGAAAGGGCTGTGTCTGATTGGCTGAGCACTTAGCCAATCACAGGCAGCGCTCAGTCATTCCTTAAATGACAACTAAGTGCTATGTATGATTGGTCACAGGGCTCAGCCAATCACAGGCAGCGCTCAGTCATCCATTAACCATTTCAGCAAAACCCCACATATGTGGTTTTTCCGCGGAGGTAAGAATCATACGTTGTGATAAGCCCCGCCCCCTGACATGTTAGCACTTTGCTATAAATAAGTGGGTTTTGGGTGGCAGTTTGGGCACTTGGTCTCTAAAAGGTTTGCCATCATGGGTATAGAGTATTTACATTGGGAGTACTTGTGTTACTCCTTCTGTATATGCAAGAAAATGGTTATTCCTTGTCACTAATTTTGTCTTTGCAATAACAAACAGACTGGCACTTTTTACTATAAGATGCTAATCTATATATATAAAAATGTCTGTCTGTCTGTCTGTCCTTTATGCATTACTACACCATTCATCCAATTGCCATGAGACTTTGGGAAGTTGTTAAATACACTCCTGCGAAGATTACTGGCATAATACATCTATCCTACGATAGGTGGCGCGCGTGCGAGCATCGTCGACAGTTATGCCCCCAAGACGTAAATCGTCCAATTTCCATCTCAAGCACGAAAGTAAAAGGCATTACGAGCAACGGGATGTGTATTCAACTACAAAATTATGCATCCGCCGAACATTTCGCAAAACAATTGCTGGATATTGGGAATGCTGAGGTAAAATGAAAGCTGTGCTGTGATTGGTTGCCATTTCTTATACTGCTGAGGTAACATAAAAGCTGTGATGTAATTGGTTGCTATTTCTTATACTGCTGAGGTATAATGAAAGCTGTGCTGTGATTTGCTGCTATTTCCTATAGTGCTGAGGGAATATAAAAGCTGCACTGTGATTGGTCGCTCTTTTTTATACTGCAGAGGGAACATAAAAGCTGTGCTGTGATTGGTTGCTCTTTCTTATACTGCTGAGGTAACATGAAAGCTGCACTGTGATTGGTTGCTATTCCTTATACTGCTGAGGTAAAATGAAAGCTGCGCTGTGATTCGTTGCTATTTCTTATACTACTGAGGTATACTGAAATCTGTGCTGTGATTCGTTGCTATTTCCTATAGTGCTGAGGTAACATGAAAGCTTCGCTGTGATTGGTTGCTATTCCTTATACTGCTAAGGTAACATGAAAGCTGCGCTGTGATTGGTTGCTATATATTATACTGCTGAGAAAACATGAAAGCTGTGCTGTGATTGGTTGCTATTTCTTATACTGCTGAGGTAACATGAAAGCTGTGCTGTGATTGGTTGCTATTTTTTCTATACTGCTGAGGTAACATGAAAGCTGTGCTGTGATTGGTTCCTATATATTATACCACTGAGGTAAAATGAATGATACACTATGATTGGTTGTTATTTCTTATATTGCTGAGGCAGAATAAAAGCTGGGCTGTGATTGTTTGCTATTTTTTATACTGCTGAGGTAGCATGAAAGCTGCGCTGTGATTGGTTGTTATAAATTATACTGCTGAGGTAACATGAAAGCTATGCTGTGATTGGTTGTTATATATTATACTGCTGAGGTAACATAAAAGCTATGCTGTGATTGGTTGTTATACATTATACTGCTGAGGTTACATGAAAGCCGCGCTGTGATTGGGTGCTATATATTATAAAGCTGAGGTAACATGTAAGCTGCGCTGCGATTGTTATATATTATACCGCTGAGGTAACATAAAAGCTGCGCTGTGATCGGTTGTTATCTATATATATAAAAACGAAGGCATGTCTGTCTGTCTGTCTGTCTTCGCAGCAACGCGCGACTAGTGAGCTAGTATAGTAATAAAAATTAAGGGTGACCATTGGAATATTCCTCTCATTGTAGTATATTTCTAAAAAGAGGGCATATGTATCTAGAAATATGCTGTGGTTCCTGGTGATACAATAAATGATCAGGTCTCACAGGTTTTGTCTTAAGAAATACTTTGATAGTGTCACGGCAAAATATTTTAAATAAATTAATAAAAGTTATATTTTAGTTCTTTTCAGTGACAGTATTTTTACGCTAAAATGAAGTATGAGAATAGGTTTCTCATTTTGTTTCAGACCATTTGAAATATAATATGTATGGTTTTGGATTATAGGCTGCTTATGGCGACAGTTTTGGTTGGCATCAGCTTTGAATTATTTTCTTTCTAATGTATATATCTCTATTTTATTCTATAATTTTGTTTTATTTATACGTGTAGTAATTTTTCTCATTGTGCGAATAAGAATAGGGCTGATCCCTCTGCAGTGTGACAATCCTTCAGATGTTTGTAGACAGCTATTAAGTCTCCTCTCAGCCTTCTTTTTCATAAGCTAAACATTCCCAGATCCTTTAACCGTTCCTCCTATGACATGATTTCCAGACCGCTCACCATCTTGGTAACTCTTCTCTGAACTTGCTACAGTTTGTCTATGTCTTTTTTAAAGTGGGGTGCCTACAACTGGACACAGTATTCCAGTTGAGGTCTGACTAAGGAAGAGTAGAGGGGGATAATGACCTCACATGATCTAGACTCTATGCTTCTCTTAATACATCCCAGAATTGTGTTTGCCTTTTTGGCTGCTGCATCACATTGTTGACTCATGTTTAGTCTATGATCTATTAGTATACCCAAGTCTTTTTCACATGTGCTGCTGCTTATCTCAATTTCTCCCATTCTGTATGTGCTTTTTTCATTTTTCTTGCCCAGATGTTGGACTTTGCATTTCTACTTGTTAAATACCATTCTGTTAGTCGCAGCCCACTGTTCAAGCTTTTCTAGATCTTTTTGAATAATCCCTCTCTTCCCTAGTGTTAGCTATCCCTCCTAGCTTTGTGTCATCAGCAAATTTGATCAGTTTCCCATCAATTCCCTCCTCCAGATCATTTATAAAAATGTTGAACAACACTGGGCCTAGGACATTTATGACCATTCTTTGAGTAAGATCACTCAGCCAGTTCTAAATCCACCTAACTGTTGCTTTGTCAATCCCATATTTGGTCATTTTTTCAATAAGTATAGTATGAGATACTTTGTCAAATGCTTTACTAAGGTCAAGAAAAACTATATCTACCGCATTTCTCTGATCAACCCAGTCAGTGATACTATCATAAAAGGAAATTAGATTAGTCCGGCATGACTTGTTTGTTACAAACCCATGCCGGCTTTGGTTAATTACTCAATTTTTATCCAAGTACTTGCATACATGCTGTTTAATAATTTGTTCAAAGATCTTTCCCGGTATAGAAGTCAGGCTCACAGGCCTGTAGTTTCCTGGATCTAACTTCTTCCTGTTTTTGAAGACAACATTTGCACTTTTCCAATCATCTGGGACTTCTCCTGTTCTCCAGGAATTTTCAAAATTTAGTATCCTAGGATGTAATTTATCTGGACCTTGAGACTTGAATTCATTTAAGTTAGCTATGTGTTCCCTCACCATCTCTCTGCTTATAGATAGGCTGCATTCTTTTATTCCCCCCAATAGCACAGGGAAGACCAGTTGATGTTCCATCTACTTTCTGAGAGAAAACAGATACAAAATAGGAATTTAAAAGTTCGGCCTTCTCTACATCATTCTTAACCAATTCACAATTTTCATCTTGTAAGCATCCAATAGTATCTTTGGCTTTTCTTTTTCTTTTGACATACCCCCAAAATCCTTTTTAATTGCTTTTGGCCTCTGTTGAAAGCCTCAATTCATTATTAGCTTTAGCTTTTCTGACACTTGCCCTACAGTTTCTGCAGACCCCAATATATTCTTCTTTAGATATTCTCCTCTCTTTCCATTTGATAAACATGTTTTTCTTTGTTTTTAACATGTGTGCAAATTTAGCGTTCATCCATCCTGGTCTCTTTAAATGCTTCTCTTTCTTCCTTCTCTTAGGGATTGTTAACGATTGTGCTTTGAGAATCTCATTTCGCAATATTTCCCAACCTTCTTTGGCATTTCTGTCCTTAATAACATCCAGCCATTGGATTCACCCTACCCTCTTCCTGAGTTCATTGAAATCTGCCTTTCTGAAATCCAACCTTAAGGTCTGAGTTTTCTCAGGTCTTCCTCCCCTCTTTTCATCCAAAATTCAAGGATAGCATGATCATTGCCTCCTAAAGACCCAGCCACCCTTACTTCCTCAACCATTTCCTCCCTGTTGGTAAGAATTAGGTTCAAGATAGCTGATCCCCTTGTTTTTTCTTCGACCTTCTGGAAGATAAAGTTGTCAGCAAGAGCGGACAAGAATTTGTTGGATCCATTACTTTTACCTGATAGAGATTCCCAACAAATGTCTGGATAGTTAAAATCTTCCATAATCACTATGTTGTGCTTTTTGGAGAGCTTGGCTATCTGATGTAGAAAGAATTCATCAATATCTTCTGCTTGTCCAGGTGGCCTATAGTAAATGCCTACAATGGAGTCCTTTCTGTTGTTCTCTCCTTGTATTCTTACCCAAACAGTTTCTACAGAACTCCCATACTCTGAAGCTTGAATCTCTGTGGAGATTGTTTTTTTTTGTGGAGAATGTTTTCCTAACATACAACGCAATACCTCCTTCCCTTTTTTTTGGTCTGTTTCTTATAAATAAGTTGTATCCTTCAAGCTTTGTGTTCCAATCATGTGTATCATTCACCAAGTTTCCGTGATGCTTATGACATTGTATTTCTCTTCCTGTGTTAGGAGCTCCAATTTTAGTTTATGATCCATGTCTCTTGCTCCTCTACTTGCCTTCTGAATTTTTTGTCTTTGTTCTTTCTTTCCACTTCTAATAGTGGGGGTCTCAAATGTATTAATTAGCTGTATAATTTTACCTGGCTTTTCACTTTCCTTCCCATATTGTTTTAGTTTAAAGCTCTCCTAATGAGTGAAGCAAGGCGCCCACCAAAAATGTGCTTACCTGTTTTTGTAAGGTGCAAGCCGTCTCTAGCAGGCAGTCCATCATATAGGTAATTCACTCCATGGTCTAGGAATCCAAATCTTTGCTGACAGCACAATCGACATAGCCAGTTGTTCACCTCTAGAATCCTGTTCCATCTTCTTATTCCATGGCCATCCACTGGGATGGATGAGAAGACCATCTGTGCTCCTAGTTCCTTCACCTTCTTTCCGAGGTCTTCAAAGTCTTTGCGGATAGTTACAAGGTCCTTTTTTGCAGTGTCATTTGTCCCTACATGTATTAGTAGGAATGGGTGGTGTCCTCTAGGACTGAAGAGTCTTGACAGCTTATCAGACACATCTTTGATTTGTGCACCTGGACGACAACACATCTCTTGTGAAGTTATGTCAGGTCTATAGACAGGGGCCTCTGTTCCTCTCAATAGGGAATCCCCCACAACCACCACTCTCCTCTTCTTCTTCACAACAGCACTTCTTTTTCTCCATTCAAGAGGACTCTGTGCACTTTCTACACAGTTCTTTGTGGGTAGAGTCATTTCTTGCTGTACATCTTTCTCATCTGCTTTGTTTTCTGTGGGTAGATTCATTTCTTGCTGTACCTCTTTCTCCTCTGCTTTGCTCTTTGTGGGTGGAGTCATTTCTTGTTGTACCTTTGTCCTTCTGCTCAGGAACCAGTGCCAGCTCCTCCTGTGTGAGAACCTTGTACCGGTTCCCAAGCAGTATGGGTGCTGGCTGACTCTATGTTCTTCCTGCTTCTTTGAGTCACATGCTTCCATTCCTTGGCTTCTGCCGGACATTTTTTTCCTTCAACATTTTGAAGACTTTCTTCTCTGTCCAGGAAATCCTCATCTTCCTTAATACGTTTCAATGTAGCTATCCTTTCCTGAAGACTACGCACCTTTTCCTCCTGTAGAGACACAAGCTTGCATTTCTGGCAGGTGAAAATTAGCTTTTCCTCTGGTAGGTCTGTAAACATATGGCATATATTGCAGCTCACCAAATGGCTCCTCTCCTTTTCCATGTTGTTAGTTGATGTCCACTTTCAAACTTCTAAAAGTCAAGCATTGTAGTAAAGATATATAACCAGTAAAATATGACTAAGTGTACAATCTCGCGCACCATCAGGCGCACAGTTTGGCGATGTCCTCCAAGCAGCTAGACCCTGCTAATCCCAGCAATCTTCCCGCTTACGGTGATTCTTTGCTCTTCCCAGAATACACAGGGAATATGCAAATGATCTTCCTGCAGCTCAAATCTCTGGTTTGGCGATGTCCTACGAGCAGCTAGACCCAGCTAATCCCAGCAATCTTCCCGTTTACAGTGATTCTTTGCTCTTCCCAGAATCCACAAGGAATATGCAAATGATCTTCCTGCAGCTCCAATCTCTGGTTTGGCGATGTCCTCTGAGCAGCTAGACCTGGCTAATCCCAGCAATCTTCCCGCTTACGCTGATTTTTTGCTCTTCCCTGAATGTACAGGGAATATGCAAATGATCTTCCTGCAGCTCCAATCTCTGTTTTTTCTATTTATCACATCTCTATCTATCTCATAGATAGATAGATAGATAGATAGATAGATGATAGACTCCATCTATCTATTTCATATCTATCTATCTATCTCCTATCTATATCCCTCTATCTATTTATCTCCTAGATAGATGAGAGAAAGAGCAATATAAGAGAGATAGATGTCTAGACAGAAGAGTAAGAGATAGATATGAGATAGATAGATAGATAGACTCCATTTATCTATTTCATATCTATCTATTTCATATATCATACCTATCTCTTTCTCTTCTCTCTAGCCATCTATGACTCTTATATCACTCTTTCTCTCATCTATCTTTCTATCACTCTTCTATCCATATATCTCATATCTATCTCTCTTTTCTATTTGTCCATCTATCTATCTATCATCTATCTATCTATCTATCTATCTATCTATCTATCTATCTATCTATCTATCTATCTATCATCTATCTATCTGAAAGAGATAGATAGATAGATAGATAGATAGATAGATAGATAGATAGATAGATAGATAGATAGATAGATAGATAGGTCAATCGATTGATCTACTTAAATAGAAGAGAGATAGATATGAGAGAGAGATGAGAGATATCTATCTTCCTATCTCTCTCATGTCTATCTTTTTATATCTATCTATCTATCTATCTATCTATCTATCTATCTATCTATCTACGTCTTCTATCACTCTTCTATCTCTGTCTCATATCTGTCTGGCTCTCTCATACTTATCTCTCTCTCATACCTATCTATGTTTCTATCTCATATCCGTCTATTTCTGATATCTATCTCTCTCATATACATCTGTCTCCTCATATCTATTTATCCTGTCATGCATCCGTCACGCTATACTTCTGCTGTGAGCGTCATTGCCCACGGGTGGCCGCGTCATCGCTCACCGCCAGCGCGTCATGAAATCCGGAGAGGGGAGTATGAGGTCTTGTGGGATGCCGTGTGGTACTCCACTGCGATATTCCGCTGGGGGATTCCACCATGGCCGTGGGCATGAAGCCTAAGGGCTCCTGCCCACGGACAGAGCGGGATACGCCCATGGTTTAACGCTGCGGGAATGCCGCGGACATAACCAAAAAGTCCCTGCTGGCAATTGCGGAAAAACGCAAGTTGTTCTGCGGTGTCCGGGAGGTCTCCTTATATACTATATTAATGGAGACCGCACGCAGTGGAAAGACGCACTAAAATAGAGCATGCCGCAATTTATTTCCTGTGGCGTAAATCCACAGCAGCATCATGCCACCACGGGAACTGCTGCAGAAATCCTGCCCTAAAGGGGACCAGCGAGGATATTACATATATGGGGTTTAGCTAAAATGTTGAATGCGCTTCATGAAAATAGGGGAAAGAAGAGCAAAAAATAAAAATAAGAAAAAGAAAAAACATGTTTCTTTTTGCACACTATTAATTTAGTCGCTGGCAAAGTAGGACGCCTCTAGCTGGCGTCCTGTTACCATGACAACCCAGCAACACAGAGGGAGCTCCCTCCTTCTTTGAAGCCTTTCCATGTCTCCACTGAGCTGCTGCTCTCTGCAGCTCCCTGAAGGTGTGTATAAAAGCAGCCAATCAGCAGTTGGCACATAGCTCTGTGCACAGTAGTGAGGATGTGCATGTGGCTGCCAGTAAGAAGCTCTGGGCGTTCCCTTCACCTCAGCCCATCTCCACCCATCAGCCTTGTTGTTACAAGATACAAGAACACCGAAACGCTGCAGGGGTGACGTCAGGTGCCGAATCATGTCAGCAGAGCACTGGAGAGGACAGCTAAAGGAACACCTCTGGATCTCCTAGGCATTGCCCTATGGATATTCTTAATGACCAATTTACCAGAGAGAAGACGGTAGCCAATAATGCTGATAATAAAAAGATAACATAGGCTTAATTGACTCTGATAATGAATGTAGTACACACTTCAAAGGGCTGTCATTAACCTAAAGACATAGTGAACAAGGTCAAAAGATACTTAAAAAAGGATAGCGAGGAATGAAGATTAATGTCTAGATGTATAGATTTTGTGCACTGTATTCATATGCGAGTGGATTATCTATCTAGTGCTGTGGTTCTTTATAATATTACTGTAGGAGCTTTTGAATGTCTAACCCTTATATTGATTTTTTTGGGATCTTATAGTGGCCCAAACTGCATACAAGTTGGAAATCCGAATAGAAAGGAATTATATATATATATATATATATATATATATATATATATATATTAGAACTTCATCTAATCGATTTTAGATGGACTAACTAATATATTATGCATTTGAATAGTGCTTTATTAATTATTTTAGATGTCAATATAATAATTAAATTTTTCTGGAAAAAACATTTTTTTCTTTACCCTTTCTATATCAATTCCAAACTTTCCCATATGAACGTAGCAAATGCTAAAAACTCAGTGCCTAATCTGGAATAGTCTGGGACACACCTCCTGTCTCATTATTGGTTTAGACTGTAGAGGAAGCCTAAACTAATTATGAGACCGGAGGTGTGCCCCAGACTAATTTAGACACTGTAGCTAAACTAATGTCAGACACCACAACTTTATCCTAATAGAAGTGAGCTAAAATGTTGCCAAGGGGTAAGATCTTAAGATCTGAGAAAAAATAAATTACAGGTAGAAGGTACATTCCCTTGTAGGTACTGACTTACATATCAATTTTCATCTGTTTACTGGAGGGTCACTTTAATGGTGTTTTCCCTCTTTAGTTCTGGGATGATGAATATCTCCAGTGGGACCCAGAGGAGTATGACAATATGGAAGAACTTTCTCTTCCTTCTGATTATGTATGGATGCCAGATATACATATTGAAGAATTGTGAGTATAGATATTAACTCTTTGTAGATACTGTACTGTAAAAAAATATATTACTCAATATGCACAAAAGACCTTCACAAACAAATACAAAAATGTGATATCTCATGGTCGGCCTCACACAACCATATGGTAAAACGCTGTGTAAACATTGCAGGGTTTTAACAGCATAGGGAACTGCATATCCCTATGTAATGTGGAATTTTTAATAGCGTATGCCTGCGCATAAACAGTGTATTTTACACAAGCTGTTCTGCACTGGCTTCCTATTTTCATCTTTTTTTTTAAAATAACTTTCTTTGCAACGTGTAAAAAACGCTATAGATATGCAATGCAATTGTGTAATTTTAACACGATTGTCAATGGGACATTCTAATGTTAAAAAAATGCATCGCAAGTTTGTGCTTTGCAATTTTTGTGCAATGCGTTTTTAATATTAAAAAAGTCCCTTTGACAATCGCGTTAAAAAAAACGCAGCAACATCGCAGCGTTAAAAAAATGCAAGTGTGCAGGGGCCCTCAGGGTCTTTTCCTCCTCTGTTTCTGGATTATCTATAGCATTCATATCCAGCCTGATCCAAGAGCCATGCATTTCATTACTCTAAGGCTGCTTTCACATAGGTGAGAAAATTGTGCAAGATTTGGGCATGGCAAGATGCACAAATGTTGCATGAATATAAACCACATTTTTTTGAATGGAGTCATATACATATGCAATGTTTTCCTGCACCACATCATATTGCTGGAAAAAATGGTGGCATGTCCCATCTTTGGGTGTTCCCTTGGAATGCATCGCCAATTGTTTTCAATTGGACAGTAAAACACACCGCACCACATTGAAAACAATGGGAAACACTTACTGATCCTCTACCACGGCTGAAAGCTATACCAGAGTATCGGAACTTCACAGAAGTGATGGGAGGTGTTTTTGACAGGAAAACACTGCACATCCGTGAGTATCAAGGTTTGATAAATTCTAAACCCCCTAAAATTCTTCCAGGTTATATAGACTATACCCTGCAACTAGAGATGAGCGAACACGTTCGGCCCCGCCCCTTTTTCGCCCGAACACCGAACTTTGCGAACACTTCAGTGTTCGGGCGAAAAAGTTCGGGGGCCGCCGTGGCAGCGCGGGGGGGTGCGGCGGGGAGTGGGGGGGGAGAGGGAGAGAGAGAGGGCTCCCCCCTGTTCCCCGCTACTGCCGCCCGCGCCGCCGCGCATCTCCCCGCCCCCCGGCGGCACCCGGACCTTTACGCGCGAACACTGCAGTGTTCGGCAAAGCCGGTGTCCGGGTGCGGATGTGTCCGTAACGGACATGTTCGCTCATCTCTACCTGCAACAAATTGGCCCAATCCATGGGAAAATGTAAATGTGAACCCAGTACAGCCACAACTTGAGTATGATTTTCTCTGTGAATTTGCAGTAAAAGTTATGCTAACAATAAATTATCTCTTCCCACAGTGTGCATTCAGAAAAACGCTCAAAATCTGATTATATCTACATTGACTATTATGGAACAGTCTACCACCAGAAAACAACTACAATGTCTGCAATGTGTATTTTCAACTTGTACTACTTCCCTTTCGATAAACAAAATTGCACTTTAAGCTTTCGGAGCCAGATTCACACACGTGAGTTTTACTACATACCCCAAAATTTATAAATAAAGAATTTATACAAAAAAAAAAAAAAGTTTTACTACAAACCTTTAGACCATCATGAGGCAGTATAAATACTGTATGCCATCCCTCAGGGGTTCAACCAAAGGGTCTAATGCGCCATCAGAGAATTAATTATAACAGTCTGTCTGCCTGGGATCACCGCTCAGGACAGATTTACAGTATGAATGGGAGCTATATATTTCTGTGATGAGAATCAGGGGCTTTGGAGTTCTGTATCAGAAAAATGAAGCCCCAATCACTATAGCAATATACAGTATCATAAAGCTATGCTTTATAGCAGCTTTAAGGACCACAGACACAAAAGACAGGAATGTCAGACCTATTGACTTCTATGGTAGAGTGTTGTGGGCTTTTCCTGTTATTTTTGCAGAAGTAATTGTGCAGGGAGGGGTATCTGTGACTATTACCTATCATGATTGATGCATTATATATATATATATATATATATATATATATATATATATATATATATATATATATATATATATATTTTATTTATTTATTTTTTTATATATATATATATTTTTTTTTATTTTCTTTTTGTTTTGTTTTGTTTTTAGCAAGCCAGGGATACTTGCCTGCAGATTGCTGACCTGTCAGACTGGAATGGACACCACAAATGTAGAAATGCTCCAGGAGACTTCACATTCTTTTAAATCTGTCGCCTGGCAGTATTTATTCACAGTAAAACATATGTGCAGCATACAATATAGTCTAGTGATCACAATCCCCAGGGTCCCCATTACTAACCCCCACCTGGAGTATCTAGAGGGCGGCCTTCTCTTTCAGACAGGTGACAGGCCAAAACCAGCCTGCATCGGACCTCAGGCTCTCAGTTTCTGATGTGACTTCTATCTCTGCCTCTCTGGCTTGCATCCAGCTTTCTTCCTCCTAAGCGTAGTAGGAACTGCTAATTTTCTGCATCTCTTGCAGCAACTCATCTTTTCCTTCCTGAGCTGCTGTTGGTTCTCTAGTTGCCTCTCTACAGATCCTTGTGTGGAGTCTGCCTCTACTGACTCTGCTCCGCTACCCTCTGTAACTTCTGAGGTGCCTTTTCCAGTCTCTGCTTCAGTGGCTTCCTCAGCCTTAGCAGCCTCACCTTCTGCCTTCTTTGGTCTCTTTTACTTCAGAGGATTTCTCAGCCTTCATCTGTTGCTCAGTGCCTTTACACTCATTCACAGAGGTGATTTCTACACTCAAGATTCTGCCAGTCTTCATAAACCGTTCAACTGTAATGCCCAGGTCACCATGTAAGCATACTTTGGCATACTTCACTGCTTGTATCTCATTTTTAATATTCTCCAACAAGGTCTTCATTCCTGCTACCGGTTGTTGGAGCACGCTCTTGAGCTCCTCTCATACCAGAGTTCCCTTTTCAGCATCTGTTTTGATGCTAATCCAATCTTGTATTTCATTTTAAGGATTCTTCAACAAGAGCTTCTTTTTTTTTACTTGTTGTCTGAACTGGTTCCTCTCTAGTCTATTTTTTCCATCGACATGGCTCTTCGATTTTCAGTGTTTCATCTTCTTGGCGAACTTTTGAAACACTGCCTTTTCTTCTGACACGACTTTAAGGGTATGTGTCAGGGTTAGTCTTTTTCTTACAAGCCCTTTCCTTAGCATGCTCACATTGAGTGGCATATCTCACAGACCTGATTTTCTCTTCAGTAAGCCCCTGTTCACACAGCTTCTGCTTCTTCTCCAGTTGGGAAACAATCTGACATTGGTGACCAAGCTCCACAGTAACATTTTCTAATTCTTGCTGAAGACTTACTTTAGGCTTCTCAAGTTTATCACAGGCAGCTGCTTTTTCTTCATACCGTTGATTTGAAGCTTCTAATTTTCTTTGAATTGCTCTCTTTTGCTCTTCAACAAAATCCAAGCATGCAATATTCTTCTCTATTTTTTTTCCCATATCTGCTTCAACATGTTTCTCTTAGTTTCTGCATCTTCCTCTAACTGCTTGAAGAATATATTTCTCTTAGCTTCCATTCTCTTCAGGTGTGCACTATGACCAAGCCTCTGATGCATCTCTTCTTGCACCAGCTTCTGAGACTCTTCAATCTGAGCTTCCAATTCCACATGTATTCTGTTAATCTTCTCAGGCAGCCCTGCCTGGACTCTGTCACCTTCAGTAGCTTTCATTTGTAGCTTTTGAAGCTGCATCTCTACTGCATTTCTCATGCATTTAAAAGCAGGCTTGTCTTCCAATAGGTCTTTCACCTCATGGGTCAGCTCAACACACTCACTTTCCAGAGTTCGTTTAGCTCCCTCCAAGGTTCCTTTCACCTGTTTAGCTTGCTCTAACTATTTAGAAAGTTCCCCCAAAACTAGAGCATGATTTTGTTTAAGCTACTGTATTTGAGCTTTATATTCTTTAGCTTTCTCATCCAAATAGCTCATGAAGTGCTTCCTGGGCTTCCTTGAAGTCCAGTATGTCTTTCAAGAGCTTTGTTTGCTTCTCTGCTTGACTGCAAGCAGCTTTCTCCATTTTCAGATTTTCATTGAGCTGACTTATCTGGGACTCAAATTCACCATTTTTCTTTGCTAACTGCATTTTGATCTCTGCAACTTGATTCTGCAAATCTGTAGACTGATTTTGTGCATTAGTAGATGTTTTTTTACATGCAACTAGAGATGAGCGAGCATACTCGTCCGAGCTTGATGCTCGTTCGAGTATTAGGGTGCTCGAGATGCTCGTTACTCGAGACGAGCACCACACGGTACTCGTCTCGATTAAACGAGCACTGACCATTGAATTCAATGGAGCCGGCAATACAGCCGGCTCCATTGAAAGCAATGGCCTGCCGGCGAGCGCGGGATGAATTGTCGGGAAGGGGTTAAATATATAAGCCCTTCCCTGCAATTCGTCCAGAAATGTGTAAAAAATATATATATATATACTCACCTGGTCCCGGCAGACGGAGTTCAGCGCGGCCAGCGGCAGTCCTCCTGAACTGCTCTGAACAGCTGTGAGTAGTATTCAGCAGCCGGGGACCAGGTGAATATATATATATTTTTTATTTTTACACATTTCTGGATGAATTGCAGGGAAGGGCTTATATATTTAACCCCTTCCCGACAATTCATCCCACGATCGCCGGCAGCCCATTGCTTTCAATGGAGCCAGCTGTATTTCCGGCTCCATTGAATTCAATGGGCTAACTTCGTTCTTCTCTGCCACAGCTGTTACAGCTGTGGCAGAGGAGAATGATCTTTATGCTGACAGTGCGGGGGTGGGGGTGTCTCACTCGCCACTATTGTGGCTTAATAGTGGGACCTGGGAACTTGAGATGCAGCCCAACATGTAGCCCTTCGCCTGCCCTATCCGTTGCTGTGTCGTTCCCATCACTTTCTTGAATTTCCCAGGTTTTCACAAATGAAAACCTTAGCGAGCATCGGCGATATACAAAAATGCTCGAGTCACCCATTGACTTCAATGGGGTTCGTTACTCGAAACGAACTCTCGAGCATCACTGAAAGTTCGACTCGAGTAACGAGCACCCGAGCATTTTGGTGCTCACTCATCTCTACATGCAACACGTCGCCTATAAAGGCTCATTTACACGCAAAGACAATCTTTCAAACGAGTGAAAGATTGACAGTTCTAAGGATCATTCTGTATAAAGTGCTAATTAACACTAATGTCCATTAGCACTTTAGTAGCTTCATTTGCATGTAAATTTGCAGAACACAGCATGTGGTCTGAGCTCTTCAATCAGTTCCATTGTTCTGCTCACAGCCAACATCCATTTTACACTTCATAGTTCTTTCTGTGCCATTTTGTGCCAGTGCATCCTCCACCATTTGTGGCAAGCCGGAGTTACTCACCTGTGGATCGACGACCTCTTGGACCGGAATAGACACCACATGTGTAGAAATGCTCTAAAAAAACTTCACATTTTTTAAAATCTTGTGCCTGCCAGCATTTATTGACAGCAAAACATGTTTATAGCATACAATACAGTCCAAGGTTCACAACACCCAGTGTTCCCATCAATAACCCCCACCTGGGCTGTCTAGAGGGCATCCTCCTCTTTCAGACAGGTGACAGGCCCAAACTGATTCGCACTGGACCTCAGGCCCCCAGTTCCGGATGTGGCTTCTATCACCACCTTTCTGGCTTTTTCCCCCCTGAGTGCTGTAGGAACTGATCATTTTATCTTAGTTCCCACCTCGCCCAAAGATGTTACCTTTATCTTTTAATACCAGAAGCCCTACATACAGATGTTACCTCTCATTATAATCCTGCTTGTGATGATAACAGGAAGACTGCTGAAACGGAGTGCTACAAAAATGGCGAGCAGAACGTATCTGGAAAGAAATACAAAACACTTAACTTTGTAGCCAGGAGAAAAGAAGAGAAATGGGGGACATGATCATAACTTTCAGAGATGTTAAAGTTATAAATAAGGTTCAGGAGGAAGCTAATTTATTAGGAAGATACACACTAAGAACAAGGCTGCCTAATCTGAGATTAGTTGGAGAAAAAATCAGAAGTGACGTCAAGAAATATTATTTTACTGAAAGAGTGCTTGGAACAAACTTCAGCAAATGTAGTTAGAAAATCAACAAAAGAAGAATGAATTCAAGCATGCCTGAGATAACCACTGATCTATCCTAAGAGAGGAATATAAAGAAAATAATATAAGGGCAAATTAGATGGACCATATGGTCTCTTTCTGTCATCAATTTTCTGTTTCTATGTATCTCTTATTAGGTTTGGTGGTCAGTGTGAGTACTGCAGGATTTTAAGAGGTTTTTTTTATATACATGATGACATTTATATTAGAGATGAGCGAACGTACTCGTCCGAGCTTGATACTCGTTCGAGTATTAGCGTGTTCGAGATGCTTGTTACTCGAGTCGAGTACCACGCGATGTTCGAGATACTTTGACTTTCATCTCTGAGACGTTAGCGCGCTTTTCTGGCCAATAGAAAGACAGGGAAGGCATTACAACTTCCCCCTGCGACGTTCAAGCCCTATACCACCCCCCTGCAGTGAGTGGCTGGCGAGATCAGGTGTCACCCGAGTATATAAATCGGCCCTTCCCGCGGCTCGCCACAGATGCATTCTGACATAGTTCAGGGAAAGTGCTGCTGGTGCCGGAGCTGCTATAGGGAGAGCGTTAGGAGTTATTTTAGGCTTCAAGAACCCCAACGGGCCTTCTTAGGGCCACATCTTACCGTGTGCAGTAGTGTGGAGGCTGCTTTTTGCAGTGTTGCACTTTTTTTTTTTTTTTTGTATATCGGCCATGCAGAGCATTGCGTCCTGCAGTAATTTTACATTGTCCATGGTCAGTAGTGGTGAGGCAGGGACAGAAGACATATTTAGTGTATATAGGCAGAGGGCCTTTCCAAAAACATTTGGGAAAAAAAATCTATTTGGGATGCCTGTGACCGTCCTCAGTGTACAGGGTCTCTGCTGGGGGTAGTTGTCCTAATTCATACGCAGCCAGCTAAGTGTTAGAGCAGGCTTGCGCAAAATTCTTTCCTGCCTCTGTGTTGCCTGTTAAATCACCGCTGTATTCCTGTCCACAGTGAAACAGTCTGCAGTTATTTTACATTGTCCAGGGCCAGTAGTGGTGAGGCAGGGACAGAAGACATATTTAGTGTATATAGGCAGTGGGCCTTTCCAAAAACATTTGGGAAAAAAAATCTATTTGGGCTGCCTGTGACCGTCCTCAGTGTACAGGGTCTCTGCTAGGGGTAGTTGTCCTAATTCATACGCAGCCAGCTAAGTGTTACAGCAGGCTTGCGCAAAGTTCTTTCCCGGCTCCGCTGTGCGTTCCGTAAGCGAAGTCAGCCTCCAACCACAGGCCAATAAGCGGCACATTTAATTACAGCATTCTGTTTCTGCACTACTGGTAATACAGCATGCTGAGGGGTAGGGGTAGGCCTAGAGGACGTGGACGCGGGCGAGGACGCGGAGGCCCAAGTCAGGGTGTGGGCACAGGCCGAGCCAGTGCGGTGGCCAGGGGTAGAGGCAGGGCCAGACCGAATAATCCACCAACTGTTTCCCAAAGCGCCCCCTCGCGCCATGCCACCCTGCAGAGGCCAAGGTGCTCTAAGGTGTGGCAGTTTTTCACAGAGACGCCTGACGACCGACGAACAGTGGTGTGCAACCTTTGTCGCGCCAAGATCAGCTGGGGAGCCACCACCACCAGCATGCGCAGGCATATGATGGCCAAGCACCCCACAAGGTGGAACGAAGGCCGTTCACCGCCTCCGGTTTGCACCACTGCCTCTCCCCCTGTGCCCCAACCTGCCACTGAGATCCAACACCCCTCTGAGGACACAGGCACGAGTGCCTACCGGCCTGCACCCACACCCTCACCTCCGCTGTCCTCGACCCCATCCAGCAATGTCTCTCAGCGCAGCGTCCAGACGTCGCTAGCGCAACTGTTTGAGCGCAAGCGCAAGTACGCCGCCACGCACCCGCACGCTCAAGCGTTAAACGGGCACATAGCCAAATTGATCAGCCTGGAGATGCTGTCGTACAGGCTTGTGGAAACGGAGGCTTTCAAAAGCATGATGGCGGCGGCAGCCCCGCGCTACTCGGTTCCCAGTCGCCACTACTTTTCCCGATGTGTCGTCCCAGCCCTGCACGACCACGTCTCCTGCAACATTGTACGCGCCCTCACCAACGCGGTTACTGCCAAGGTCCACTTAACAATGGACACGTGGACAAGCACTGGCGGGCAGGGCCACTATATCTCCCTGACGGCACATTGGGTGAATTTAGTGGAGGCTGGGACAGAGTCAGAGCCTGGGACCGCTCACGTCCTACCCACCCCCAGAATTGCGGGCCCCAGCTCGGTGCTGGTATCTGCGGCAGTGTATGCTTCCTCCACTGAACCACCCTCCTCCTCCTCCAACGCAACCTCTGTCTCGCAATCAAGATGTGTCAGCAGCACGTCGCCAGCAGTCGGTGTCGCGCGGCGTGGCAGCACAGCGGTGGGCAAGTGTCAGCAGGCCGTGCTGAAACTACTCAGCTTAGGAGAGAAGAGGCAGACGGCCCACGAACTGCTGCAGGGTCTGACAGAGCAGACCGACCGCTGGCTTGCGCCACTGAGCCTCCAACCGGGCATGGTCGTGTGTGACAACGGCCGTAACCTGGTGGTGGCTTTGCAGCTCGGCAGCCTCACGCACGTGCCATGCCTGGCCCACGTCTTTAATTTGGTGGTTCAGCGCTTTCTGAAAAGCTACCCACACTTGTCAGACCTGCTCGGAAAGGTGCGCCGGGTCAGCGCATATTTCCGCAAGTCCAAGACGGACGCTGCCACCCTGCGGACCCTGCAACATCGGTTTAATCTGCCAGTGCACCGACTGCTGTGCGACGTGCCCACACGGTGGAACTCCACACTCTACATGTTGGCCAGACTCTATGAGCAGCGTAGAGCTATAGTGGAATACCAACTCCAACATGGGCGGCGCAGTGGGAGTCAGCCTCCTCAATTCTTTACAGTAGAGTGGGCCTGGTTGGCAGCCATCTGCCAGGTCCTTGGAAACTTTGAGGAGTCTACCCAGATGGTGAGCGGGGATGCTGTAATCATTAGCGTCACCATTCCTCTGCTATGCCTCTTGAGAAGTTCCCTGCAAAGCATAAAGGCAGACGCTTTGCGCTTGGAAACGGAGGCGGGGGAAGACAGTATGTCGCTGTATAGTCAGAGCACCCTCATGTCTATATCTCAGCACGTTGAGGAGGAGGGGGAGGAGCATGAGGAGGAGGGGGAAGAGACAGCTTGGCCCACTGCTGAGGGTACCCATGCTGCTTGCCTGTCATCCTTTCAGCGTGTATGGCCGGAGGAGGAGGAAGATCCTGAAAGCGATCTTCCTAGTGAGGACAGCCATGTGTTTCGTACAGGTACCCTGGCACACATGGCTGACTTCATGTTAGGATGCCTTTCTCGAGACCCTCGTGTTACACGCATTCTGGCCACTACGGATTACTGGGTGTACACACTGCTCGACCCACGGTATAAGGAGAACCTTTCCCCTCTCATACCCGAAGAGGAAAGGGGTTCGAGAGTGATGCTATACCACAGGACCCTGGCGGACAAAATGATGGTAACATTCCCATCCGACAGCGCTAGTGGCAGAAGGTGCAGTTCCGAGGGCCAGGTAGCAGGGGAGGCGCAGAGATCAGGCAGCATGTACAGCGCAGGCAGGGGAACATTCTCCAAGGTCTTTGCCAGCTTTATGGCTCCCCAGCAAGACTGTGTCACCGCTCCCCAGTCAAGGCTGAGTCGGCGGGAGCACTGTAAAAGGATGGTGAGGGAGTACGTAGCCGATCGCACGACCGTCCTCGGTGACGCCTCTGCCCCCTACAACTACTGGGTGTCGAAGCTGGTCACGTGGCCTGAACTCGCGCTGTATGCCCTGGAGGTGCTTGCTTGCCCTGCGGCTAGCGTCTTGTCAGAGAGGGTGTTTAGTGCGGCTGGGGGAATCATCACGGATAAGTGTACCCGCCTGTCAACCGACAGTGCCGACAGGCTTACACTCATCAAGATGAACAAAGCCTGGATTTCCCCAGACTTCTCTTCTCCACCAGCTGACAGCAGCGATACCTAAGCAATACGTAGGCTGCACCCGCGGATGGAAGCATCGTTCTCTATCACCATCAAAAACGGGGACCTTTTTGCTTCATCAATCTGTGTATTCTATTCCTCCTCCTCCTCCTGCTCCTCTTCCTGAAACCTCACGTAATCACGCCGAATGGGCAATTTTTCTTAGGCCCACAAGGCTCGGTCATATAATTTTTGTAAACAATTTTTATACGTTTCAATGCTCATTAAAGCGTTGAAACTTTCACCTGAACCAATTTTTATTTTAACTGGGCTGCCTCCAGGCCTAGTTACAAATTAAGCCACATTAACCAAAGCGATTAATGGGTTTCACCTGCCCTCTTGGTAGGGCATGGGCAATTTTTCTGACGTACATTAGTACTGTTGGTACACCAATTTTTTTGGGCCCTCGCACACAGTGTAATCCAATTAATTTTTTTCCCACCTGCATTAAAGCTGACGTTACATCAGCGGTGCTGGGCACTGCAATGGGATATATTTATGTACCGCCGGTGGGTTCCAGGGAGCCACCCATGCTGTGGGTCCACAGGGAGTTGTAACTGCATGTGTCCACTTCTAAAGAACCCCAGTCTGACTGAGGCATGCAGTGTGGGCCGAAGCCCACCTGCATTTAACATGACATTACCTCAGCTGTGATGGGCAATGCAATGGGATATATTTATGTACCGACAGTGGCTTCCTGGCACCCACCCATGCTGTGGGTCCACAGGGAGTTGTAACTGCATGTGTCCACTTCTAAAGAACCCCAGTCTGACTGGGGCATGCAGTGTGGGCCGAAGCCCACCTGCATTTAATCGGACGTTACCTCAGCTGTGATGGGCACTGCAATGGGATACATTTATGTACAGCCGGTGGGTTCCAGGGAGCCACCCATGCTGTGGGTGCACACAGAATTCCCATTGCGGAGTTGTACCTGCCTGTGACTATTTATAAAAAAACGCGGTCTAACTGGGGCATGCAGACACCTTGACAGAATGAATAGTGTGTGGCACATAGGTTCCCCATTGCTATGCCCATGTGTGCAGCTCCTGATGGCGGTGGCACAGGATTATATTTCTCATTGCTTCTGTACAGCATTGTGGGCTATTGCCCCGCCCCTTTTAAAGAGGGTCGCTGCCTAGCCGTGCCAACCCTCTGCAGTCTGTGCCTGCACTTCCTCCTCATTGCAGACGCACTTATAAATAGACATGAGGGTGGTGTGGCATGAGTGCAGCTGAAGGCTGCACAGGGACACTTTGGTGTGTGCTGTGGACACAGGGTCGTGCGGGGGGGTTGGGCAGCATGTAACCCAGGAGAAGTGGCAGCGGAGTGTCATGCAGGCAGTGATTGTGCTTTGTTGGAGGTAGTGTGGTGCTTAGCTAAGGTATGCATTGCTAATGAGGGCTTTTCAGAAGTAAAAGTTGTTGGGAGGGGCCCACTCTTGCCATTATTGTGGCTTAATAGTGGGACCTGGGAACTTGAGATGCAGCCCAACATGTAGCCCCTCGCCTGCCCTATCCGTTGCTGTGTCGTTCCCATCACTTTCTTGAATTGCCCAGATTTTCACAAATGAAAACCTTAGCGAGCATCGGCAATATACAAAAATGCTCGGGTCGCCCATTGACTTCAATAGGGTTCGTTACTCGAAACGAACCCTCGAGCATCGCGATAATTTCGTCCCGAGTAACGAGCACCCGAGCATTTTGGTGCTCGCTCATCTCTAATTTATATACAAAATTTTAAGAAATCCCCTAAAATTCTTAAAAATTATGTCTAACATAAAAATCTAATACCCTGTTCCCTGAAAATAAGACCTACCCTGAAAATAAGACCTAGCATGATTTTAAAATGGTGTCTAGGCAGATATACATGTAAAAAAGAAATATTTTGTAGCAAAAATTAATATAAGACCCTGTCTTATTTTCGGGGAAACACGTTAAATACGAGAGGTCATTTTCTGATTAAACATTCCTGATGACTAGTGATGAGCAATCATTGGAATACAGTGATGTCTTGGATTAAGAGCTCTTAACCCTAAACACTCGTAAGTTAAATCAATTTTTCCCACTGAAATGAATGGAAAAGCAACTAATCCGTTCTGTATCGTGAAGCTTTCCCACTGATTTCAATGGGAATGGCGTTGCTCCATTGAAACCAATAGGACGCCGGTACCCCCACAGTGATTTTCGGGGAAAGGCTTTAAATAAAAATCCCTAGCTGTAGTAATAAAATAAAAAATATATATATATACACCTGTCCGCCATGGGTCAGGCACGTCTAGCCGCCACTTGTTCTCTCTGCACTGCTCTGAAGCTTTTCAGCAGGTGGGGATTAAAAATGTAGGGAGAATAAACGGCGGATAGACACACCTGAGCTCCAGCAGTGGCGGACAGGTAAGTATATATTTTTTACACAAACAGGGATGATTTTCAGGGAAGGGCTTATATTTAAAGCCCTTCCCCTAAAATCTCTGCAGGGGTTGCCTGCAGGTCATTGCTTTCAATGGGGCCACCGGCAGCAGCGATTGCCCCATTAAGGACAAGGCTCTTAACCTAAGTTTTTGCTCTTAAAGGGGTTGTCTGTTCGGCGCGAGACAAACCCGATGCATTTGTTAAAAAAAAAAAACGTTCAGTACTTACCCGAATCCCCGCGCTGCGGCGACTTCTTACTTACCTTACTAAGATGGCCGCCGGGATCTTCACCCACAATGCACCGCGGGTCTTCTCCCATGGTGCACCGTGGGCTCTGTGCGGTCCATTGCCGATTCCAGCCTCCTGATTGGCTGGAATAGGCACACGTGATGGGGCGGAGCTACGATGACCAGTTCTCCGGCACGAGCGGCCCCATTCACCAGGGAGAAGACCGGACTGCGCAAGAGCGTCTAATCGGGCGATTAGACGCTGAAATTAGACGGCACCATGGAGACGGGGACGCCAGCAACGGAACAGGTAAGTGAATAACTTCTGTATGGCTCATATTTAATGCACGATGTACATTACAAAGTGCATTAATATGGCCATACAGAAGTATATAACCCCACTTGCTTTCGAGGGAACACCCCTTTAAATCAAAGCACAAATTCGGGAGAGAGCCTGCTCTCAAGTCAAAAAGCTTGTAAGCTGAGGCACTCCTAACGCAAGGTATTACTGTACTCAGTTTGGGAGTGATCAGCCCCATTTTGCAAAAATAATGACACAATTCTGAGTCCCATTAAACTCAATGGAAGTAAAAATCATGCTCAATGATTTTGCCTCCTGATGGACCCTCAAGAGGGATGTTGGGGCACAACAATGCCTTGATGAGATTTGAAGCTAGGATCCCAGCACTAGAAGGCAACAGTGCTAACAACTGAGCTACATTAAAATCACACACAGCTTTCTTCATGGAAAAGCCAATTTCCAGTGATTTTTGCAAATAATTTGGTCGGGCTGACCTTATTGAATTGTTTCAAAATTGGCCTGGATTTACCCACTCGCCGATCATGACGAGAAACCCTACTGATGACACATTTCTGATAACATGACATTCCATACTGTAGCTTATTAGGTTATGTTAAGCACTACAGCTATAGGTATTATTCATTATGAGTTATACCTATTCTTTTGGTTTCTAGTTGCTGATGTTAATGTATCCACGTTTCAACATGACAAAGATCAGAAAAAGGCTATCCAGAAGTATAATAATAAAGGAGAATTTGAACTTCTCAATATCACTAGAAGTTACATGGATCTCCATACACAGGGCGTCCACGTTGGTATGCTACAATTCCATGTGAGTTGACTCTAATGGTTTCTTATTTTATCCAAAGTACGAAAATCACTGTGCAAAAGTTTGAACCCTACGTTTTGTCATTAATTCTGTTTTTAATTTTCCCACAAAATACACAGCATGTCCGTATTAATGTTGTGACAAGTCAAATAGTGAGGTAGACTTCA
Source organism: Eleutherodactylus coqui (assembly GCF_035609145.1). Taxonomy (NCBI): domain Eukaryota; kingdom Metazoa; phylum Chordata; class Amphibia; order Anura; family Eleutherodactylidae; genus Eleutherodactylus; species Eleutherodactylus coqui. The sequence continues at coordinate 66,481,211 of NC_089842.1, forward strand.
ATTCATTGCTGATGTCTAATGTTAGCAAACTATATGTATGGAAAACATAGTGAAGACTAATCTATATATACAAAGACTAAAGCCCTCACTGACTCACTCACTGACTCACTCGCCAAAAGTTCTCCAACTTCCCGATATCGTAGAAACATGAATTTTGGCACAAGCATAGATTATCTCCAAAATAGGAAAAGTAATTGGATTCCCAACTCGATTATTCAATTCTAGCGCAAAAGAATTGGCGTCCAAATTTTACATACATAATCTAAATCTCTCACTTCCCAATGTCATAGAAACTTAAAATTTGGCACGGGCATTGAATATGTCATAAATAGGAAAAGTTAATAGGTCCCAACTTGATTATTCAATTCTATGCGCAAAAGAATTAGCGTCCAAATTTTATGTATGGAATCTAATTCTCTCACTTCCCGGTGTCATAGAAACTCGAAATTTGACAGGAGATTTGAATATGTCATAAATAGGAAAAGGTAATGGGTCCCAACTCGAGTATCCCTTTCTATGCGCAAAAGAATTAGTGTCCAAATTTTACGTACGGAATGTATTTTTCTCACTTTCCGGTGTCATAGAAACAGGAAATTTGGCACGAACATTGATTATGTCATAAATAGGAAAAGCTAATGGGTCCCAACTCGATTATTCAATTCTATCTGCAAAAGAATTAGCGTCCAAATTTTACGTACGGAATGTAATTTTCTCACTTTCCGGTGTCATAGAAACGTGAAATTTGGCACTAGCATTGATTATGTCATAAATAGGAAAAGCTAATATTTCCCAACTCGATTATTCAATTCTATGCGCAAAAGAATTAGCGTCCAAATATTATGTACGGGATCTAATTCTCTCACTTCCCAATGTCATAGAAACATGAAATTTGCCATAAGCATTGAATATGTCATAAAGAGGACAAGTTAATGGGTCCCAACTCGATTATTGAATTCTAGCACAAAAGAACTAGTGTCCAAATTTTACGTACGGAACCTAATTCTCTCACTTCTTGGTGTCCTAAAAACATGAAATTTGGAACGTGCATTGATTATGTCATAAATAGGAAAGGTTAATGGGTCCCACCTTGATTGTTCAATTCTAAGTGCAAAAGAATTAGCGTCCACATTTTACGTACAAAATCTAATTCTCTCACTTCCCGATGTCATAGAAACTTGAAATTTGGCACGGGCATTGATTATGTCATAAATAGGAAAAGTTAATGGGTCCCAACTCGATTATTCAATTCTATGCGCAAAAGAATTAGCGTCCAAATTTTACGTACGGAATCTAATTTTCTCATATAGAAACTTAAAATTTGGCACGGGCATTGAATATGTCATAAATAGGAAAAGTTAATGGGTCCCAACTCTATTACTCAATTCTATGCGCAAAAGAATTAGCGTCCAAATTTTACGTACGGAATGTATTTTTCTCACTTTCCGGTGTCATAGAAACGTGAAATTTGGCACGAGCATTGATTATGTCATAAATAGGAAAAGCTAATGGGTCCTAATTAGATTATTTAATTCTATGCGCAAAAGAATTAGCGTCCAAATTTTACGTACGGAATGTAATTTTCTCTCTTTCCGGTGTCATAGAAACGTGAAATTTGGCACGAGCATTGATTATGTCATAAATAGGAAAATCTAATGGGTCCCAACTAGAGATGAGCGAACGTGTCCGTAACGGACACATCCGCACCCGGACACCGGCTTTAGCGAACACTGGAGTGTTCGCGCGTAAGTGTCCGGGTGCCGCCGGGGGGCGGGGAGATGCGCGGCGGCGCGGGCGGCAGTAGCGGGGAACAGGGGGGAGCCCTCTCTCTCTCCCTCTCCCCCCCGCTCCCCGCCGCACCCCCCCGCGCTGCCACGGCGGCCCCCGAACTTTTTCGCCCGAACACCGAGGTGTTCGCAAAGTTCGGTGTTCGGGCGAAAAAGGGGCGGGGCCGAACGTGTTCGCTCATCTCTAGTCCCAACTCAATTATTCAATTCTATGCGCAAAAGAATTAGCGTCCAAATATTATGTACGGGATCTAATTCTCTCACTTCTTGGTGTAATAGAAACGTGGAATTTGGCACGGGCATTGATTGTGTCATAAATATGAAAAGTTAATGGGTCCCAACTCGATTATTCATTTCTAAGCGCAAAAGAATTAGCGTCCAAATTTTACGTACGGAATCGAATTCTCTCACTTCCCATTGTCGTAGAAACATGAAATTTGCCATGAGCATTGGAAATGTCATAAATAGGAAAAGGTAATGGGTCCCAACTCGATTATTTAATTCTAGCACAAAAGAATTAGCGTCAAAATTTTACGTACATAATCTAAATCTCTCACTTCCCAATGTCATAGAAACATGAAATTTGCCATAAGCGTTGGATATGTCATAAATAGGAAAAGTTAATGGGTCCCAACTCGATTATTGAATTCTAGCGCAAAAGAACCAGTGTCCAAATTTTACGTACGGAACCTAATTCTCTCACTTCTTGGTGTCCTAAAAACATGAAATTTGGAACGGGCATTGATTGTGTCATAAATAGGAAAGGTTAATGGGTCCCACCTCGATTGTTCAATTCTAAGTGCAAAAGAATTAGCGTCCACATTTTACGTACAAAATCTAATAGTCTCACTTCCCGATGTCGTAGAAACATGACATTTGGCATGAGCATTCATAATGTCATAAATAGGAAAAGTTAATAGGTCCCAGCTCGATTATTTAATTCTAAGCGCAAAAGAATTAGCATCCACATTTTACGTACAAAATCTAATTCTCTCACTTCTTGGTGTCATAGAAACGTGGAATTTGGCACGGGCATTGATTGTGTCATAAATATGAAAAGTTAATGGGTCCCAACTCGATTATTCATTTCTAAGCGCAAAAGAATTAGCGTCCAAATTTTACGTACGGAATCGAATACTCTCACTTCCCGTTGTCGTAGAAACATGAAATTTGCCATGAGCATTGAAAATGTCATACATAGGAAAAGGTAATGGGTCCCAACTCGATTATTTAATTCTAGCACAAAAGAATTAGCATCAAAATTTTACGTACATAATCTAAATCTCTCACTTCCCAATGTCATAGAAACATGAAATATGCCATAAGCATTGAATATGTCATAAATAGGAAAAGTTAATGGGTCCCAACTCGATTATTGAATTCTAGCGCAAAAGAACTAGTGTCCAAATTTTATGTACGGAACCTAATTCTCTCACACCTTGGTGTCCTAAAAACATGAAATTTGGAACGGGCATTGATTGATCATAAATAGGAAAGGTTAATGGGTCCCACCTCGATTGTTCAATTCTAAGTGCAAAAGAATTAGCGTCCACATTTTACGTACAAAATCTAATTCTCTCACTTCCCGATGTCATAGAAACTTGAAATTTGGCACGGGCATTGATTATGTCATAAATAGGAAAAGCTAATATTTCCCAACTCGATTATTCAATTCTAAGCACCAAAGAATTGGCGTCCAAATTTTAAGTATGGAATCTAATTCTCTCACTTCCTGATGTCATTTTATATAAAGGAAAAGTTGCATGGTTACCTCCCCGTGGTGTTTCCTGGGTAACCCAGAGAACTATGCAAAATGGTGAACATATGTTTTTCCGGTATCTCTAAAGTAACCACGACTTCATAAGATTTTCCGTGTGAACACCAGATAAACACCAGTACCAAATTAACTCGGGCGAAGCCGGGTATATCAGCTAGTTTAAGCATAAAATGCATTTTTTAACTGCATGATTTAAACCAAGATCACATGAACGGATTTGGATTGCGGATTCTGCAATTGCCATCCACACGGAAGATCTGGTGTAAACCGAGAGAGAGATATATCTTCTGCGACCATTCACACTTACTTTCTGCGATGTATCGCAGGTCTTGCGCTGGGGGAATCCGCATGCAGAATCTGACCATTTGTGTGAGCCCGGTCTGACTATAAGTACAGGAAGAGCAAATACATTGTGTGCATTTGTGATCAGCAGCAATTGATTCATGCAGCGTCAATTGTCCAACAGCACCCATTATTTCTTCACACAGGGCAATAATATTGTTCACATGTACCAGTTGTAGCATAAACTTTTTTCTTCAGCTTCCCCAAACGTAAAAATCAAGTGGTGTGTGATCTTGAAACAGGTTGTTGGTGACAGACTGAGCCGGAGACATATTGTAGCAGCAACAATAAACTTTACTGAACAGAAATGTTATTTACATGGCACTCCATTGGAGGATAAAAGTACTTGAATGTTGCATAATAACATTATGTATAATTATCTTTTTTCTTAAAACGACAGTAACTAAATCTGCATTAAAATCCAACATAATTTCCAATCTTCAGCATACCAAATTTTGGCAACTCTCTCCTAAATTCCACATCCAGCTTCTTTCTGTCATGTCGTGTGGAAGCTTCATAGCTACACACACTTATCATATAACATACAGGGGCTTCATATATCCCTGCCAATGTGTTGGCACACAATACATGCACAGAAGCCTTTTCCTAAAATGTACACCTCTCATGACTGACTTCTGTTCAGACATTTAGTCCACGTTTCTCGGAACTAACCATTGGAATGCTCTAGGTAGAGAGCAGAAGCCTAGTCTGGAATATAGATGTCTGCAGCTATATCACCATATCATGTAAGACTCAAAACATGCAATTTTACTTACACCAGTTACCGTGCTATGCCATAGCAATTATAATACACATGTAACATTGCAACATGCTATTAAATGACTATGTAAGTGTTAGGCCAGCTACTCTAGCTCTCTTGCTATTCCAGGCAGATGCAGGGTATCACTCTGCTCCTCCTGTATGAATAGCCTTTAGCCATTTATTTTCAATCAGCACTGCAGGAGTTAATCCTTCCCAATGCTGTGTACTTTCCATCAGCACTGCAGGAGTTAATCCTCTTCAGTGGCCTCAGCCCAGCTGCAGGGAAATTGGCTATTACCCTCTTATTTAGCTGTGTTGGGGATCCTCCTTCTTGCCCGAGTATTGGTGTGTGCTTTTCTGTCACCCAGCTAAGGCCTCCTGCTCCTGACTTCAGGGTCAGCTCTGATTCCTGGTCTCCTTCCTGGTTTCTATTTGCACTCTGCCTGTTCTGACACCAGACCTGATCCTGTTCTTAGCTCAGACTGTTCACAGTGCTTTATACCAGTGTCTCTGGGTAAGTGCTCGGCCCTGAAGGTCAAGCCTCCCCTCAATTTATGGTGGAAGCTTTTTCATCAGCTGTAGCAGCCACTACAGTAGACCTTTAACGCCGACCTTCTTCAGCTTTAGTCCAACTTGCTTGGGGTCCCTGGCCACTCCCCCGCATGAAGACACTGATGTACCCGTGGCTTGCATCACTGCATGGACTCTGCCACTTAAGTACTGCTTTGCTACATCCTCTTACATGCGGTGGACCAGTTCCAGGCCTTTTATATAGTGCGTGCTCAGGCTCCTTTGTTGGGGCAAGACCTATATGTGCATCATTCCCTAACATGGGCCAGTTCTTCTGGAAGATGACGAGCTAGTCACATTACTGCCTGTATCACAGGCCTCCTCATGTTGCCTCAAGTGTCTTGTCATTACTTTCACACCCCAGTCATATCACTGGCTAGCAACAGGGCCCCCGTTCTCTGGTACTAGCAGCACCTTGTCCTATTTTCCCTGGCTACTCTGCCAACAGGTAGTGGGGGTTTAGCACAGCTGGAATGCAGCCACTGTCAGAGCAGCTTGGCTACTTTGTGAGTTTGTTGAATAAGTGAGCTCCTCTACTTTGCTACACTTTAGTGAAAGAGTGGGCCAATATGTTTTGTCCATGTGCTGTGCGATGATGCATATAGCTTAATTTAGCTAGTCTCAAGTGGGTTGCAGTTGGTGTGCTGAGGCACCATTGTGCTGAAAGTATGTCCTATGATACTGTGCGAAGGGTAAAGATATCAGGATGTTGCGGAATGAGCTGTACATATAGTTCTCTGTTGAGGTTTTCCTCATAAAAGTCTGGACCAATTTGCTGTTAGCTGAATATGCCTAGCCAGATGTTAATTCTGAATTGTCGCTGTTTGTGACATGTCCTAATAGCTCGTGGGCTCTGTCTTGTTCAAATATGTTGAATACCCCATCTAGCTTGATTTGAATTCATCAGTCCATATAATGAAGATTGGAAAATCCAGATCCTCTTCAATTTTCCAAACCAGCCACTCAAAGTAAATAATGCTCACAGCCTTTACAATGCATAGCTATGTTATTACCATTATCATCTTGGGACGATTCCAGCACAGTAGGCAACAACTTGTTCTCGAAGTATGACTCTTCAGATAAATTGATTAATAAACGTCTGTGATATTCTTGGAATATTCAGGTCTTTTTCTCCAAACACATTTCGGACACTAGTGACATTTCGGACACTTTTGCCATAAATTATTAAGAGATTACATAACTCTGCATTTGTGTATAACATTGTTTACTGTTTGTCATGGCACTAACCACAGCACCAGACAGCAGAGCACCATTCCCAGAAAGAGCAGTCCCACCAGGATGTGTCAATAGAGTAGTCACCGACGGATGACCAGGGTTGAAGTGAGCCAATAGATGATAGAGGACAATTAAAATCACAAACTAGCAGCAAGAACTAGGCATGTCCTAAAACTATAACAGGCAGAATGCATTCATCTCCCGACACTCAATAAAGATACTTCCACAATGCTCAACTTGGATCCACTGTTGCTGTCTGCTCTAAAACACACAAGCAACAGGCCTCTTAACTTGACTCTAACTTGGTTAAACTGGATAAGCGCATACAAACAAATCAGTCCACACATACACACATGTGAACCCACTATTTATATATCACATAAGATAATGGTGTGTATCAAAAAACATGACTGGCCAAATGATGAAAACATTGTTCTTCCTCTTTACAAACCACTAGTCAGACCACACATGGAATATTGTGTACAGTGTTAGGTGAACTGTTCAGACTAAATTTTCTGTTTCTGTGTCTGACAGACACAGGTGTCGTCCTGCTCTCCTTATATCCTAACTTATACTTATTCTCTTCCATCACTCCTATGGTTAATTGCTTTTGGTCCTCCAGTTCAGCTGAAGCATCTTTTCCAACCACTGCCCTATATAGCTGACCTGGGACTTCCATACAGTGCTACAGTGTTGTTGTGAGTCCTGCTCTATGATTTCATGTTTAGCCGCTACTCCTGCAGTTATTTCGGTATCATCCCGTGTTCTGTGCTTTGTTGTTCTTCCTTCCGTGTATCCTGGTGTCTGTCAGTCTTGTGAATCTGCTTCTCTATTTATCTTGTCAGTCTGTTCCTCCTTTGTTTCTGTGCTCCCCAGTACTGATCTATCTTTTGTTTTATGGGTGTTCTGTCCTGTCAGGGTCAGTCAGCACCTAGAGGAAGATTGTTCTTATCTGGACATCAGCCCTGCTTATAGGCAGGATCTTCCTTCTCCCTGTTATCAGCTCAGGGCAAGGTACTTTCCTTAGTTTTCATCTTCATACAGGGTTTTGTACATAAGGTATCTTACCTCCGAACCCGGAGTTGGCTGTCAGCTATGCTGCATTGTGCCATTACCTACCCAGTAGATTGACACAGTAGTTCCACGTCCACAGTCAGTACAGTACACTGAAGCCATGGATCCTGCTGACTCTAATCACGGAGGTCTTCTTGAATGATTCCAGGAGAAGATACATCAATAGGAGAGGTTCCGGCAAATCCTAGTGTATCTTCAGAATGTAAATACTTGCCTTGGTAATATTTCCTCCGTCATAGCGGCACTACAGTTCTCAGCTGTTGCGGCAACTGTTGCACTATCCCCAACGGCAGCCTCTGTGTCTTGTTTGGGTTCTCGCCTGGCTGCTCCGCCTCATTATGAGGAAGACCTCAGACAATGTTGTGGTTTTGTAAACCAGTGTGTTAGGTGCAGTGTTCAGACACAATCCTCTGCTTCTGTGTGTTCTGTGTTCACTGAACTTACATTTATTCTCTTCCAGCACTCTTAGGGTTAATTGCTTCTGGGCCTCCTGCTCAGCTGATGCATATTTTCTAATCACCTTCCTATATACCTGCCCTGGGCCTTTCAGACAGTGCTGTAGTGTTGCGTGATTTGTGTCCATAACTCAATGTTTAGCCACTGCTCTGGTAGTTTCCATGCTACCTTACTTTCTGTTCATATTCTGTGTCCTCCGTTCATGTATCCAGCTGTCTGATATCCCCGTGAGTCTACTTTTCTGTTTATCCTTGTCAGTCTGTACCTCCTTTGTTCCTGTATGCCCTGGTAGTGTTCTGTCATTTGTTTTTATGTGTTCTGTTCTGTCAGGGTCAGTCCACGCCTAGAAGAAGACCGTGGGGTCATCCTTATCGGGATGGGTGCTCCGCTTATAGGCAGGAGTTTCTCTCTCCTGGTTATTAGTTCAGGGCAAGATACTTTCCCTAGTTTCCATCTGCATACGGGGTTCGTACATCTGGTATCTTACCTCCCACGCTGGGGTTGGCTGTCAACTGTGCTGGACTGGATCATCATCTACCCGGTAGGTTGACACAGTGGTTCCACATCCAGAGTCATTACACAGTGTACCTTACATGTTAAACTTTTGCCACATCTTTTCCCCTCAGATTGCACTAAGATTACATTTCTAATGTTTCACCTTTCAGGCCAGGCTTTGGCATGGATCAATCCCCTCTGGGAGTGGAATGATCCACTAGTTAATAACCTCGGTCTGTTCATAGAGTCCTTTAGAAGGGTGTTTGATGAGCCTGGTCATTCATCTTCAGCTGCTTCCACTCTGTTACATCAAAATAAACTCGCTGTGGACCAATACGCTATTTAGAGCTTTGGTCTTAGAGCTAGAATAGAACAACGAAGCTCTGGTAGCAGCATTTTGGGAGGGACTAGCAGGGCGCGTCAAAGATGAGTTGGCAGGTCGGGAGGTTCTTACCTCTCTGGATGCTCTGATTTCTCTGGCTGCGAGGATTGACCTGTGGTTCCAAGAGTGATCTAGAGAGGTTATGCAAGAGAGGAGATCAATCTGTCTGGCTCCTAGATTCCAGAGACCATTTTCCTCCCTGCCACTCAGTCTAGCAATCCTAAGCCTATGCAGGTGTATCTGCTTAGGCTATCCGCGAAGGAGTGTGCACATGGACTTATAAACAATCTATGCCTGTATTGCTGATCCCCAGGTCACCTTACTCGTACTTGTCCCCTCAAGCTGAGAAACTCCTCCACCTTGGGTGAGTTGCAGAGGGTACCCAAGGTATCCTAGATCAGGATTGCTACTCTCACAGGTTGAACTTACCTGTATACTTGTTCTTTCTGGTGTCACATCCACATCCACAGTTATTTCACAGTGTACCTTAAATGTTAAACTTTTGCCACATCTATTCCCCTCAGATTGCACTAAGATTACATTTCTAATTGTTCACCTTTCAGGCCAGGCTATGGCATGGATCAATCCCCTCTGGGAGTGGAATGATCCACTGGTTAATAACCTCGGTCTGTTCATAGAGTCCTTTAGAAGGGTGTTCGATGAGCCTGGTCATTCATCTTCAGCTGCTTCCACTCTGTTACATCAAAATAAACTCGCTGTGGACTAATGCGCTATTTAGAACTTTGTTCTTAGAGCTAGAATAGAACAATGAAGCTCTGGCAGCAGCATTTTGGGAGGGACTAGCAGGGCGCGTCAATGATGAGTTGGCAGGTCGTGAGGTCCTTACCTCTCTGGATGCTCTGATTTCTCTGGCTGTGAGGATTGACCTGTGGTTCCAAGAGGGATCTAGAGAGGTTATGCAAGAGAGGAGATCAATCTGTCTGGCTTCTAGATTTCAGAGACTGCTTTCCTCCCCGCCACTCAGTCTAGCAATCCTGAGCCTATGCAGATGTATCTGCTTAAGTTATCCGTGAAGAAGCGTGCACATAGACATATAAATAATCTATGACTATATTGCTGATCCCCAGGTCACCTTGCTCGTGCTTGTCCCCTCAAACTGAGAAACTCCTCCACCTTGGGTGAGTTGCAGAGGCTACCCTAGGTATCCTTGGTGAGGATTGCTACTCTCCCAGGTTGAAATTACCTGTATACTTGTTCTTTCCGGTGTACAGGTATTGGTGACAGCCTTCTTGAAGTCTAGCTCTGCCAGGAACGTCCTTTAATAAGCTTTAGTGGATCACCACCAGGTTCCTGTCCGGCGTCTCAAGAGTCCGCTCGTGGTAACCCTAGTCAATGGTAGTACTGAGAGGATCCAATCTGTCATGGAGCCACTGGAGTTGAGGATTAGTGCCCTTCCGAGATGATTTTCCAGCTGGTTCTTCCTGGAGTGACCAGCTCTTGACTCCTGGGTTTGCTATGACTCCGATTACATAACCCCACCCTGTACTTGAATACAGGTTAGGTATTAAGTTGGGGTAACATAGTATGTTAGGCTGAAGAAAGACAATGTCCATCTAGTTCAGCCTGTTTTCACCCCCACTTGTTGATCCAGAGGAAGGAAAAAACCCCACTAAGGCAAAGCCAATTAGCCCCCTTGGGGAAAAACATTACTTCCCAACTCCATAATGGCAGACAGAAAAATCCCTTGATCGTTTGAAAATTCCTACCTAACTCCAAGACCCGGATCAACAACCCTCCTGGTTATTTAATGTCTATATCTTGTAATATCATAGGGCTCAAGAAAGGCATCTAGTCCCCTCTTAAACTCCTGAATCAATTTTGCAATCATCACATCCTCAGGCAGAGAGTTCCACAGTCTCACTGCTCTTACAGTAAAGAACCCCCTTCTATGTTGGTGAGGGAACTTTCTTTCCTCTAGATGTGGAGGGTGTCCTCTTGCTATTGTTGATGTTGTTTTTTCAGGGTAAATAATTCCAATTTGGATAGCCTCTCTAGGTATTCCAGTCCCTTCATTTCATGTATTAATTTAGTTGCCCTTCGTTGTACCCCCTCAAGCACTGCAACATCTTTTCTAATCACAGGTGTCCCGAACTGTATACAATATTCCATATGAGGTCTGACAAGTGGAAGAATAATGTTCTCGTCCCTTGCCTCTATACCTCTTTTAACGCAACCCAAGACTTTATTTGTTTTTGCAGTGGCTGATTGGCATTGATAGCTCCAGTTAAGCCTACAGTCAACTAGTACTAGCAGGTCTTTTTCCATATCACTTTCCCTAGCAATACCCCATTTAGTGACATGTGTTTCTCCTGCCTGTTATGGATTTGATGTGGATCCGCTGTGTCACCCAACCAGTAGATGGAATAGACCAGCAGGGCAGACAGCTGACTCTGAAAACCCGAATGCTCACTGATAGCAGGCGTGACTTAGAATGCAAGGTGACCAGGCAATCAAACCCTATGCTGGAAGCAGGAGATGGAAAGTCCCTGCTTATCAACAGCAGATTATTCGCCCATACAAGAGCGGCCCTCCACATGAACCTAGGCGCTAATTAACCCTGTCAGGACTGATCACCCGGAAGCCAGGAAGTTGGATAACATCATGCCGTCTGTAGCACCAGGGAGCGAGCAAGTTCAGGACCAGACTGGAAGTACTGGAGCAAACTGAAGATAAAGCATAAACTGCAAATACAGAACCAAAAGGAGCAACAGTGACACCTGCATAAATGAGGGCTCATACACCAACACTGCAGCACTGATGACCAGCTCTAAGGGAGCTTTATAGTGGAGTAATTGGCAAACAGCCTTCAGCTAAGTGGAGGAGTTAAGTGTTAACTCTGGAAATGCTGGGGGAAAATAAACACCAACTTAAATAACAGACAGAGTAGAGAAGCATACAAGTCTACTATACCTAACACTGCCCATGTGCATAACCTTACATTTATAAATATTGAACTTCAGTTGCCATTTTTCTGCCCAAGCCCCCAGCTTATCTAGGTCCATTTGTAGCTGTACATTGTCCTCCTTTGTATTAATTACCTTGTAAAATTTTGTATTGTCTGTGAATATCGATATTTTACTGTGCAGTCCCTCTATTAGGTCATTGATAAATATATTGAACAGAATAGGGCCCAATATTGAACCCTGTGACATCCCACTAGCAACAATGACCCAATTAGAGAATGAACCATTAACTGCCAACCTTTGCTTTCTATCTTTCAGCCAGTTCTTTACCTAGCTACACACATTTTCTGCCCAGACCGAGCTCTCACATTTTTTATAGTAACATAGTATGTAAGGCCAAATGAAGACAATGTCCATCTAGTTCAGCCTGTTCAACCTCCCTGTTAATCTAGAGGAAGGCAAAAAACCACAAGAGGCAGAAGCACTCAGACTAATCCCTGGATAAACCTCTAATAGTTCCTACCTGTCTGTAGACCCGGATCAACAACCTGCTGGTTGCCTAAAATTTATATCCTGTAATATTCTTCCGCTCTGGACAGACATCTAGTCCCCTCTTAAACTCCTCTATGGATTTTGCCATCACCACATCCTCAGGCAAAGAGTTCCACAGTCTCACTACACTTACAGTAAAGAACCCTTTTATGTGTTGGATATGAAACTTGCTTTCTTCAAGATGTAGCGGATGCCCTCTTGTTACCGTCGCAGTCCTGGGTATAAACAGATCATGGGAGAGATTCTTGTATTGTCCCCTCATTTATTTATACATAGTTATTTGATCACCCCTTAGCCGTATTTTTTCCAGGGTAAATAATCCCAATTTGGATAGCCTCTCTGGGTATTCCAGTCCCTTCATTCCATGCATTATTTAGTTGTCCTTCTTCGAACCCCCTCAAGCACTGTAACATCTTTCCTGAGTGAGAGGGAAATATATACATTTGTGGGGAGAAAATACTAAAATCGTTATGTCTTTCTTTTTATATGTATACTAATTCTATTTTTCTATACATACTAATGCTAGGCTAAAATGACAAAAACTTATATCAGATATGCCAAAAGCTTTGCAAGACTGAGAGAGATGTGTCCTGAAATTTAGAGATGATACAGAACCGGATACGAAGGCCACGTGCTTGGCTGTTTTCCCAGAAGCGCCATATCAAGATAACGACTGTTTAACTACGTATATGACTAACACTGACTGCCTCAGGCGGAACTGCGGACATTACATATATGGTTATGCGGTGGATTTGAGCCAATGAGACCATTACCCATTCCTAGTGACGTGACCAAAAAGTCCAGCCTAGAACTTACTTAATCATAGAAGCTGATCAGATTGGTCTGACATGATCGACCCCTCATAAACCCATGCTGATGAGGAATTACTCCGTTGTTCTCTTTGAGGTATTCTATGATGGCGTCTCTCAGAAACCCCTTGAATGTTTTTCCAGTTACTCAAGTGAGACTTACTGGCCTGTAGTTACCAGGCTCTTATTTGGACCCCTTTTTGTATATTGAAACTACATTGGCAATGCGCCAATACAGTGGTACAACCCTGGTCTTGATAGTTTCCATAAAAAATATTAGAAATAGCGGCCTAGCTATCACATCACATAGTTCCCCCTAGAACCCCTGGGTGTATTCCATTTGGGCCTGGCGATTTATCGATTTTAATCCTCTTTAACCTGTTACGCACTTCCTCCTCTGTTAGGTATGTAATATTTTGTGAGAGGTTCATTTTATTCCCCTGCATCTCATGTGGCATTTCCTTTTCATTCGTGAATACACTTGAAAATATACTATTTAATAGGTTTGCCTTCCCTCCATCATTTTCAAGGATTTCTCCTGCATTATTTGTTAAAGGGCCAGTGCTCTTGGTGCAAATCATTTTACTGTTAATATAATTGAATAATAGTTTAGGGTTGATTTTGCTCTCTTTGGCAATCAGTTTTTCAGCCTCCTTCTTAGCAATTTTGATCTTTTCTTTGCATATTTTGTTTTTTCCCAGTATGATTTTAGCGTTTTTTCGCTGCCTTCTTGCTTTAGTAGTTTAAACGCTTTCTTTTTTTCGTTTATTGCCCCCATTACCGTCTTGCCGAGCTACAATAGTTTCCTTTTACTTGCAGTTCTTATTTTTAAAGGGTATGAACTGCTCACATGAGGGGATTAGGATCTTTTTAAAAACGTATCCCATTTGTCGTCTGTACTGATATTTTTGAGGATTTTGTCCCAGTTAATGTTACCGATAGTAGTTTTAAGCTGATAAATTTTGCTTTACTATGGTTTAGTTTATTTGTCGCTCCCTGATAAGGGTTCTTATTGAATGACAGCTGGAAGTTAATTATATTGTGGTCACTGTTCTCCAAGTGCCCATCATCCTGTACCCCGTTATTCAGTCCAGTTTGTTAGCTAATACTAAGTCCAGAGTGGCCCTCCCTCTAGTTGGCTCCCGCACAAGTTGGATAAGGTAGTTATCTTTAATTGTTCTCAAAAACTTATCACCCTTGTGAGATTTGCAGGTCTCGTTATCCCATATTATATCCAGATAATTGAAGTCTCCCATGATAATTACTTCATTGCGGATTGACACCTATTCTATCTGCCTTAATAGTAAGGTTTCAGTTTCTTCTGTTGATTTTGGTGGCCTATAGAAAACTCCTATCAGGATTTTGTTATCTTTTTTCTCCCTGAATTTCTACCCATAGAGATTCCACATGTACATCTCCTGCCCCTAAATCCTCCCATAGCCTTGGCATTAAGTAGGATTTAATGTACAGACATACCTCTCCCCCTTTCTGGTTTCCACGGTCTCTTCTGAAGAGATTGTATCCTTGTAAATTCACCACCCAACCGCACTTATCATCAAGCCATGTTTTCGTTATTCCAATTATATTGTAGTTTTCATCAGTCCTTCTCGCTTCAAGCTAACCCACTTTACTGATCAGACTTCTTGCATTTGTTGCCATACAATTTATACGGTTGTTTTCATTCTTTAAATTCATTTAGCTTCTAATGGCACTATTGGCTGATCTGTCAGTTCTAACTGTACTAAACCCCACCCCCTGGTCGACCCCTATTCCCATTACTTAGACACAGGTTGCTAGCTACACTGACTACCCCCTTGTTTCTCTTTTTTTGCCCTCCCCCCGAGAACCTAGTTTAAACAGTCCCTAGCCTTCTAGCCATCTTCTCTCCCAGCACAGCTGCACCCTCTCCATTAAGATGCAGCCTGTCCCTACGGTACAGCCTGTAGACGACAGCAAAGTCAGCCCAGTTCTCCAGGAACCCAAATCCCTCCTTCTTACACCAACTGCAGAGTACTTGTTTACCTCCCTAAGGTCCTGCTGCCTTTCTAGTGTGGCTTTAGGTGCAGGCAGTATTCCCAAGAAAACTACCCTGGGGGTCCTCACCCTATGCTTGGACCATAAGTCCCTGAAATCATTTTTGAGGGCCCTCCATTGTCCTTAAATTTATTCATTGTTACTAACGTGTACTATGACCGCTGAATCCTCACCAGCCCCTCCCAGTAAGATATATTAACCTATATTGCGGCACGGTGTCAAATGCTTCCGAAAAATCCATATATATGAGATCAGTAGACTCTCCCAGGTTCAGCCTAGAAGCATTGTAGAAGCTGATCAAATTGGTCTGATATGATCGACCCCTCATGAACCCGTGCTGATGAGGAGTTATACCATTTTTTTCCTTGAAGTATTTCAGGATGGCATGTCCCTGAAATTCCCAGAAATATTTTTACAATTATTGAAGTGAAACTTACCAACCTGTAGTTACCAGGCTTCCTTATTGACCCCTTTTTGTATATAAGAACCACATTGACAATACAACAATACAGTGGTACAACCCTTGTCTCAATAGTGTGCCTAAATATTAGAAATAGCAGTCTGTCTATCACTGCACTTAGTTCCTTGAACCCTTGGGTTTATTCCATCTGGGCCTAGCGATTTGTCGATGTTAATCTTTTTCAACTGTCTCTGCACTTCCTCCTGAGTTAGGCTAGTGATATTTTGTGGGAAGTTAATTTTATCCCCCTGCATCTCGTGTGACTTTTCTTTTTCCTTCGGGTATACACTTCAGAAAAAACTATTTAATAGATTTGCTTTCCCCACATCATCTTCTATGTTTTCTCCTGCATTATTTCTAAAAGGGCCAGTGCTCTCATTGCAAACCCTTTTAGCAGTTATATAATTGAAAAAAAGTTTGGAGTTATGTTTGCTCTCTTTGGCAGTCAGTCTTTCTGCCTCCTCCTTTGCAGTTTTTATCTTTTCCTTACATAAATAGTTTTTTCCTTGTATGTTTTTTGCGCTTCTTCACTGCCTTTTGGTTTAATATTTTTAAATGCTTTCTTTTTTTGCTTATTGCCCCCTTTACAGTCTTGTTGAGTCACATTGGATTCATTCTACTTGTAGTTCTTTTATTTTTAAATGGTATGAACTGCTAATATGAGGTAATTAGAATGTTTTTAAACTTCTCCCATTTGTCACCTGTACTATTATTTTTGAGGACGCTCTTCCAATTATTGTTGCTAATAGTAGTTCTGAGCTGATAAAATTTTGCTATACTGGAGTATAGTTTTTTTTGTTGCTTCCTGATAAGGATAGCTATTGAATGGCAGATGGAAATTAACTGTGGTCGCTATTTCTCAAGTGTCTCTCAACCTGCACCCCCATGATTCTGTCCACTTTGTTAATTAATAGTAAGTCCACAATAGCCCTCCCTCTAGGTGGTTCCTGTACAAGTTCGGTAAGGTAGTTATCTTTAATTGTTCTCAAGAACTTATCACCATTGTGAGATTCACACATTTGGTCTTCTCAAATTATATCTGAATAATTAAAGTCTCCCATGATAATTGCCATTGGACACCTCTTCTATTTGCCTTACTAATAAGGATTCACTAAATTATCTTTTATTTTTGGTGACCTATAGAAAACCCCTATCAGGATTTTGTTATTTTCCCCTCCCTGTATTTCTACCCACGGAGATTCTACGTGTTCATTTCCTACACCTTTTATCTTCCCATAGCTTTGGCATTAAGTAGACTTTAATGTACAGACATACCCCTCACCCCTTCTGTTTCCCTCGGTCTCTTTTGAAGAGATTGTAACCCTGTAAATTTACCGCCCAATCACACTTATCATTGAGCCATGTTTCAGTTATTCCTACTATGTCGTAATTTTCTTCAGACAATCTTGCTTCAAGCTCATCCTCTTTACTTATCAGACTTCTTACATTCGTTGCCATACACTTTATGCGGTTGTTGTTATTCTTCATATTCATTATACGTCTTATGGTTCAATTAGCTGTTCTGTCAGTTCTAACTGTACTAACCCCATCCCCTGCTTGACCCCCATTCCCAATACTTGGTCCCTGGTTACTGTCTACAGTGACATCCACCCATTACTCTTTTTGCCTACCCCCAATCCCTAGTTTAAACACTCCTCCAACCTTCTAGCCATCTGCTCCCCAGCACAGTTGCACCCTCCACATTGAGATGTAGCCCATCCCTACTGTAGAGCCTGTAGCCGACAGCAAAGTTAGCCCAGTTCTCCAGGAACCTGAAGCCCTCCTTCTTACACCAATTCTGAAATCACTTATTTACCCCCCTGAGCTCCAGTTGCCTTTCTGGTGTGGCTCACAGTACAGGTAGTATTTCCGAGAAAACCACCTTGGAGGGCCTCACTCTGAGCTTTGATCCTAGGTCCTGAAATTGTTTTTGAGGGTCCTCCATTGACCACTAACTTTGTCATTGGTGCCAATGTGCACTATGACTGCTGGATTCCCACCAGCCCCTCCCAGTAATTTGTCAACCCAATCTGTGATGTGTCGAACTCGAATGCCAGAAAGACAACATACCATGATGATCCTGGTCTTTGTGGAAGATTGCCCTGTCTGTTCCCCTTATAATTAAGTCCCCAACCACTGGGACCTGTCTAGCCTGCCCTGCACTCCCCTTCCCTATCTTACTGGAGCAGTCATCTCCCTGGCATTCAGAGGGCATGTTGTGCTGCAGCGGTGCTGGCTCTGTAATGGAATTCCCCTCATTTGGCAACTTTCCAAGCTTATTGGGCTGTACCACCTGCTATACTAAGTGCTTGCATCCCCTTCATTCTGTTCAGTGGGTTACTTTACCATCTAACCTCCAGGGTCTACCACAGCCTTATCATGTTTTTGTTGATATTTCTGCGGTCGCATCACCCCTATAACTGTCCTATTGAGCTTGTGCATGGTTCTGTGCCTCCTTAAGGTAATGTATACCCTTTTTCTCTTCCCGAGACCCAGGCCACGACCGAGTATGTTAAAGACAACCTGGCCAAAGGGTTCATCCATAATTTCTCATCCCCTGCGATGGCTGTATTTTTCTTCATCAAAAAGGATGGGTCACTACCGTCTCGACAATCATGGTCTGAACGCTATCATGGTTAAGAATAAATATCCTTTACTCTTAAATACTGAGTTATTTGATTACCTGCATGGCGCTCGGATTTTCACCTAGCTCAACCTGCGTGGTGCTTAGAACTTGATCTGCATCCACGAGGGAGATGAGAGGAAGATAGCCTTCAATACTCAAGACGGACACTATAATTGGTGATGCCATTTTTGCCTAGTTAACGCTCCAGTCGTCTTCCAGGAATTTGTAAGCAACGTTTTCCAGGCTTTCCTTTATCAATGCGTTGTCGTGTACTAGGACGACATCCTGATTTTTTTCTCTGAATATACATTCACACAGGAGAGAGGTTCGTATGGTGCTTCAGCAATTAAGAGAGAATCATTTGTTTGCCAAACTAGAAAATATGTCTTCAAACATGAGTCGCTTCCCTTTTCGGGATATATTGTCTCAAGGAAGAGTTTAGAGATGGACCCTGAAAAGTTTTCTGCAGTACTAAAGTGCTCTCGTTCCTCTAGACTTTTGGCAATCCAACAATTTCTGGGTTTTATGAACTACTATCAGCAGTTTATTCCACTCTTCTCCTCTCTGACTTCTCCCATCTCTGTTCTCACTCGAAAGGGAGCTAATGCCAAGCAATGGCACCTGGAGGTAGAATTCGCTTTTTAAGCTCTGAAGGTAGCCTTCTCTTCTGCATCCATACTGCACCAACCAGAGTGCATGAGACAGTTCTTTCTGGAGGTCGATGCTTCTTCCTTGGGTGCAGGGGCAGTCCTATTTCAAAAAGGTGCATCTGGCAAGAGGGAGACGTGTTTTTTTTCTACAAGTCATTTTCCGCGGCAAAGCAGAATTACTCTATTGGGGACTGCGAGCTACTAGCCATCAAGATGGCTCTGGAATTTTGGCGGTATCTGCTGGAGGGAGCTTTTAAACCCATTGTAATTTACTCTGACTATAAAAATGTAACATCCTCAGACCACACAGCGGCATAATCATCGGCAAGCCCAGTGGTCTTTGTTTTTCACACGGATTGATTTTATATTATATTTTCGTCCTGCCATCAGAACATTAAAGCTGACATGCTATCCAAAACATTTAACTGCAATGATAGAGGAGACTCCGCAATTTATCATCGAACCTGCCAAATTGATAACCATATCGCCAATCCGAGTTAGGGGTATCCTGCCAGGGAGGATTTTTGTGCCCAAGGGCAAGAGAAAAGGTGTCTTGTCCTGGGGTCATTGTTCCATGTTAGCCAGTCATTCCGGGCAATGCAAAACTTGCGAGTTAATTTGCCGTTGGTACTGGTGGCCATCTATGGTAAAAGATATCCACAACTTCCTGCATTTCCTGAGCCCAGAATAAACCCTAGAAACTGAGACCCGCAGGTCTGTTGTATCCATTACATATACCTGAGGCTCCATGTCAGCATATTGCCTTGAAATTTATCATGGATTTACCTCCCTCCAGAGGATGTACTGTTATCTGGGTAGTAGTGGACCGAATTTCTAAAATAGCTCATTTTATGCCTCTGGCCAGTTTGCTGTCTTCCAGTCAACTTACTGAGAGATTCATTGATCCCATTTTCCACCTCCATTGCTTTCCTAAGCATATTGTGTGAGATAGAAGGGTGCAATTTATGTCTAAATTTTGGAGATCTCTTTGTAAGCTGATTGATATACAATTGGACTTCTCTTTGGCCTATCATCCACAGTCCAATGGGTAGGTGGGGTGCACCAACCAAATCCTGAGTGGATATCTTCGTCATTTTTACCAATGCCCACCAAGATGATTTGATTAGCCTTCTGTCCTGGGCAGAGTTTTCTCATAACCAGCACATCAGTGGCTGCATGAACACTTCTCCCTTCTTCGGAAGTAGACCAAAGTGAATCTAGAGAGGTCAGTCGCTTCAATGAAGGGGATAAAGTGTGGCTCTCATCCAAACATATCAGGCTGAGAGTTCCGTCTTATAAGCTTGCCCCATGATTTTTGGGTACATTTGAAGTTTTGGACAAAATTAATTCTGCATGTTACAGGCTATGATTCCCCACCCCTCCCTGCATATCCCCAACTCCTTCCTAGTCTATCTCATCAAACCACTTGTGCTCAATAGGTTTTCCAAAAATCCTAGACCAGTTGCCACTCGGGTCAATTCAGAAAACATCTTTGAGGTGAAAATATTTTTGATGTTAGGAACAAAACCTTTTTCTAGTGGATTGGAAAGGTTACAGGCTGGAGGAGACGTCATGTGATCCATCTGAGTACATTAATGCCTCACGTTGGATTCAGGAATTTCTGCATACAGCTGGTGAGAGGGGAAGAGTGTGTAAGGGGGTAGATACTGTTAGGTGCACTGTTCAGACTAAATCCTCTGCTTCTGTTTCTGGCAGATGCGGGTGTCATCCTGCTCTTCCTATACCCTAAGCTTATACTTATTCTCTTTCAGCACACCTATGGTTCATTGCTTCTGGGCCTCCAGTTTAACTGAAGCACCTTTTCCAATCACCACCCTATATAGCTGACCTGGGCCTTCCACACAAGGCTTCAGTGTTGTTGTGAGTCCTGCTCTATGACTTTAGGTTTAGCCTCTGCTCCTGCAGTTATTTTAGTATCCTGTCCTGTGCTGTATTGTTTTTCCGTTTGTGTATCTTTTTGTCTGTCATTCCTATGAATATGCTTCTCTGTTTATCCTTGTCAGCCTGTTCCTCCTTTGTTTCCGTACTCCCTAGTATTGGTCTGTCTTTTGATTTATAGGTATTCTGTCTAGTCAGGGTCAGTCAACGCCTAGAGGAATATCGCAGGGTTGTTCTTATCAGGACGTTAGGCCTGCTTATAGGCAAGGTCTTCCTTCTCCCTGTTATCAGCTCGAGGCAAGGTACTTTCCCTGGCTCTAATCTTCATACAGGGTTTTGTACATCAGTAATCTTACCTCCGACACCGGGGTTGGCTGTCAGCCGTGCTGGATTGGGTCATCACATGCCCGGTAGGTTGACACAGTGGTTCCAGAGCCAGTGCATACAGTTTTGTGACGTAGTACTTAAAAAGGACATATAAGAGCTTGAGTGGGTTCAAAAGAGAGCAACTAAATTAATAAATAGAATGCGTGGACTACAATACCCAGAGAAGTTAACAAAATTGAGGTTATTTAGTTTAGAAAAAAGATGGCTAAAGGGTGGCCTGATAACTATGTAAAAATATATAAGGGGACAATACATAGATTTTTGGAATATATTGCGAAATTGCCCTAGGAATACTACGGGTCATACAAACACAATTCTAATTGCCAAAGGCCAAAAATTACCATAGGTAATATCCTCTATTTCTTGCCTTTGGCAATTAGAATTGTGAATACATAGATTTCTCCCATTATCTACTTATATCCAGGACTGTGACTGTAACAAGGGGATGCCCTCTATGTCTAGAGAAAAGAAGGTTTCTACACCAGCAAAGAAGGGTGTTCTTTACTGCAAGAGCAGTGAGACTATGGAACTCTCTGCCTGGGGACATGGTGATGGCAAATTTGATAAGAGTTCAAGAGGAGCCTGGATGTCTTTCTTGAGTGTTACAGTATTACATGTTAGAGTTGCTAATCACTTCAAAAGGGTTATTGATCCAAGGATTTATCTAATTGCCAGACTTGGAGTCAGGAATTGGTTTTTTTATGCTTTCCTCTGGATTAAAATTGGGGAAGTGGGTAATAAGCTGAACTAGATGGACATATGTCTTTCTTCAGCCTAATGTGATTGTTCTCAGTAGGAGAAACCATGTAATATTGTAGAAATGATACCTTTTAATAGCTAACACAAATACATGGTTATAGTGAGCTTTCGGACCTCTCAGTGTCCTTCCTCAGGCATAATGGAACTAGTCTAAAAGACATATTTAATAAATATACATGATCACATGAGAGGGCAGGAACATAGTGAACTTATTTTGCACTAGATAAATACCAGAGACAGTGCCAGGGAGGGATGACCATAACAGTAACTAATTAGTCCAGTGACAAGGAATGTGAAAGGAATGTGAAATCTCTGCAACAGACCTGCAAGCAGAGAAGATGGAACACCTTTTGGGTGCTCTCCTTGGGGAGAGACCATGACACCCCCTGACCCACCCACCACACAAGTGTCCCCACACTCCTCCTGGCGCTTGCTCCCCTAAAGGACACCCCTCTTGACCTCTTTCAGACCTTTCATATTCTCCACTAATGCAGGAACCCCACTCCAAGGTTTATTCCATTCTTGAGGGTACGAAAAATAGCTGTAAACTTAAATTCCTAAATTCTTGTGTGACGCTGCGACTTGAAGTTGCCCTTCAGTATGATAACTCCCATCTACTGTATGTTGACCTGACAAAATGTTTTGCCACAGGTAATTCAGTCTTCCCCTGCTTTAGGACCTGCGATAATGTCACCATCATGTGATAAGGGTTGGAGCATGGGAAGCACTCATGCACACACACTCACAGACAAGTGGTTGTTAGCACTTTGATTATGCTTAGTCATTTTAATTAAAGATAAACATACTCCAAATGAATAACTATTGATATACTATATTACTATTAGTGAGTTATATTCCAGCATATTGTACATACTCTTATCTATTATAGCAAACAATTCTAACATCCCCATATGAGGTTGACCTGTCCATGCACCCCCTAACTTTTTTACAGAATATTAGTGCATGTTTTTGTATGTTTTGTG
Source organism: Eleutherodactylus coqui (assembly GCF_035609145.1). Classification (NCBI taxonomy): domain Eukaryota; kingdom Metazoa; phylum Chordata; class Amphibia; order Anura; family Eleutherodactylidae; genus Eleutherodactylus; species Eleutherodactylus coqui. The sequence goes on from NC_089842.1 coordinate 66,504,172, forward strand.
CAAAAATCAGATAATTAGTTTGTCTTTCCATACTTTAGATCATTTTCAGAAGATATCCAATGTTCTATATTGTGAATCTAATTATGCCCAGCACATTTCTCATTATTATGGATGTTATTGGCTTCTACCTCCCTCCAGAAAGTGGAGAAAGGATTTCTTTCAAGATCACTGTCCTGCTGGGTTACTCAGTCTTTCTCGTCATAGTTTCAGAAACCTTACCTGCCTTGGCCCATGAAACTGCATTAATAGGTATGGACTACACTTAATGTATATTTATTCTACAGTTTCAAAGTTGCCTCCTCGATCACCTGTCCAAACATATAAAAATGTTTGTAAAATTTAAATCAAAAATGTTTTTGCTGCTAAATTCAGAAATGGGTCGGGGAGGGGGGGGGGGGTAAAGTTCCTTCTTGTGAAGAGAACCAAGTTGACGTAGGAAGTCTCCTACAGGCCATGCAATGTTCTCTTGAATAAAGGATGCAAATTGAGACAAACACCCCGAAACAGCCTATCTTCAGATAGGGGCCTTTTTCTTCTGGAGGAAACATTGGTTTGGCTTATATCCTTAGTCATACTGAAAAGTTAATCATTGACTTATAGGTAAGTAACCTTGCAATAGGTGTCTCTGTGGAGCAAATTTTCCATCCCTTATTTGCATCAATTCAGAAGACAATCCGAAAAACATTGGCGATGATGGAATGCTGTTTACATAACTTTACTTAACCGCTTTCATCTCGTCACCACATTTATTTTTCCATTTTGCATGCATATATACATAAAGGCTTGTATTTATTGGGCAAATTGTATTATTGTAACAGTAACACCATGTTGGTGTGCATATCTATTAACCATGAACTTATATATACATTTATACATTTTTTTTGTAAAAAAATATCAATTTCACCATAGTTTTTCTTGCATTTTCTCTGTTATTTACCATACAGTATAAATAAATGTGTTAAAGGGGATTTTCAACAACTAGGAAATTGATCGCCTGCCATTAATATCAGATCAGTGGGGGTCTGCCACACCGGACCCAAGCCAATCAGCTCTTTTAAGTGGTCGGGTGAGCACTGTTGCCAGGCACATTATAGCATACCAAGCATGGCACTGTATATTTTGTTGTGGCTGTGCCTGGTGGCTCAGGGCTTAAAGAGACAAACAAATGCTTGCCATTATGGAGCATTATTGTGCATGAACAAGTCAAAATTCTATTTTTTTGTCTACCATTCAAATTTCCCGCTATTGTCAGCGGGGAAAAAAAAACCAGAAAGGTAATTCCTGCTGTATCTTTTCTCGCACATAGAGAAGATATCATGACAGCAAAACCTGACAAAATCATGTTTGTCTATTTGAGCCCTCAATCCTATGAACTGGAATGTGACTAAACTGCAGAAAGGCCATATGACCACTGGAGTGCCTTCTTCAAACAGCTAATCATGTCAGCTGTCCTAGATGTGATCAATGAGTGGAACAAGTTACCATGGGAGGTGGTGAGTTCTCCTTCAATGGAAATTTTCAAATAGTGGCTGGACAGACATCTGTCTGGAATGATTTAGCGATTCCTGCATTGAGCAGGGGGATGGAGGTCCCTTTCAACTCTACTATTCTACAATTCTATGTCCACACTGATCTGATGATAGGTGATCAATATTTTAGTCTCGGATATCTGTTAATTTTATTCTGAAGGTTGTAACATTTACAGGGATACCAAATATGTACAATTTTTAGATATGATTACTGTTATTCGTAATTTAACAAGTTTTTGCTGTTTGTTTTATGTTTACGTCTTTTTTTTTTACAACTTTGTTATATTTTACTTAACTTTTACCATATAATGCATTGCAATATATTCATTCCAGTGCATTGCCTGTCAGTGAAAATTAACTAATTTGGCCATGGCTTAAGTATGGACTTGTGCTGCCTTCACACGGCCAAGAAAATCACGCATGATTTTCCGCATTGAGAGATGCAGAAATCATGCACAAATATGAACTCGATTCTTTTGAATGGGGTCATACACATAAACAATGTTTTCCTGCATGGCACCATGATGCGATGCAGGAAACAAGCCTCAGAATGTTCTTTCGGCGTGCTCGTGCATCGCAGTACCCATTGTTTTCAATGGGGTCGGTGGCAGCATCGCGCCATGTGCTAGATGTATGCAATGGGAGAAACTCTGCAATCCTCTGATGTGGCTTTCAGCCACAGCAAAGGATCGCTACATGCCTGAAGCAATGCAAGGCTGTTTTTACATAAAAATGCCTTGCGTCTGTGGGGAATTCACATGGTGGGGAGCGTGACATGGGGCCGTAATTCATGGCCCCATATCATGCTCACCCGTGTGAAGTTAGCCTTAGGGTACCTTACCATGTTACAGGTACTGCTTGCGACTGAGACTGTGCTCAGCCTTGGCTGCCAATAGCTGCACGATCTTGCCGACCTTGTTGGCAAGACTGTGCTTCCATTGGCAGGTGTAGCTGGGCAGAGTCTCAGCCGCAAGCAGTACCTGTAACGTGGGAACGCAACCTAATAGGCATTTATATATGGCAATGGTGGTAAAGATTAAAGGCAGACCTTCCTTTCTTTTGAACACTTAAATGCTGCTTAGAATATTTACTATTGCATCTACAGTAACTTGCAAAGTCCCTGTAGAGTCATTTCCAATGTTATTTGTTGTGGGTGGAAGCCAGTTGTACAGCACATAGGGTTATTATGGTGTTTTATTTTAGACCACACAATTTAGGACCTCTCATATTCCTGTGAGTCAATAGTACTTTTTCCTAAATGGGTTTTCATCACTTTAGACACATATGGAATATCTACAAGACATGCCATGAATGTCTGATAAGTCGGAGTAACAAAGGTGAGAAGGCACAGCTCACTCCATTCAAGTCTATAGTACTTATGGGATACTTTTCTCCATAGAATCAGTCAATATGTATAGGTCCAAAAGGTCTAGAGGTGAAAGCACATATACAGTTGCAAGAAAATGTAAGTGAACCGTTTGGAATTATCTGCATTTCTAAATGGATTACTATTAAAATGTGATTGGATTGTTATCTAATCACAATTATAGGCAAACATTATCTAGTTAATAACTAGAGATGAGCGAACACCAAAATGTTCGGGTGTTCGTTATTCGGAACGAACTTCCCGCGATGTTCGAGGGTTCGTTTCGAACAACGAACCCAATTGAAGTCAATGGGCGACCAGAGCATTTTTATATTTCGCCGATGCTCGCTAAGGTTTTCATGTGTGAAAATCTGGGCAATTCAAGAAAGTGATGGGAATGACACAGAAACAGATAGGGCAGGCGAGGGGCTACATGTTGGGCTGCATCTCAAGTTCCCAGGTCCCACTATTAAGCCACAATACCGGCAAGAGTGGGCCCCCCCCCCTCCCAACAACTTTTACTTCTGAAAAGCCCTCATTAGCATGGCATACCTTTGCTAAGCACCACACTAGCTACAACAAAGCACAATCACTGCCTGGATGACACTCCGCTGCCACTTCTCCTGGGTTACATGCTGACCAACCGCCCCCCCTCCCCCCCACAGCGCACACCAAAGTGTCCCTGCGCAGCCTTCAGCTGCCCTCATGCCACGCCACACTCATGTCTATTTAGAAGTGCGTCTGCCATGAGGAGGAACCGCAGGCACACACTGCAGAGGGTTGGCATGGCTAGGCAGCGGCCCTCTTTAAAAGGGGCGGAGCAATAGCCCACAATGCTGTACAGAAGCAATGAGAAATAGAATCCTGTGCCACCGCCATCAGGAGCTGCACACGTGGGCATAGCAATGGGGAACCTATGTGCCACACACTATTCATTCTGTCAAGGTGTCTGCATGCCCCAGTCAGACTGGTAATATGTACCTTAACAGTAACCGCGTTGGTGGTAATGTGGTGGTGACTGCGGACCTAGTAGCACGGTTGTATTTTGTTGGTTTTCGGAATGCGGCCAGGATTAAGTGGGCCGTGGCGGGGGGATGGTGTGGGGGCTCTCGTTGTGTCGGTAAAGGTGAAATTCTTGGACTGCCACCAGACGAACCAATGCAAAGACATTTGCCAAGAATGTTTTCCCTGTTGGAGGAGGAGGGGGATGTTTTTGAGGCACTACGTGTCCTCTCCACGTGTCCGTGGTTATATGCACCTTTACAGTAACCGCGTTGGTGGGAAATGGCCTCGCCGCCATCATGTCTTTGGGAAGCCTCTGTTTCCACACCCCAGAGACATACCATTAGCAGCGGTATAGGCAGAGCCCAGAATTCGTAACATTTCAGCCGTAGCATTAGGACAGGCCCCACTAACATATCACTAGCAGCATTATAGGAGGAGCGCAGTCTTCGTTCCATGTCAGCAATAGTAGCACTCAAGACAGGCCCCAGTAACAATTCCGAAGCAGCAGTATAGCGGGAGCGCAGTCTTTGTTCCATGTCAGCAATAGTAGCACTCAAGACAGGCCCCAGTAACAATTCCGAAGCAGCAGTATAGCGGGAGCGCAGTCTTCGTTCCATGTCAGCAATAGTAGCACTCAAGACAGGCCCCAGTAACAATTCCGAAGCAGCAGTATAGCGGGAGCGCAGTCTTCGTTCCATGTCAGCAATAGTAGCACTCAAGACAGGCCCCAGTAACAATTCCGAAGCAGCAGTATAGCGGGAGCGCAGTCTTCGTTCCATGTCAGCAATAGTAGCACTCAAGACAGGCCCCAGTAACAATTCCGAAGCAGCAGTATAGCGGGAGCGCAGTCTTCGTTCCATGTCAGCAATAGTAGCACTCAAGACAGGCCCCAGTAACAATTCCGAAGCAGCAGTATAGCGGGAGCGCAGTCTTAGTTCCATTTCAGTAGCCTTAGTATAGCCAAGGCCCAAGTTACATTTATGTAGCTAAAGTGTAGGCCAACCCCACACACCTTTCTGTACCATGAGTGCAGGCGAAGAACATACAAATTGCTATGATTACACTGTAGGTGAGGGCCCCAAAAATTTGGTGTACCAACAGTACTAATGTACCTCAGTAAAAATTGGCCATGCCCAACCAAGATGGCAGGTGAATCGCTTTGGTTAATGTGGCTTAAGTGGTAACTAGGCCTGGAGGCAGCCCAGTGTAACGAAAAATTGGTTCAAGTTAAAGTTCCAACGCTTTTAAGCGCATTGAAACTTATAAATTATTTGAGTGAGCCTTGTGGCCCTAAGAAAAATTGCCCGTTCAGCGTGATTACGTGAGGTTTCAGGAGGAGGAGCAGGAGGAGGAGGAGGAGGAATATTAGACACAGATTGATGAAGCAGAAATGTCCCCGTTTTGGATGGTGAGAGAGAACGTAGCTTCCATCCGCGGGTGCAGCCTACGTATTGCTTACGTATCGCTGCTGTCCGCTGGTGGAGAACAGAAGTCTGGGGAAATCCAGCCTTTGTTCATCTTGATGAGTGTTAGCCTGTCGGCACTGTCGGTTGACAAGCGGCTACGCTTATCTGTGATGATTCCCCCAGCCGCACTAAACACCCTCTCCGACAAGACGCTAGCCGCAGGACAAGCAAGCACCTCCAGGGCATACAGCGCTAGTTCAGGCCACGTGTCCAGCTTCGACACCCAGTAGTTGTAGGGGGCAGAGGCGTCACCGAGGATGGTCGTGCGATCCGCTGCGTACTCCCTCACCATCCTTTTACAGTGCTCCCGCCGACTCAGCCGTGACTGAGGAGCGGTGACACAGTCTTGGTGGGGAGCCATAAAGCTGGCCAGGCCCTTAAAGACTGTTGCACTGCCTGGGATGTACATGCTGCTCGATCTACGCACATCCCCTGCTACCTTGCCCTCGGTACTGCGCCTTCTGCCACTAGCGCTGTCGGCTGGGAATTTTACCATCAGCTTGTCCGCAAGGGTCCTGTGGTATAGCAACACTCTCGAACCCCTTTCCTCTTCGGGAATCAGAGTGGGCAGGTTCTCCTTATACCGTGGATCGAGCAGTGTGTACACCCAGTAATCCGTCGTGGCCAGAATGCGTGCAACGCGAGGGTCACGAGAAAGGCATCCTAACATGAAGTCAGCCATGTGTGCCAGGGTACCTGTACGCAACACATGGCTGTCTTCACTAGGAAGATCACTTTCAGGATCCTCCTCCTCCTCCTCCTCAGGCCATACACGCTGAAAGGATGACAGGCAATCAGCCGGTGTACCGTCAGCAGCGGGCCAAGCTGTCTCTTCCCCCTCCTCCTCATCCTCCTCATGCTCCTCCTCCTCCTCCTGTACGCGCTGAGAAATAGACAGGAGGGTGCCCTGACTATCCAGCGGCATACTGTCTTCCCCCGCCCCCGTTTCCGAGCGCAAAGCAGCTGCCTTTATGGTTTGCAGGAAATTTCTCAAGATGCATAGCAGAGGAATGGTGACGCTAATGATTGTAGCATCGCCGCTCACCACCTGGGTAGACTCCTCAAAATTACCAAGGACATGGCAGATGTCTGCCAACCAGGCCCACTCTTCTGAAAGGAATTGAGGAGGCTGACTCCCACTGCGCCGCCCATGTTGGAGTTGGTATTCGACTATAGCTCTACGCTGTTCATAGAGCCTGGCCAACATGTGGAGCGTAGAGTTCCACCGTGTGGGCACGTCGCACAGCAGTCGGTGCACTGGCAGCTTAAAGTGATGTTGCAGGGTGCGCAGGGTGGCAGCGTCCGTGTGGGACTGGCGAAAATGTGCGCAGAGCCGGCACGCCTTTACGAGCAGGTCTGACAAGCGTGGGTAGCTTTTCAGAAAGCGCTGAACCACCAAATTAAAGACGTGGGCCAGGCATGGCACGTGCGTGAGGCTGCCGAGCTGCGGAGCCGCCACCAGGTTACGGCCGTTGTCACACACGACCATGCCCGGTTGGAGGCTCAGCGGCGCAAGCCAGCGGTCGGTCTGCTGTGTCAGACCCTGCAGCAGTTCGTGGGCCGTGTGCCTCTTATCGCCTAAGCTGAGTAGTTTCAGCACGGCCTGCTGACGCTTGCCCACCGCTGTGCTGCCACACCGCGCGACACCGACTGCTGGCGACATGCTGCTGCTAACACATCTTGATTGCGAGACAGAGGAGGAGGAGGACGAGGAGGGTGCTTTAGTGGAGGAAGCATACACCTCCGCAGATACCACCACCGAGCTGGGGCCCGCAATTCTGGGGGTGGGTAGGACGTGAGCGGTCCCGGGCTCTGACTCTGTCCCAGCCTCCACTAAATTCACCCAATGTGCCGTCAGGGAGATGTAGTGGCCCTGCCCGCCTGTGCTTGTCCACGTGTCCGTAGTTAAGTGGACCGTGGCAGTAACCGCGTTGGTGAGGGCGCGTACAATGTTGCGGGAGACGTGGTCGTGCAGGGCTGGCACGGCACATCGGGAAAAGTAGTGGCGACTGGGAACTGAAGGACTCCGTTTCCACAACCCTATACGGCAGCATCTCAAGGCTGATGAATTTTGCTATGCGGACGGTTAACGTTTGAGCGTGCGGGTGCGTGGCGGCGTACTTGCGCTTGCGCTCCAACATTTGCGCAAGCGACGGCTGGACGGTGCGCTGAACTACACTGCTGGATGGGGCCGAGGACAGCGGAGGTGAGGGTGTGGGTGCAGGCCAGGAGACGGTAGTGCCTGTGTCCTGAGAGGGGGGTTGCATCTCAGTGGCAGGTTGGGGCACAGGGGGAGAGGCAGGGGTGCAAACCGGAGGCGCTGAACGGCCTTCGTCCCACCTTGTGGGGTGCTTGGCCATCATATGTCTGCGCATGGTGGTGGTGGTGAGGCTGTTGGTGTTGGCTCCCCGGCTGAGCTTTGCGCGACAAAGGTTGCACACCACTGTTCGTCGGTCGTCAGGCGTCTCTGTGAAAAACTGCCAGACCTTAGAGCACCTCGGCCTCTGCAGGGTGGCATGGCGCGAGGGGGCGCTTTGGGAAACAGTTGGTGGATTATTCGGTCTGGCCCTGCCTCTACCCCTGGCCACCGCACTGCCTCTTGCAACCTGCCCCTGCTGATGCCCTTGACTCCCCCTCTGAAGACCTGTCCTCCTGAGTAAGCGTTGCACACCAGGTGGGGTCAGTCACCTCATCGTCCTGCTGCTCTTCCTCCGAATCCTCTGTGCGCTGCTCCCTCGGACTTACTGCCCTTACTACTACCTCACTGCAAGACAACTGTGTCTGATCGTCATCGTCCTCCTCACCCACAGAAAGTTGTTGAGACAGTTGGCGGAAGTCCCCAGCCTCTTCCCCCGGACCCCGGGAACTTTCGAATGGTTGGGCATCAGTGACGATAAACTCCTCTGGTGGGAGAGGAACCGCTGCTGCCCAATCTAAGCAGGGGCCCGAGAACAGTTCCTGGGAGTGTTCCCGCTCCTGAGCAGGTGTCATTGTAGTGGAGTGAGGAGGCTGGGAGGAAGGAGGAGCAGCAGACAGAGGATTCGGATTTGCAGCAGTGGACGGCGCAGAACTGCGGGTTGACGATAGGTTGCTCGAAGCACTTTCTGCCATCCAGGACAGGACCTGCTCACACTGCTCATTTTCTAATAACCGTCTCCCGCGTGGACCCATTAATTGGGCGATGAATATGGGGACGTCAGAAACGTGCCTCTCTCCTAATCGCGCAGCAGTCGTCTGCGACACACCTGGATCAGGAGCTCGGCCTGTGCCCACACCCTGACTTGGCCCTCCGCGTCCTCGGCCGCGTCCACGTCCTCTAGGCCTACCCCTACCCCTCAGCATGCTGTATTACCAGTGATTTGATTTCACAGGCAGCTAATAAATTGGCGCAAGACTGCAGGCCAAATATAATTTTTTCCCTTTTTTGAAAACGAAAGACCCCACTGCCTCTAGTGAATGTATAATCTAAGTTTAATAACTGTGCTGTTTTCCTGCTAATGTGTCACAGAACGTGAGGGTAGCAGAGTTATTAACTGTGGCAGAGCAGGTATTTTTTTTCCCAATTAAGGAAAGCAAATGGCGAAGCCAGGAGTAAACCGTAGCTGGGTGCGTCTGATTTTTAAAGGTTGCAGACGCAGCCGACACGTGTCCCCTGCCCTTAGGACGGACAGAGGCAGGACAAATAGAATTATTTTCCGTTTTTTTGCACCAAAAGGCAGCACTGCGTATATTCTATGAACATGAGAAGTTTAATAACTGTGCTGTTTTCCTGCTAATGTGTCACAGAACGTGAGGGTAGCAGAGTTATTAACTGTGGCAGAGCAGGTATTTTTTTTCCCAATTAAGGAAAGCAAATGGCGAAGCCAGGAGTAAAACGTAGCTGGGTGCGTCTGATTTTTAAAGGTTGCACACGCAGCCGACATGTGTCCACCGCCCTTAGGACGGACAGAGGCAGGACAAATAGAAATATTTTCCGTTTTTTTGCACCAAAAGGCAGCACTGCGTATATTCTATGAATAATAACTGTGTTGTGGCCCTGCCTATACAATTCTTTCCCTGCAGTATCAATGGAGGGTGCAATGCTCTGCAGAGGCGATTTTGAGAAGTAAAAAAAAATGCAGCACAGCTAACAGCAGCCTGGACAGTACTGCACACGGTTAAATATGGCCCTAGAAAGGACCGTTGAGGTTCTTGAAGGCTACACTCACTCCTAACACTCTCCCTGCCTATGCAGCACTTCTGTCCCTAATGCCGGGTGCAACGCTCTGCAGAGTCGATTTTGAGGGGAAAAAAATTGCCACTGCTAACAGCAGCCAACACACAGCTATCAGTGGCCCTAATAAGGACCTTTGGGGGGTCTTGAAGCCTACACTAACTACCAATTCTTTCCCTACAGCAGCTCCGGTACAAACAGCACTGTCCCTCATCTAACTCACCAGGCATCTGAGGCGAGCCGCGGGAGGGGCCGACTTTTATATTAGGCGGACACCTGATCTTCCCAGCCACTCACTGCAGGGGGGTGGTATAGGGCTTGAACGACGCAGGGGGAAGTTGTAATGCCTTCCCTGTCTTTCAATTGGCCAGAAAAGCGCGCTAACGTCTCAGGGAAGGAAGTGAAAGTAACCCGAACACCGCATGGTGTTCGTTACGAATAACGAACATCCCGAACACCCTAATATTCGCACGAATATCAAGTTCGGAAGAACACGTTCGCTCATCTCTATTAATAACACATAAACCATTGTTCTGCTCATGCCTTTTATTGAGGCCATTGAGCACCACAGTGCAGGGTGAAAAAGTAAGTGAATCTGTTTTAGTAACTTCTCCAAGAGTTAATTTGCAAAAGTTTTTTAATTAAAAGTGGTTGTTGGAGATGCTTTTTTTTCAAAACCATTTACCACATGCAACAACATAGTAAACTATTATATACTACCTCTCCAGGCTCTCTGCTGTGTTAATCACCGCCACTCCAGGTCTCCCCAGTGACATCACACTTGCAGAATGCAGCGGCTTGTTTATGGGACATCACAAGCTGCTGCAGCTAATGACAGAGCTCAGTGCTAGATAGCTGAACTACTGGCTGCAGCTCATGATGTCCCATACACAGGTTGACTGCAGTCTGTAGGCAAACACCGGGCATAGTGGACCAAACAATAAAGCAGGAAATGCAGGGAGCCAGGAGAGTTGAGTATATAACTGTTTGTTATGTTTTTGCACATGGTTTTGAAACCGAAAAACATTTTTTACAACCATTTTAAGGAGATGAGATTGGATATGTGGGTTTCAAAGGTGCTTTGTCCATTAGATAAAGTGACACAAAGCCTGGTTACTGATAAATCTGTCATTCTTAGGTAAGATTGGTTAGTGTGGACTATTCCTCGATAAAAGCAACTTCCAGAAAACCTATAGAAATGCATGAAATTGGAAAAGGCAACACAAGCAGTGCTAAACACTTGGGTGTACAGTAATCAGCAGTTAGACAATTTATTAGCAAACAGATATATTTTAGGACTGTTCTTCTCTAACTAGTAGTGGGTGTCCTCTTAGGATCACTTCAAGATCACCACAGACAATCCTGAAAGAGCAGAGAAAGAACACATTGCAAGAGACCTATAGAAGAAACCGCAAAAACCTCAGTTTATGTGTCCACTATTGGAAAAAAACACCGAACAGTAATACTGTTCATGGAAGGATACCACAAAGGAAGCAGCTACTATCTAAAATAAATTGCAGCCCGTCACCATTTTTTTGAGACCACTTGGATGTTCCATAGTACATTTGGGAAAATGTTCTATGAACAAATGAGACATAAATGGAACTTTTTAAGCCAAATGCACAACACTATGTTTGAAGCAAAAGTGAACACTCCAGACCAGAACCAAAATGTCATTCAACTGTGAAGCATGGTGGAGGCAGAAATGTGATTAGGGGTGCTTTGCTGATTTAGGACCTGGATGCCTGGGGCCTTGACCCTATTTAATTGTAAGGTTCACTTACTTTTTTCTGTACATTATGGATGTCTCAGTATGCTCAATATAAGATATTAACAGTACAACTGTTGTGAGTGTTAATACTTCAACTGTGTTTGTCTGTATTTGTGACTTAAAACAATTTGGCCTTAATTTATTATTACAGTAATTGCTGCAGATTTGTATAGTAATCAGAGTGAACATCAACCACTTTTAGCGCATCTTATCAGTTTTGTAATTTACTTAATGTTGTTTATGTATTTCTTCTCTTTAGAGGTGTATTTCGTGGTCTGCTTGGCTCTACTTGTCATCAGTTTAGCAGAAAGTATTTTTATAGTTCGTTTAGTCAACAAGAAGAATATCCAGTCAAAGGTTCCCAAATGGATAAAGAAACTGATTCTGGAAAATAAGTTTATCTTGTTTTGCATTAAAGACAAGAGCCGATATTTTCAGCCTGATATCAACTCTTCTCACGCATCAACTGGGATGGACAGCACTAGCACTGGTTAGTTGTAATATATATTCTAACAAAGTATACTGTATAGCAACAAACTGAGTCCATGCACAGCGTATGCCCTTATAACATCTATACATTACAGTGTAGCACATCTCTCTGTATAAAATACATCTCTTGGCACCATTTTCAGTGGTCTAAGGCAGACAAGTACTATCATTGCTCTAGAAAACATATTCTGTGTGATATACCCATCCACTCCTTGTATGTTTAATGTGAAGTATGGAGTAGAGGTAAAGACTAATGGGTAAGCTAACATCATAAGCTATTTAGTACTGGCCTTATATTAGGTACCTTATGTGGTACCTAGCTATAGAATAGGTGCTAAAAGTCTGATCAGTCACCATCTTACTGCTCCCTCTGATTCTCACTAAACTCAAAAATAAGGACCTGTATTATTGTCTTCTCATCGCTGCAGTGATGCTTCTTCCAACCGCAGTGATGTCACAATGAATAGAGCGATGGATGCGCATAGGCGTACACTACTCCATTAATGTCATTGGGGCTGGTGGAAATAGCTAAGCTATACTCTGTTATCCCCAGCAGTCCCTCTGAAATCAATTAGAACAACATTATGCATGCATGGCCATAGCTCTATTCAATCTTATCTTTGCTGCAGGGTGTGCATTAAGCCCATCACCTGATCACAATCACCACCATGTTTGTCTTTTGGTGACTTGCTGTTTTTACATTACCTGCTACTGTTGATGCATGCTTCTTACAATATATATATTTTTTTTCTTAATGTCCACTTATTACACAATTTGGCCCTACTGTAAGCCATTGGGTACAGTATTTGAGTACTGGGAAACATCACTAGTATCCAAGAAAGGTGACTGGTATAAGTAAAAACAAGTTCTGCCATCAAGTCCCAAGACAGCGTCGTTACAACTAGCCATTAATGTTACCTGTGAATTTGTTATCTCTGTTCACATTCCTTAACCTCTTAAGGCTGTGCCCCCCTTCTTTCCTGGTTTTTCCTCCCCGATTCCAAAAAAATCATATCTATTTAATTTTTTTTGTCCACGTAGCTGTATGAGGGCTTGTTTTTTGCATGATGAGTTGTATTTTTGAATGGTGCTATTAAATGTACTGCAAAAACTTAACAACTTATATCATGTGACAAAAATGACTTGATTAATTTATTATGTGGGTAAGAACAATTACAAGGATGCCAAATTAGTTCAACTTTTTGTGCTGTCCTATTTTTAAAAAAAGAAGTATCTAATTGAAAAAAAATGTTTTGTCCCCATCTTTTGAAACAACCAAGTTTAACTTGATTCTTAACGCATGATAACTTTTTTATCTTTCTGTCAATGTAGTTGTGTGATTGCTTGTTTTATGGAGGATGATCTGTGGGTTCTATTGATACCAGTTTGGAGTACATACAACTTTTTGATCACTTTTTATTCAATCTTTTAGCGAATTGATATACAGTTTTAGCTAAATTCAACCTCTGATACCTTTCTATGATCATTTACTAATAAGCTATGACACAACAAAACCCAATGTTAAACTATTGAAAGGGTAAACACTTTGGCACAAAAACATAGCTTTGTGCCTTGAGAATCGTTAAACTTGACTGCCTCCATATTTTTATATTTTTTGGAGCCCAGTGAAATATTGCTACGTTTGCTACATGTATAACATTCTTGTCTGAAACCAATAAACAAGGGAAATTACATCAAAGACAGTTATATTTAAAATATTCAAGTGATTGGTTTTGAAATCACCAATATGTCATTCTAATATAAGAATAATGACCACTGTACCACCATATAGTTCTCAAATGATACCAACATACATTGACCAAATAGCAATACCCTACATAAAGTGATCTAACAATAATTCTGTCAGGACTGAGGTCTGGGATACTTGAGATCCCTGACAAAACCCACAACCCCTGACCCTAACTACTTGCCCACCTGGGCCAAGCCCCAGGGTGACAACCGGGCGACGGTCCCTACACTCAGAAGGGAAGGGGGACACCGGGACTAATGAACAGACAGACACTAAAACAAAGAACAGCAAGGCGAGTCAAACTATCCGGTTCGGCAACACGAGGGTATGCGGTACAAGAGGGTCAGGCAAAGGCAACGTCAGGTCCAAAATCAAGGATTCAAAACACGAGTCAAAACACTAAGTACGCGGGTGTAGCAAGAAGTCTAAACTGACCAAATGGCAAGTCCCTGCATAAAGTGATCTAACAATAATTCTCTGCTATGTCTAAATATTACTGCTTAAGAAATATTAACATTTGTGATGGTCGTCAAACTTGGGTGCTGGGGGCCTGTAGTGCTCCTCTTCAGCAGTGTCAACTGATGTATTCTGTTATCACACAGCTCGCACACCTCTTGAGTCCGCCCTGAAATTAACAGTTAATTAAAATGTAATTGTAGATAAATTGTCCAGATTAACTGAAAATGAAGGAAACTTCAACACATTACCTGCAACTGCATCAATGAAAGAACATCATGAGATCCTACAAAGTATCCTCAACGAGATAACAGCTATTCGACAAGATCTGGCAAAGGAACAAGACCAGGACACGTCTAAAGAATGGCTCGTTGTGGGATATGTACTTGATAAATTTCTGTTCTGTTTGTATCTAGTAATTCTTTTAATCTATATTGTTAGTTTGACCATCTGTTGGTTAAATTACTAAGTACAGATGTAGTAAACACTAACTTGACATTTAACATGTTATGATAACTTATCGACAATGTACTACAATACTGTAAATCAAGTTACGCGTCAGTCGTATTAACAATTACTACATCTGTATAGCTAACAGCAGATGCAGTTTTAGGACTCGGTCAGATGACCGTTTTTTGCCGCGATTTGCGGATCGCATGACGGATGCGCATCCGCAAATCGCGTGACCGGGGCCGACAATTCGCCGAAAAATCTAGCAGCATTTTCGGCAAAACGGGCCCGATCAAAGGAGCGCTGTCCGACCATTGAAATTCAATGGAGCCGGCAATACAGCTGGCTCCATTGAAAGCAATGGGCTGCCGCGAGCGCAGGATGAATTTTTGGGAAGGGCTTAAACATATAAGCCCTTCCCTGAAAACCATCCAAAAATGTGTAAAAAAAAAAAAAAAATTATTATATATATATATATATATATATATATATATATATATACACATACATACATACATATATATATATATATATACTCACCTTGTCCCTGCAGCCGGAGTTCAGCCGTGGCCGGCAGTTCTCCTGAACTGCTCTGTGTAGTATTCAGCAGGTGGGGATTTAAATCCCTACCTGCTGAATGGGCTGCCTCTGATTGGTCACAGCCCTCACCAATCAGAGGCAGCTCTCACTCACCCATTCATGAATTCATGAATGGGTGAGTGAGAGCTGCCTCTGATTGGCTGAGCACAGGGACCAATCAGGGGCAGCTCTCAGCTGTCATTCAATAGCTGAGAGCTGCCCCTGATTGGTCCTTGCGCTGAGCTAATCAGAGGCAGCACTCACTCACCCATTCATGAATTCATGAATGGGCGAGTGAGAGCTGCCTCTGATTGGTGAGGGCTGTGACCAATCAGAGGCAGCCCATTCAGCAGGCGAGGATTTTAAATCCCCACCTGCTGAATACTACACAGAGCAGTTCAGGAGAACTGCCGGCCGGCCGCGGCTGAACTCCGGCTGCAGGGACAAGGTGAGTATATATATTTTTTTTATTTTTACACATTTTTGGATGGTTTTCAGGCAAGGGCTTATATTTTTAAGCCCTTCCCGAAAATTCATGCCGCGCTTGCCGGCAGCCCATTGCTTTCAATGGAGCCGGCTGTATTGCCGGCTCCATCGAATTCAATGGACGAACATCGTTCTTCTCTGCCACAGCTGCTACAGCTGTGGCAGAGGAGAATGATCTTTATAGTATATGTTCTCAATGGGGTCG
This sequence comes from Eleutherodactylus coqui, assembly GCF_035609145.1. Classification (NCBI taxonomy): domain Eukaryota; kingdom Metazoa; phylum Chordata; class Amphibia; order Anura; family Eleutherodactylidae; genus Eleutherodactylus; species Eleutherodactylus coqui. The sequence continues at coordinate 66,519,937 of NC_089842.1, forward strand.
GCGCTGCTGCCGCCGGCCCCATTGAGCACATATATAGAACACAAGGAATCGCAGAACACACATAGGCGCGATCTGCAATTCGTCGTGTCCTATAATTTATCGCATATCCACATAAAAAGCGGACATGTGACCGATCCCATTGCGAAGCAATGGTTCTATATATGCGCAGATCGCATGCACATCCGCAAATCGCGGCAAAAAACGGTCGTCTGACCGAGGCCTTAGAGTAATACTTAATAAATTCATTGGTAAAATGGTTACAATTAGCAACATTAATTATGCAGTTATCAATTGAAACACAAGGATATAACTCCTTTCTGCATAACAGATAAAGGGATTGTATGAGATGAAGACACAAAAGTGCTTGAGATGTAATATCAGAAACAGGTCGTGGAGAACAGTAGAGTTGTTTCTGCAAGATATCAGCAATTATTTTAATCTAATACAACCTGTTCCAGACTCAACAGCACAATACGGCTACTTTAAAGTGAATGTCCACTATTAGATTTCATTTTTAGTTTTTAATATAAATTGATTCAAAATGTTGTTCTAATATTTTTTTTATAAATCTCTATAGCAGACGAAGCTGTGTTTTATAATATTGAGCTACAAATCTGCTGCATAGAGTCTGCAGCCACCATTAGGGAGCACTTATGAGCTTTTTATTCCTGCTGTTATACATTGGACACAATATGAAAAATAGTATACAGTAATCTCCTAAACTCCCTCTAGTGTTGACTGCAGACAGAAAGAATTTTAATCTTTTTAAGTTAAAAGATTTGTCCTGGGGTAAGGGGTGGCTTAAAGTACGAGAAGCGTTAAAATAATAAAACAACTTTCTGATGTCTTGGCCATTGTCTCCTGCTGTGACATCATCTCTGATCTTTTCCTGAATCTGGGTAGCGTAGTCATGTGTCATTGATTTGCTGCAATTTTCACACTCTTTGACTGAATGTGGACACATAACCTGGAAGCAGAAGGAGACCAGAGTATACTGGAGTGTGTGAGACATTGATAAAGTGAATGTATATCAGGACTTGAACCGAGAACCTCTCGTGCTGCAAGCACTGACCCTTCATATTGAGGTATCCAGCTTGTGAACACTTTCCCTGCATAACTCTTAGCCTTGTTCTCTGATCCCAGTTATCTAGCCCTTGCCTCCTGTTCCTGACCCCACCTCTTGCCTTGATTGCATCTTCTATAAAAGCCTGGCTTTGCCACTTGCACGTGATTGTGTTCTAACACTGTGATCCAGCTGCTCTTCCTCCTGCTCCTCTACAAGCATACCAATACCTCCTATTGCTGACCTTTGGCTTCCATTGACTACGCTTCCATCTCATCCCATTTGTACTGCATACTGTGACTTCCCGATAACGACTCCTGGCTATTCTGACCACTCTCCAGGGACCTGCTCAGCTACTACACTGGGTCTCCAATCCAGCGTCGGTAAGATGCTTACAATGTAATTACTCTGTTATTTTAAATCATCACTAACTTTTCAAACAATGTGCACTAATCTAATGGACAATGTGATAACGAGCGAAAGTTAAAATTATGAGAGAGAGACCTGATAGGTGTTTGAGGCAATAGGTAAAGTCAGGGGGGAAATAGAGATGCTGACAACCCCTACCCTTGAAGGGGCATGAGAGACAATGTAAAATACTGCATAAAGAGCCTAGTGCGTGGTACAAACCTCCAGAAACGCTGCAGAAAACTTCAGGAACCTGGAGTAAGTAGTAGAACCAGTGCAGCTGCAGTGGTGGAGGCTGGTGGATAAAAGGACCCTCTTGCTTTGAAATGTGATTCATTCCTGACTCCTGGCTCTCTTATTTGTCATAAATTCACTGAGGCAGACTGAAGTCAAATTTAAATACAGCCCATTCACAGATTCGTGCCCTAAAATGTAACCTTTTATTGATATCAAATTAAAACTAAGGGCTACAGACCAACTAACAAGTAAAGCAGACAAAGCACAACATATAAGTATCACGGTTGGAGAACCCATCCTCCGCAATCTTCCCTATGGAGGGATTCTTAAATGGGAGTATATAGCTCCAAGGAATAGGAGGAAAACCCCAAGCAAAAAACCTCCCTGGCTGGATTGTCTCTAACTCCCACACCAGAGAGGTGTCCTACTAGAATGTGGCTGTATGCTATGTATAAGGTTTAATTCTTAAAGCAAAGGTGCCAGTACAGAGTTTATGTAAGAATAAATCAGGTGTTTCCAATTTCCTATTAATGCCTGTTTCGTGGATTAACTCAGCTTGAATAATGAGTCCCCCCAATCTAAGTAGAGATAGTTACTATGATAAAAGAAATCTTACACAATTGATATGTTATATAGAGATAGATTAAAGATCAGGAAGTAATCAGTGACTCAAAATGCTTGAGCCAAAGACAAAATTAATGAAGAGGATCAAGTGGGTTCGACACATTTCTGTTGGACCTACAACTCATCAGGAATCTAATTTTCTTGATAAAGATAGATTCAATTGGTACAAGATCATATACTTCGTATCAAAAGACTGCCCTTTGGACTAGCGATTAAGGTTCAGAATTACCCACCCAAAGCAAGGAGTGTGAAAAAAGGGCATAAAAAGACCCTACGCTACCTTAAACTCTCTAATAGGATCCCCAGAGGACCCAATAATCCCTGGGTTCTATTACAATGTCGTACCAAGGGAACAATCCCCTAACCAAACAAATAACAAGAGGAGAAAATAAAAAGAAAAATGGTAATGTGACAGCCAGCCCTGATGGTGGAGTGGTGGTCATAAGGGCACTTATTTTTAGGTTTGCTCTCTACAGCAGACTCTTTATTATCCAGTGTTTTACACTGGACATTGCATGCCCCATTATCATCTGTGAAAATAGACAAGAATAGGTCTGTGTGAAAAATTGTGCATGTGAATACACAAACAGCACATAGGCCAAACATATGGACTGTGAATTCGCTCTTAGGCCTTAGTCAGACGGGCATTTTTTGCCGCGATTTGCGCATGCGCATGCGTCCGGCGATTTTATAAAACCGTTGCTTTGCAATGGTATCGGACACATGAGCGCTTTTTATGCGCTCGTCCGATAAATTATAGAACAGAAACCGCAGATCGCACCTATCTGCGATCTGCGATTCCTGTTCTCTTCTCTATATGCGCTCAATGGGGCCGGCGGCAGCAGCGCCGACCCCATTGAGAACATATAGAAGACAAATCATTCTTCTCTGCCACAGCTGTAACAGCTGTGACAGAGAAGAACGATGTTTGCCCATTGAATTCAATGGAGCTGGCAATACAGCCGCTTCATTGAAAGCAATGGGCTGCCGGCGTGCGCGGGGTGAATTGTCGGGAAGGGCTTAAATATATAAGCCCTTCCCTGCAATTCATCCTAAAATGTGTTAAAATAAAAAAAAATTGTATACTCACCTTTCCGCTGCAGCCGGAGTCCAGCCGCGGCCGCTGTCAGTTCTCCTGAACTGCTTCTCGGCACTATTCAGCCAGCGGGGCTTTAAAATCCCTGCCTGCTGAATGATCTGCCTCTGATTGGTCACAGCCCTGACCAATCAGAGGCAGGTTTCACTCACACACCCATTCATGAATTCATGAATGGGTGAGTGACTGCTGCCTCTCAGCGCTGAGCCAATCAGGGGCAGGTCTGACTCACATCCATTCATGAATTCATGAATGGGTGTGAGTGAGACATGCCTATGATTGGCTCAGCGCTGAGCCAATCAGGGGGCAGGTCTGACTCACACCCCCTTCACACCCACTGCAGGACGGCCGCGCGGAGCTCCGGCTGCCGGGAGAAGGTGAGTATATATATATTTTTTATTTTTACACATTTTAGGATGAATTGCAGGGAAGGGCTTATATATTTAAGCCCTTCCCGACAATTCATCCCGGGCTCGCCCGCAGCGCATTGCTTTAAATGGAGCCGGCTCTATTGCCGTCTCCATTGAATGCAATGCGCTGGACAGCTCCGGCCCGTTTCTAATGAAACGCAGCTAGGAGCAGATTTTCGGCCGATTTGCGGGCGACTTGCGCACCGGTCACGCGATTTGCGGATGCGCATCCGTCATGCGATCCGCAAATCGCGTGAAAAAACGCCCGTGTGACTAAGGCCTTAGTATGTGTTACTGTGAGTTAGGGAGCAGCTTATTCTGAAAATTCACCTGAGGAGTCATGTAATGTTTAACTCAACCTACGCTTTTAGGCTATTTTTTCCCCCCACTGGACAAATCATTTATTGTCTATGCAGGGGAATTGTGACTATGTATAAAAGAGTGGAGCTTCCGCTGCTATAAAGCTTAAAAAAATAATTTGCACAGACTTTTGAACCTAAAAAATATGAAGATTTAATTTATGCATTTAACAATAGAAAATCCATGGTTATCAGCATGATTCTTCCATATTCTAGTTTTAAATATGTCTATGATATAGCCTATCCATGGTTATCAGCATGATTATTCCATATTATAATATTAAATATATCTATGATAAAGTCCCACCCATCTAACTATTTGCAATAATAAAAAGTTAAGATATATCAATGTTTTTGATCTTTTTGTATCTTTGTTCTATAAAATTAATTTAGCCTGGCATCCAATGATTCATACATTTTGATAATCTGCTCAAATAATATGCTAAATCCCGAAATCACTAAAGCGAATTCCAGAGGAAGATGCAGCTCAAGGTTGGTGACAGTATGACTTCAAATTGTACTTTAATACTAACACAGATATAAAAGCTGTAATATTAGCTACAGCCCACAAGAGTTGTGCCATTTCTAAAAGATGGCAGTCATGTTTTACAAATCTCATATAACCCCTTTAAGAGACCCATTTAAGATAAATTGTGTATATTCTGTAATTGTATAAAATATTTGCACTTTTTAAATTTTGTATCTTGCAGCCACCAATACAGTAATGCTAACTTCTGGTGTGCATACATGTACTTCCTCTACCTCTTGAATATCATCAGTTTCTATTTTATAAACATTTTTGAGCAGATGAAAATAATAGGTGAGATATAGCAAATAACAGCAAAGTTCACGTGGGATTCTGGAGCAACTAGAGCCAAGTTCTCTGGTATTCTGGAAAACCCAGGGCCACTTCAGTATTTATTTTCTCATTCATTATGCAGCCATGCCCCCTGTTTAAATAGGTGAGCTAGTGTTACCTTAGTTAATTATTACTTTCTATCTGAAACACCAGGCCTATTTTCCCTGGATGGTCATGTGACCTTAATTTTGATCAGCTCAAATCTGATTAGAGTTATGTGTTTTCTCTTTAATTTCTGAGTTTATGTGAGGGTATTACATGCCCCTATCACAAGAGCTGACTAGATGTGGACAAAGACACTTCTATCACAGTTGCTGATGATGATCACACAGTTCTTGTCACACAGTTATAATAGAGGAAATTGAAGCTCATCCTCTTGACTGTATAATTATGCTCTGTAGATTATTTAGGTGAATATGGAAGGTAACCGTAGAGGGGATTTCTCAGGGGTTATATCATGTATATCTCCCTATACTACAAGAAGATCCCAGAGTATTTTCTTAACAGTGTTGTTTTATTTATTTGTCATATTGAAGATGCAACCATCTCATTGGTCAAAATTTGAAAAAAAAATCTGCTGACCTAGATTTTTGAAAAAAAATCTTGCTGATTTTACCCAAATGAAAGGTGCCGATTCCACATAAAGTCCAAAAATATTCAATACGTCAAATTTTTTTCACAAATATCAACTGTTTGATTAGAGGTTACAAAGTTAAATACCAGGGATAATAAGTTTTGCAGAAGTGATCACACGTAATATATTTCTTTCAAGCAAAAAACGAGTCTATCGTCTAACTAAGAGAAAAAAAGCTGTGTAAATTTTAATTGTTAGCGAGAAATTTTCTCTGTTTGGCTGCTCTGGAATAGTTATGTCTAGGATTGTCACACTGTAAACACCAGCAGTAGTCTGCCATCATGTTTGTGTTCCATCTGCCTTGATATCTATGTCCCATGGTTTTGATGTCTTGGTGAATGCAATCTCCTTGTTCCTCACTCATAAATCCAAGATTTAAGGAGAAATAGTTCAGGCGGCTATGAAGGAAATGCAATTTGACTCTCATGTTTGCTCCTAGTCTTTGTAAAGCAATCAGCAAATGTTGTACTGTACGATTGAAATTTTAGGCCCCAAAGTTGCCAAGGAAATCTGTAACCACATCAGAAAAAGCAGACCAAGCATCCTTTTCTATGGCTTTCATTGTATTAAGGAATTCTGTGTCTTTGATTGGAAGCCTTATTTGCAGGCCATCAAATAAGCCAACTTTTAACTTCTCATGTGAAAGAGCTGGAAATTTGGTACAGATGTACTTGAAGCACTCACCATCTCGATCCAAAGCCCTAACGAACTGTTTCATAAGTCCCAATTTTATATGCAGTAGGGGGAGCAACCCTTTGAGGATTAACAAGTGGTTTATTCTTGATATTGTTTTCACCAATCATAAAATTTTCTCCAGCTGGCCATTCTGTCCTTGTATAATGTTATGCCTTTGCTCGGCTATCCCAAAGGCACAAGAAGCAAGGAAATTTTGTGTATCCACTTTGCTGTGCTGGAAGGAGATTTGTAACTTTCAGGTCGCCATATAAAATCCAGCAATGATCATTATATTTGATTATTTTGGAGAATGGATTCATAAGTTTCTCTCATATTTACCGAGTGAGCAAGAGGAACGGAAGTTAATATATTGCCATTGTGAAGCAACACACATGTTAGACTTCTCTTTGAACTGTCATCAAAAAGCCTCCATTCTGCAGGTAAATAACTATCACATCCCATTGACTCAATAAGTTCTTTGACATCCATGCAGTATACAAACTCCTCAACCGTATGGAAATATTTCAGAAGATCTTTCTCTCTGTCACTATACATAAATGTGGTACCGGGAGCCAACAGGTTTTTCTCCTTTAGCCGTGAACCAAGTAACTCTGCTGATGACTTTGGCAGATCAAGATCTCTTACCTGGTCATTCAACTCAGCTTGGCCACAAAATTCAGCTGGTCATTCAACTTCTAAGGCCACAAAATCTTCGTCATCAATGACTTTAGAAAAATCGGAATGACAAAGTTCATTATCGTCAGAAATTTCCAAAGTAGTGTAGCTAGGAACAGGAACTTTGGCGCAGTAAGCAACCGGTCTTAGAGCTGAGGAGAGATTTGGGTACTGGATGGAAGATGTTGTCCTTGTGTTCATGCCCATAATATTTACCATGCAGAAGTAGCATTCATCAACATGCTTTTGAGATTCTCGTCACACCATTGAAAACTTAGTCCACTGTCTCAGATTTTCAACGCATGTCCTGCACACTTTATGTGGTGCCCATGGTTTTTCCTAGTTACCCAGTTTAAGGGCGCCTACCCACTGGCGTTGCCGATTTTTGTGCGTGAAAAACGCAGCGTTTTTGGCGCGTTTTCTGCGTGTTTTTCACGCCTTTTTCGCGACTTTTTCGTTAATTTCCATTGACATTCATGGGTGCATTAAGAGAAAAATAAGGACACATATGCAACTGACAGTTCCTATGTGAAAAATTGCAACGGACCGAAAAAAAAACCCCAAATGGACAAGAACACATTCTATACTAATTGCTCTTCAGAAAAAACGCAAAACGCAATTTAGCATCGCAGGAAAAGAAATCGCCAGTGGGTAGGCGCCCTAACACTGAAATATGCGTGATAAGGTTTATGTACAAAGTTAGATATATTGTCCTTTGTTTTGGTGTTGTAAAACAAGCACAAATGTAACAGAATATATCAGGATCATTCCTGCACCATCCACAAACTGTTTGAGTGCTGGATGACATATTCAACAAATAATATATTATATATATTGTAAGCAAGCGGGGTGCACTTGCTACTTTCATAGTCTGGCGCCTGCTGGCTTTTATTTCATATCACACAAGTATCTCATACATAGCATACAAAGTCCATAAACACCTCACCTGGGTGTGAGGTTAGGGTTGACCAGATTTGAATAGTATATGAAATGGTTCAGTTTATGAAACAAACAACAGCATGTGCAGTTCCAAAAAGTGTGTTTATCTCAATTCAGCCAGTTTTATAGTATGTTGAACAAAAGGGGTTAGATTATTTTATATAGCATAATTTTATTGGTTACTGAACTTTTGTGGCCAGGAACCTCTTTCTAGTCAACACATTTTAGTCACTGTGTAACATGTGCTCTTGCAGGACAACCCACATACATTCCATAGACCACATACATACCAATACAATAATAAATTATAATTTCACTCACATTACGTTTTTATGGTAACAGTTTATTTGTAAACAGCGCTTTGTGCAAAAACGAGATGTGACTGGAGGAAATGGATGTGATTTTTGGATTCCGCACACCAAAATACATAAAGATCACATGTTATCTTGCAGTCAGCAAAATTTATGTAGACCTGTGACTAAAAAAACACTATTAAGAAAATACTGGGGGACCTTTTTGCACCCTGAATAATTTCCTCTAGGGTCTGCCAAGTAAGACTGCAGGCATGGTGCTTTTTTCCGTAAATGTAATTTATCAAAAGAAAACACCCAAATACTTGACCTCCTTCATGTAAATGCAGTAGAGCGACCAACAATTACACCAAATCACAGTGGTATAGAGATCTATATAAAGTTTACTGAAACCCTTCACAGATATAGATTAAAATATAATGACTTTTATTGAAAAATTCTAAAAAATGTGGGCTCACATATGACACTTATAGACAATACGTAAGAAGGACAGGTAACATATAAACAAAGAATAGGCCCTTGTTAATGTATGTAAGACAGCATCTCTCTCAGATAGATATTTAGAGATAGCTACCACTCATACAAGTGAAAGAGGATAGAATTCCAGATGGTGAAAGAGTGGTCTCCAAGTCTAAAGATTGTTTGTACTTGGGTGTTGGTGTAGTCCAGGAATTAATACCTGTATTAGGGCACAAAATTCTTATGTGTATTCTTGTTGCTAGAACACTTTTTGATAAATTCCCATTGGTAGCCCAGTTACCGTATGTACGGGTGCTAAACACATGGGCTCATTTTGTGTCAGTAATGCTGACCAGGACGTTTCGGAAAGCTCGCTCGACGCGTTTCCCTACCCATGTAGGGGGCAGTTCTTCAGGAGCGCGGGTAATTATTGCCCGAAAAATACATTAAGATAATAGAGCAACAGGATTAATGCGTCAGGACATAGTCCTGCTGCAGTTTGGTACTGCTAAGGTGATGCCACCTGTTTGATATTCCCCGTATAATTACGGTTACCTCTTCTTCCTTGTCACTTCCCGTGCGGTATCTGTGTTGGTACCGCTATCGGGCTCTCTCTTTGCATAGTTAGAGAGGGAGAGGGTCATTCATTCGATCTGGCATATAAGATGGTATGTGCCAGTATTCGAATGCCTCAGGTAGCACTTCCGCGTAGCAGATGGCGCCCTTAAATCGGGCTTAGTCACCGGCTACTACGGCAAGGCCAGATGATGCCCTCCTAAAAAACTACGGCAAGGCCAGATGATGCCCTCCTAAAAAATTCCTGCAATTTATTGCAGGAATTTTTTAGGAGGGCATCATCTGGCCTTGCCGTAGTAGCCGATGACTAAGCCCGATCTAAGGGCGCCATCTGCTACGCGGAAGTGCTATCTTCGGCCAAGCTTAGCAATAGCAATGCTCATTAAATTAATGAAAACTTGGGTTACCGTTACTAGTGGGGTGCCACAGGGGTCGTTTTGGGCTCTATTCATTTTAATATTCACTGAGACAGAGGGGTCCCAAATTAACTCAAATAAGCCTTATCACAGATGGGGACGAACCCTAAGATCAATTTTTATTAAGATAATTTAAAATAGTGGGCTGCACAAGACAGACAGACATATAGAACTAACAGATACAAAATAGAGTCAGATCCTCAGAGCGAAAAAGGACAAACTGTAACCTGTTCAAATATAGGACACTTGAGCAGGGTCAAGCACAGGGTTCAAGCACCACTCTGAGTCGAACAGATAAATCCTATTGTAAAGTGCATCAACCATTCAACCTGCTCAGTGTATTGAAAATATCCCCAATTAAGGCTAGTTTCACATGGGCGATCGCGATTTTCACATGGGCGACACCAGAAAATGGCGTCAAAATCGCAGCTTTGTTCCTGTGATTTTTGAGTGTCAGAGATGCTTTTTTTTAGAAAAATGTCACACAGCTGCCGTACGCGTTAAAATCGCATGAGAAAATTGTTTTTTATCGTGACAGTCAATAGGACTTTCTAATGTTAAAATTGCAGCGCATCGCATTGCATTATTAGTTTGTTGCGTTGTGATGCGATTAAATGTAGGCTCCATAGAGAAAATAGGTGATAAAAAAGGCAAAACACAGAAAGATAGAGCACGCTGCGATTTTTATTTTTTTTATTTTTTGCTGGCGCAAAATCGTATGAGTGAACACATCGCTAATGGGAAAGAAAGCATTGTAAATCTTTAGATCCATTAATCTGCTTCTTTACTGACTTTCGCATCAGGCAAAAAGCATGCGAAAATTGCACAACTTTTTTTGCCTGTGTGAAACCACCCTAAGGGTGACTACCCACTACAGTTTTTTTTTCACTGCGAAATTCGCAGGCTTTTTTTTTCTGCAGGGGTCTATGGGACTTGTAATGTTACGATTACGCGGTAACACTGGGGGTAACAGGCTGAACATTTCTCTTTTTTTGGCCTTGCATACTATGTTACTTGGCCATGGTCAGATGCACCCTGTCACTGAAAGCATTCTGCTATGCCACAGACATATTATCATTAACATGGTGGTACAGGGTAGGGACAGATGTTTTGGCAGAGAAATGGCGGCAACTGGGCATCTGGCACTGTAGTTTAGCATGGAGCATCACATTTCAAAGGCATCTGGGTCAATTGGCCTGAATGACATTATTTCACCAGCAGCTGTGTAATGCTTGCATTCTGGATCTTTGTTCAGGGTGGTATTATTTTTACGTTTACATAGGCAGAGCATGGTTGCTGACCTGGAACACACTAAAATATGGGTCAAATGTCAATGTCGATGAGGGTGGCGGTTATGGTGACAGCTCCACTTCTGTTCTATTTTCCACTCCTTACTCTGAAGCCTGAAGATTGGTTGCTAGTGACATAGAAGAAGCATGAACTAGCCTTGCTACTTGCGTAGCTACTTTTCATCTAAATTGGGTCGGAATCACACAATTTGATTTGGTGAAAATCAGATTGATTTTTATCGTCTGTCCAATCATCACGAGGAACACTACTCAGCACTTCTTGGTACTCCATCAAGACTTTTGGAAAACCATTGCCGGATCCCTCATAAAGCTCGTTGAGAGAACACCAAGAGTGTGCAAAGCTGCCATCAAAGCAAAAGCAGGCTAGTTTGAAGAATCTAAAATCGAATACATATTTTGGGTTGTTTAACAAATTTTTATTGACTACCTATTTCCATATTTGTTCCTTCATAGTTTTCAAGTCTTCAATAAGAATCTACAATGTAGAAAAGAAAAGAGAAAGATTATTGGTATTATATGTCACAAATCTTTGTTCAGTTTTGACAAACTTTCTTCGCTTATACTGTATAATAATGAACATATGAGTTGTGCTGCTATGCAATGCCACTGACTGTATCATGTAATTTTATCTATTGTTGGTAACACAGTCCTCGATTATTTTCAGTTAGCTCCAGTAGCACGTTTGTGTGCGACTCTTTCCCTCCTATTTCCCATTTTCCCTCTGCTCTTCATAGACCTCTATGGAGAGTATGAGTCATAGACTCCCCCTCCCCCCCCCCCCCCCCCACACACAATCACTTTCTGTTCTTTGCTTTGTTATCCTTGTTACTAGAGACAGATTTTCCATAGCAACAGGCGTGTACAGTAAGTTAGAACAAAGGAAGACCTCTAGTGGCCAGAAATTTAGTGTAATATTTCAGTACACAAAATGTAAATTTAGGTAAAGTGATTTGAACTTTTGCTAGTTATCACATTGGCTACAATATTAACACTAGTTGCTTCAAAGTGTGATGACCATTTACACTACACAGAGATAATATCAAATGTACACAGGTTTCTTTACATCATAACATTTCTTTCCATAGTTTTCGAAAAAATATATGCAAATAAGTTATCCACTGATGGAAGAAACTATTTTTTGCAAACTATTAGAGGTAGCTTTCCTATAAGTCAATATATGACCCATTAAAGAGCCTTGAAACATGAATAGAGATTTTAGCTGAGCCAGAGTTTCCACCAAAAGTAAAGAACACCCATCTGGACCAAATCACTGATTTTATCTGTTTATTTATCATTAGGACCTGACTCAAAAAATATGTTGCAAGGTTGAATGAGGGCAGCCATAAGCAAATATTTTTTGACGAGTGCAATGCCCGAGTGGAGGCTGGCTGTTGCAGTTGAGACCATGGGGTACTCAAGGTGGTTGTCACGGGTGGCTCTGTGATCTCTCCCCAACAATGGTGGAAAGTGGCCCAGCTCGGTCATGCGCAGTGCAAAAAGAACAGGCAGATGTTGAACAGTCCTATCAATGTTGTCACGTGACACCAATACCTATTTCCAAATAAACAGTTAGTCTTTACTAAATGAAATAGTCCACAGACAATGATAGCTTTCAAAACTGGAGGTACACTGTTTTCTTAACTCACGGAATCCAACTTAGATTTTTCCAAGAACACAGCAAATGGACAGTTTAAGACACAACACTTCTGGCAGGCTTTCTTTCATTTCACTTTGTTACAGGCACACATTTTCTCTAGGAGGCACTTTCCTTCCCAATTCTAGGTGTCCACAGTCCAAGTTATCTGATAGACGATCCCCGGGGCTCTACTCCTGACATGGTGGGTCAACACACAATGTTTGCCTCTACTTGTCAGTTAGTTACTCCTCTCATTTTGGTGCTAGCAGGAGCCATCACTCTAAGCTCCAGTCCCCAAAGGGGAGATATCCCATGTCAAATGACATAGGCCTATGGCTCTGCGCGGGATGAAGCAAAACCGAACTTCAGCCTCCTGCTGACACATCCTCCTCCACCGACTACATCTCTGCAACTCTTCTCTCTCTAGACTCCACCCCGTAACTCCTCCTAAACTCCCACGAGACCGCACACAACACATAAGTTAGGTGAGACAGAGTTGACACAACACAGGTTGTTTGCACTTACACAGAACACAAGTACACACAAGAAAGTTACACAAAATGGACCTACAGCTACTCTAAAGGCACCCGGACTCTGGACCACTACAATAGCTAAGCTCTTTCTCCAGGAGAATATACAGGTGGCGACCTGTGTTCCCTGTCAGGAGACTCTTAGGATGTGGCCTGGTTAAGAGAGCCTTTATTTTTTTTTCTAGATACAAATAAATTCACGATCAGTAGTATTAGCAGAAGGAAGTGAAGATTCTGGAGTTGAAGTAGGAAGTGGCATCCGAGAATGTTGACTGTACACAACGTAAAAGGGATTCATTACGTGGTTATTCAGATAGAACTGTGCCCAAGATAGTAGCGTTGCCCAATTGTCTCATTGTGGGGAAGCAAAATATCTGAGAAAAGTATCATCAGAAAATGCCCTATTTTATCAATTACAATTTTGTGTTTTTTTTCAAGAACTTTTGGTGATTTCTTCAACTTTCGGTGACAATCTATATTTGAAAAAAAAACAGAACAAAGCTAATACCCTGCATTTATTACATTGCCCGCAGAGCTTATTACTAGTCTGAGACTTCCTGATTTGTAGAGAAAACTTTGCAGCAGTGATCTCACTAAAGGTCCATTTACACAGGACGACTGTCAGGCAAATGAGATCCGACACTTATCCCTGTGTGTCCGCACTCCCGTGCTGTCACATGGGAGCTAGCAGAGCTGGCTCACTCACGGAGCAGCCAGCAGGGGGGCAGTGCAGGAGATTTGTCTCCTCTCGCTCCCCCGCACCTCTCCATTGAGATAACACAGCACCCGTTCACTACTAAACGGCCGCTATTTTAACTGAACGATGAGCTGATTGTCCATTGTTTATGCAGCATCATCGTTCAGTTTAAACAGCAGCCGTTCAGTAGTGAATAGCTGCTGTGTTATCTTAATGTAGTGGGGCAAGGGAGCGAGAGGGGGAAATCTCCTGCACTGCTCTGCCCCCCTGCTGGCCACTCCGTGTGCGAGCCAGCTCTGCTAGCTATCGTATGACAGCATGGGAGCGCGGACACACAGGGACAAGTGTCGGGCATCGTTTGCCCGACAGTCGTCCTGTGTAAATGGACGTTAACATCACAGACAGGATTACACTGATAGCTAAACACCTGTATGTAGATAATACATCATCCAGCATTCAGTATAGAAATATACTGTGAATATCTACTTCCCCTCCCTTAAACAATTACCTCTACACAGGTCACAGAACAGTCTCATACAAGTCAGTGGGTCCCCTCCTTTCCATTGTGTGAAAGGCTAATGAAGTTGCTGCAAAGCATATCTCTAAATGCTCTAATGCTGGTAAATGTAGCTCAGGCAAGGTGGTTGCCCCCGTAGTCAAGTATAGACAACAGAATAAATCGTTGTCCAATCAGAAAATAAAAACAGATTAGAAAAATAGAATATGTTTCTCTATTTGGTTTTAATTAATAAAACACATTAAGAGTCAAGTATAACTGTGCTACATTTGCAATTTACTGTAAGCACTACTCTGGAACAATTCATCAGCAACATTTTATCAGAAGTTCTTGGCACTCAGTCTGAGATCATACAATCATCTTTAGCTTACGAAAAGATAACAGTGAGAACTCTAATTAGTTAATACATTTTATATTTTAATGACTAGCTGAAAAGTTATTGTGCAAAGCAGGATTTCAATACTACTTGGGGCTCTTCATTAAAGGGGTTGTCCCGCGGCAGCAAGTGGGGTTATACACTTCTGTATGGCCATATTAATGCACTTTGTAATATACATCGTGCATTAAATATGAGCCATACAGAAGTTATACACTTACCTGCTCCGTTGCTGGCGTCCCCGTCTCCATGGCGCCGACTAAAGCTGCTTCTTAGTCGCACGAACAGTCGCGCTTGCGCACCGCAGGATTCTTCATCTGTCTCCCTCCGGGCTCACGAGCTGCATGCTGGCTCCTCCCTCTTCTACGCGTCATCGTAGCTCCGCCTCCGTCATGTGTTGCTGATCAGCCAATGAGGTGACTGTATCGGCAGTGGAACGCAAGTCAGGAGAAGAAAATCCACGGTGCACCATGGAAGAAGAGCCGCGGTGCACCATGGGAGAAAACCGCAGTGCACCATGGGAAAGGACCAGTGTCCATCTTTAAAAGAAGAAAAGTAGAAGCTACCCGAATGGGGATGCAGGTAAGAGATTTTTTTTTTTAAAACTAACACAGGGATAGTTTTAAACGGGGCACAATGTGGGGGTATGTAAAAAAAAAAATTTGAATTCGCCGCGGGACAACCCCTTTAAGTGATGATGTACACAATATCTGAAGAGTCACATACAGTATGAGCCAAAAGTTTGGACACACATTTTCATTCCATGATATTTCCTGTTCTTTTTTTAATTGTAGATTGATATTGAAGACATGGAAACTATGAAGAAATACATAATGATGAATCAGCAAAAAAAAAAAAGTAATAAACCAACCAGAATATGTTATATTTTAAATTCTTCAAAGTAGTCTTGAAGGAGTTCCCAGAGGTGCTGAGCACCTTTTGACAGCTTTTATTTCACTCTGCGGTAACAGCTTATTCCTAACCATCTCAATTGAGTTTAAATTGGGTGATCGTAGAGGCCATGTCATCTGACGCAGCACTCCATTACCCTCCTTCTTGGTCAAATAGTCCTTACATAGCCTGGAGGTATGATTGGGGTCATTGTTCTATTGAAAAACAAACGATGGCCTTACTAAGCGCAAACCAGATGGGATAGAATGTCGCTGTAGAATCCTGTGGCAGCCATGCTGGTTAAGTGTGCCTTGAATTTTGAATAAATCACTACTTTTACTGCTGATTCCTTTCTAGAAAATCATATCTTAAAACATAACCTTTATTAATTATTACACAATAAAAAGAAGCCCTGGACTCATAAACACCAAACAAACTAGAATGAAAAATTCAGCATCAGACTCACTCCGGATCCGATTATCGTTTTTGTGTCTAGCCTAAACATCTATCTTTCAAGAGACTTATTCACATTTCAGCCTCTATCTCGAGTATACTGGTTATGAAAAAGTCAGGTCTATATATCTATTCCGACAGAGGTGTATTCCCGTATACCTCTAGACAGCTATGGTGATCCCTTAGCTAATATGCTGATTTTGAGATTCCAAATTAAATATTGTATCTACTATATTGGGATGTGAGATATACAATGTACACATAGCATCGTTATATACGGGTATTTCCTTTTTATTGCAGACCGATTTGTAGTCTTGTGGTGGTTTCATACATTATACTTATAAAAGGTAACTAAGACATCCAATGCCACACATTTTTATAACATAATGTGTGGATGCATATGTGCCATAGTAACTAATGGGATTATCAGTCTTATCCCCTCTATTCAGTGGATCTTTATCTCATTGCAAGAAATATACGGCTATCTTCCACACCACCAGCACCAGGGCCAATAGTCTCGTGCCCCATTCTAATGCAGTCAGGTAACAGGTTATAATATAGAGACACAGATTTTTGCCCTGCGCTGAGCCAATCAGAGGCAGCACTCACTCACCCATTCATGAATTCATGAATGGGTGTGAGTGAGAGCTGCCTCTGATTGGTCAGGCTGTGACCAATCAGAGGCAGCTCATTCAGCAGGCGGGGATTTTAAATCCTGCTGAATACTACTCACAGCTGTTCAGAGCAGTTCAGGAGAACTGCCGCCGGCCGCGCTGAACTCCGTCTGCCGGGACTAGGTGAGTATATATATTTTTTTTATTTTTACGCATTTCTGGATGAATTGCAGGGAAGGGCTTATATATTTAAGCCCTTCCCGACAATTCATCCCGCGATCGCTGGCAGCCCATTGCTTTCAATGGAGCCGGCTGTATTGCCGGCTCCATTAAATTCAACGGGCTAACATCGTTCTACCAGGACAAGGTGAGTATATATATTTTTTTATTTTTACACATTTCTGGATGAATTGCAGTGAAGGGCTTATATATTTAAGCCCTTCCCGACAATTCATCCCGCGCTCGCCGGCAGCCCATTACTTTCAATGGAGCCGGCTGTATTGCCGGCTCCATTGAATTCAATGGTCAGTGCTCGTTTAATCGAGACGAGTACCGCGTGGTGCTCGTCTCGAGTAATGAGCATCTCGAGCACCCTAATACTCGAACGGGCATCAAGTTTGGACGAGTATGCTCGCTCATCTCTACTCAGGAACTAGATTTTTATTCCTTTCTTCTTTTTCTATATAAACCCACAACGAATTGAAACTTCCTATCCCCTATACTGTTGCACACAAACGTACCTCAATTCTGAGGGAAGGCTTCTATACCAAGTGCAGGATGCAAGCTCCTAAAACAGTTCTGGATCCATAGAACCAATGCTCCAACACAGTGCTTGCCTATGGAGGAGCATCCATGGGTGTCGATATATGAAAAATGATACTCGCATCCTAAAAGGACTGAAGCTTAATTGTGTTCACAGAAAGGACAACGTTTCGGTCGCTACCTGCAACCTGTTTAGCGTGGAAGCATTTGTCACTGTATATATTAGCAACTTAGTGCGAGCAGACCGCAAACACTATCACTACAACGAGCGACAATATAGGAGATAGAAGTGCTGCCTGGTTGTGTGTTTATATAGAAAAAGAAGAAAGGATTAAAAATAAAAAAAAACTGGTTCCTGAGAAGTTGTTCAGTCAACAGAAACACATTAAACCAATAATTACGTATATGACTAAAACCCGCCTTTGACACAAAAACCTGTGGCTTTATATTAAAACCCGATACCTGATAGCACCAGAAGGGGGCACAAGACTATTGACCCTGGTGCTGGTGGTGTGGAAGATAGCCGCATCTTTTATGCAATGAGATAAAGATCCAGTGAATAGAGGGGATAAGACTGATAATCCCATTAGTTACTATAGCACATATGCATCCACACATTATGTTATAAATATGTGTGACCTTTTATAAGTGTAATGTACAAAATCAACACAAGACTACACATCTGCCTGCAATAAAAAGGAAATGCCCGTATATAACGATGCTATATGAAAATTGTATATCTGACATCCCAATATAGTAGATACAACATATAATTTGGAATCTCAAAATCAGCATATTAGCTAAGAGATCACCATAGCTGTCTAGTTGTATACAGGAAGACACCTCTGTCGAAATAGATATATAGACCTGACTTTTTCATATCCAGTATACTCGAGATAGAGGCTGAAATGAGAATAAGTCTCTTGAAAGATAGAGGTTTAAGCTATACACAAATGATAGTCGAATCCGATGTCCGGGTCTGATGCCGAATTTCTCATTCTAGTTTGTTTGTGTTGCAGCCGTTCGGAGGTTCCCACCTTGCTTTCAGGCCAGACCAGGGTTTAGCAGTATTCCTACCTCTCCTGGAGCTGAGGGGTGTTGTGGTTGCAAGAGTAATGTCAGTCCTCACCTGGTGCTGAATAGCTCTGCTCCTATTTAAGCAGTGCTAGTATTGACTCCTGTGCTGGTCAATGCTTCTGTTGCCGCTGGACAGCTACTGAGGAACACATCCTGGCTGAAACTCCTCCGTGCGAGCTAGGTCCCTATTTCTACTTTGTTTGGTTTGTTTCCCTTTCTTTTGGTTCTAGGGCTCCCTGATAGGGACTTGTCAGCGGCCCAGGAACGAGTGCGGGTCCGCACCTATAGGAGCGATCGGCCCGCCGAGTAGGCAGGGCCCCCTCCCGGGTAAGGGGTTTATAGGGAGAGGTTTTTCTGTAGTTTTATGTTTCTTTTGCACAGGGGTGCCTTTTCCGTTTGTTTTGGATATTGCATGTCCGGTTGGACGCAACAGTTTGGTGTTGAGTCTGGGACTTCTTTTTAACACGTAATAATTAATGAAGGTTATGTTTTAAGATATTATTTTCTCGAAAGAAATCAGAGCAGTGAAAGAATATATAGTTATCCACTGCTTACTCTGCCCTGGTAAATATTGAATAAATCACTAAGGCCACTCTCCGCAAGCTTTTTTTTAAAAAATGCTTCAGTTTTAACATTGCCTTTTGTGAGCATTTGCTTGTGTTTTTACTACATATTTTGTGCAGTAACAACGTAGGCAAAGCAAGCTGATATCACCATTTTTTCCCCTCCCGGTGGCATAGTGTGCAGCGTGCTTTACAGCATTTTTTACACACCCCATCCATTTCGATGAGCGATGTAGGCAGTCTAAAACACTGAAAATAGGACATGCAGCTTTCATTTTAGTACACATTAAAAATGCTGTGCTAAATTGCTTGTCTGAGAGGCCCCATTAAAATAAATGGAGGCTTACGGCAGCGTTTTTACTGGGCATTGAGAAAGCCCGCTAAATGCTGTAAAGATGCTTGTGCAAGAGAGACCTTACAGCGTCACCAGTAAAACACACCCACACCATCACACCTTCTCCTCCATGCGTCACGATTGGAACTAAGCATATAAAAAACATCTGTTCACCTTTTCTGCATTTCACAAAGATACAGCGTTTGGAATCAAAAAATGTGATTCATCAGATCAAACTAGAGATTTCCACTGGTTTAATGTCCATTCCTTGGGTTGTTTGGCCCAAGAAAGACTTTTGTTCTTGTTGATGTCCCTCAGTAATGGCTTCTTTGCAGCAATTCAACCATAAATGCTTGATTTTCACAGTCTCCTCTGAACATTTGAGATGTGTCTGGTACTTGATCTCTGTGAAGTATTTATGTGTTCTCTAATCTGAGATGCTGTTAGTTTGTGGTTTACAAGGCTGATAAATCTAACGAACATATTCTCTGTAGCAGATATAACTCTTGGTGTTTTTCAATAGGGAGGTCCTCAAGAGAACAAGTTTCATAATATGATTTGATGGTTTTCATGACTGTACTTGAGGATATCTTCAACATTCTTGAAAGTTTCCAAATTGATTGTCCCTTATGTCGCAAAGTAATGATGGACTTTTATTTATCTTTACTTAGTTGAGTGGTTGTTGCCATAATTAGATTAGAATAGTAGTTGAATAGGGATAACCACTGTATAGAACTGTGTACCAAGCCAACCATAGCTAATGGTCTCAAAGACATTAAGAAGGCAAGGAATTTCCACAAATTCACTTTTTACAAGGCATACCTGTTAATTGAAAACCATACCACTGATGGGAAACTGATTGAGAGAATGCCAAGAGCGTGCAATGTAGAAAACAAAAAAGGAAGAAAAAAACATGGAATGAAATGGTGTGCCCAAACTGTTGACTGTACTGTATTTATACAAACAAGTACACAGAAATAATGAGATCAGTGAAGAAGCAGAATTATCAATATGATGGGGATTAGCAGTAAATAATTGCAGTTTGTAGATAAGGAATGTGAAGGTTTTATTTTCTGCTGATTGAGATCTGGTCCATGGTTGTGGCTGTCCACCATCAGGGCTGTCCTCCATGCCACTTTGTTATGTTGAATCTGCTGCTCTTCTTGGGCTTGGGAGTATTGGGCTCTGGGCTCTAGTTTGGTGACCTGGGGTGATTGGGCCTATGGTTACTTTAGCATAGTTCATCACATAGTGAGATCTATGTATACAAGCAATTTACCAGTGGTAGTTAATTTATCTGGTTATCTTAGAGTAGATCCTCATGTAACTGTAGTGCATCTAATATAGTGGTCGGTCATTATTAGCACTTAACTTAAGATCTATAAGGTTCCCGATGAGGTCTGATATCCAACTGAAACGCGTCAAACCATTTACGCTGCTTATCAGATTCAATTCTAAGAATTATGTTAGTAAGATCTTAGATAAAGAACACTTTCTTCTAGCTTCATTGAAATCTGGAAGTATTGGTTTATTGCCCTAATATAGGGTGGTACTTCTTTTAGTGGCTTAACTAGGTACTCGGTTGATAGACAGGAAGAGGACATAAGAATGGGGGTTATCAAGATCCCTTACATCTACCATGCTAGATGCATCAGAACTGATTCCATCTAAGTGATGCACCTATCTATTTTTTTTATAGTGCCTGCTCATATATTTGGCACTACCTATATTGGGCACTCTAGATAGGAATATAACTCTACCTCCTGGGATGTTCATCCTACTGGGAGACTCCCATAGCTTGACTTTATGTATTCATTATTGGTTCCCCCAATGAATGGGCACTTGTAGAGGCTCATTTTGAGTGACCCTGGTTACTGACCTAATGGGGGATACTGTTTGTTTGTTTGAATGTCATGTCTATCTTTTGTATGGTTCATAGGTTTTAGTTTTAAATTGTTAAAAGTTAAGTTTTAAGGGTGCTTATCTGTGAAGGGCATTTTTGAATAGTAAATTCCCACTGCCTCAGTGATTCCATGCAGTCTGATCTCCAAATATCTTACAGAGCAGGAGCACCTGAATAAATTAATATATACTTATGGGGGAAAAGATTCACCATAACTTGTCATTTATTCATTTAAGTCTGTGCTCACTGTCAGGTCAGGAGTACAGTGGGTGGTCCTACTCAGTGATTGACAGCTATCCATGTTTGCACCAGGAAGAGCTGTCTATCACAGCTGAGGAAACGATGAGATAGTGGCTGTCATACACACTTATGAACAGGGCCTGTGGCGCAGAAACATACAGTACTATGTGCAGATACGTGTGCAATTCAACCTAGCTCACTGCGCAAATACGTTGCACTGAGGCGAGCGTATTTGCGCATAAACGTGTCTGAAGCCGCCCTCATGGTTTGGTCAGAAGGCATTCTAAAAACGTAAAAAGGGAGGGGTTTGTCTTTATGTAAAGTCCCGTTCAAAGCACACACTATAAAAGATATACGCGAGGAAGATGGACATGTGGAGTCTCTATGGGTAGAAATACATGGAGGGAAAAACAATAATAAAATCATAGAGGTTTTCCAGAGGCCACCAAATATAACAGAAGCTACCGAAATCTACTATTAAAGCAAATAGATAAGCGTCAAATTACAATAAGGTAATCATTATGAGGGACTTTAACTATCCAGGTATAAACTGGGCAGCCGAAACCTGTGGATCTCATTAAGGAAATGCGTTTCTGTCAGTAACTGAAGATACCTTTCCCAAGATAAAGATTACTTTTCACAACTTGTACAGGATCAAACTAGAAGGCTGGACATATTGGACTTAATTAGAGATGAGCGAACGTGCTCGGCCCCGCCCCTTTTTCGCCCGAGTACCGCGATTTTCGAGTACTTCCGTACTCGGGCGAAAAAATTCGGGGGGCGCCGTGGCGGCGCGGGGGGTTGCGGCGGGGAGTGGGGGGGAGAGGGAGAGAGAGAGGTCTCCCCCCTGTTCCCCGCTGCTACCCCCCGCACCGCCGCGCCTCTCCCCGCCCCCCCCGAATCTTTACGCGCGAGTACTGAAGTACTCGAAAATGGCGGTACTCGGGTGCGTAAGTACTCATTACGAGTACGTTCGCTCATCTCTAGACTTAATATTAACCAACAGACCTGACGGAATAACAGGGGTGCAGATCGGGGGGCACCTGGGAACTAGTGACCATAATGTAATAAATTTCCATTTGTCTTTCAAGAGAGTTTTTTTTTTTTATCTGGGAGCTACAAAAATACTAAAATTTAGGAAGGCAAAGTTCAACCAGCTTAGTGATGTTCTTAACCTTATTGATTGGGATAATGTCCTCAGAAATAAGAGTACAGACAATACAAGCTAATTTTTTTTAAAAAAAGCATCTTAACTATTCTGTGAGTGGTTCAAACCTTACAGGAATAAAAGGGTTAGAAGTAGAAGAAAACCAATGTGACTCAATAAAGATGTAAAGGGGCAATAAATAACAAAAATAAAGCATTTAAACTGCTAAAACAAAAAGGCTGCGAAGAAGCATTAAAAAGCTACAAGGAAAAAAATTAAATTATGTAATTATTAAATGTCACCTGTCTAACCCAGAAAGAAGTGCAGAGCCACCTTAAAAAGATTAAAATAGACAAATTGCCAGGTCCTGATGGCATACACCCCCAGGTTCTAAGGGAATAAAGTAATGTGATATACCGTTGTTTCTTATATAAGAACTCTATAGTGAAGGGGTGTGTTCCACTGGATTGGCACATAGCAAATATTGTGCTGATATTCAAAAAGGGGTCAAAAAGTGAGCTGGTAAGTCTTACGTCTATTGTTAGTAAAATGTTTGAGGGGTTTCTAAGAGATGCTATCCTGAAGTACCTCAATCAAATTAGCTGTATAACTTCATAACAGCATGGGTTTATGAGAGATTGCTCCTGTCAAACCAACCTGATCTGCTTCTACCAGGAGGCAAGTTCTAGACAGGCCTGGGGAGAGTAATTGGATGTTGTATATCTTTATTTTTCCAAAGCATTTGATTCTGTGCCACATGAAAGGTTTGATTGTTCTCAGTAAGAGAAACCAAATAATTTGTAGATATGATACCTTTTAATGGCTAACAAAAATACATGATGTTATAGCGAGCTTTCAAACCTATGCTGGGTTCTTCCTCAGGCATAATGGAACAAATCTAAAAAACTATTTATATTAAAACATATACACATGATTAAAGGGGTTCTGACATGAATAATTTTTTTATGCTTTAGCAGCCATTGTTCCCTGGTCTGCCTAATGGATCCAGGGAACCCATGGGTTAATGGCTGCTAAAGCATAAAAATCTTATACTTACCTGTTCTCCTGTTGTTGTTGACATCGGGGGGTCATCTCCCGGCAGCATATTAGCACTTTCTGCTTAGGTTAAGCAGCCTGACTAGAGCCACCTGATTGGTGCACGCTGTGCAGTCACGTGGTGCCGAAGAGCCAATCAGGTGGCTCTAATCAGCAGCGCTGCTTAACCTAAGCAGAAAGTGCTAGTATGCCTCCCGGCAGGCAGTCTTCTTCCTCCAGCAGCCGCGGCGCTCCGGGATCGCGCGCATGCGCAGTGGAGAGGTGCCCTCTGACAGGAGTCAGGACGGGCTGCGTCTCCATTGCGCATGCGCAGCACTCCGGAGTTCAGCCGGACGGACGGGCCGCCCACAGCAAGCACTGCTTGTGACGTGCTTGCTGTGGCGGTCCGTCCGTTGACCTCGGAAGTGCCTGACGGACGGACCAGAGCAGGAAGCGGTCTTTTTGACCGCTCCTGCTCTGCTTTAAAGGCACAGAAGAAGATGCCGGCTGGAGGGGACATGCCTGGCGATCGGGCCAGGCCAGGCAAGGTGAGTACAATTTTTTTTTTTTCATGTCAGAACCCCTTTAAGTGGCAGGACAGAAACATGGTGAACTTAATTTGCACTTAAATAAATACCAGAGACAGTGTAAGAGGGCACAGACCTGTTATGCTTAATAGCATTTAGATAAATACCAGAGAGGAATGAGCATAACAATAAATAATTAGTCCAGTGACAAGGAATGTGGAAGTTTTAGTCTCTAAATCAGTGATTCCCAACCGGGGTGCCGCGAGAGGCTGCCAGAGGTGCCGCAGCTCTCAGGCAGGAAATCACATCGGTAGTGGGGACAAGCAAGGCACTGCTAAGGGACCTTCAAGGGCATGGAGGAAGGCAGCCAATGGGGACGTGTCAGGGGCGTTTCTACAACCCTGAACTGTCAAACCCTTAGCTTCCCGGTGACGTCAAGATGCACCAGTAGGTATTAGTGTATCTTGATGCCACCAGAATCACAGGTGGAGCCAAGATACAAGGAGTTTGACAGGGGGTTGATGCCCCCTGTTACTGATTGGCTGTCCTGCATGCTCCCTGTCCTCGCCCTCACAGGTCCTGTAGCCACTGTGACTTATGAACAGTGCTGGGCAGCGGACGAGGGCATGCAGGAAGGTGAGACCTGTCGGTCTGCAGGGAGCGGTGACCAGCTGGCTGGCCTGAAAAAGCCCATCTCCAGTTATGTCTGCTGCTCCACCACTGAATGGACTAAGTATGTCACCCCGCATAGCTGCGCTGACACTCCGCTCCTCCGTTGTTGGCTGCTGCGCTGCTACCTCCCTCGCTGTGACAGCCGATGTGCAGAGCAGTAGGACTGCTAACACCGCCGAGGTCAGGATGGCAGCGGGAGGAGCCAGCCAACCAGCGGCAGGCTGCTAAGCTGGGAGACTGGCGGCGGGAAGAGCCTAAGGAGGGCCACCAGCAATCTCAGGTGGGGGATGCACCGAGCTGGGACACTGACGCCGGCACAGGCACAGCAGCTGCAGCATGAGTCCGCCGGGGATAATCGCAGCAGGAGGTGGGAGACTGCAGCCAGGGAGAGGCACAGCAGGGCTGGCATCATATACTCCAGCGGTGGCTAAAGGACTTGTGAGGGCGAAGACAGGGAACAAGAAAAAGGACAGCTAATAAGTAACAAGGGGCGTCAACACCCTGTCAAACTCCCTGTATTTTGGTGCCACCTGTACTTCTGGTGGCATCAAGATACACTAATACCACACCAGTACCAGGAGGAGATAAGTATATGGATTGGGCGGGTTAATGTTGTTACTGGAGGGGGTTAATGTTGTTACTAGGATGGGTTAATGTTATTACTGGGGAGGTTAATGTTATTACTGGGGAGGGAGTGTTAACCCCTTAGTGACGGCCCCATCGGGAAACTACGTCCTCAGTAAGTGGGCTTTAATCCTAGAGGACGTAGTATTATGCGTCCTCTTAAGATTAATGCCCACTTGCCTGAGGACGTGACAGCTCCATGCTGTCGGTGCCCGCAGGTAGCCGACAGCATGGAGCTGTCATCCCAGGATGCGGGCAGTCCCCCCGGCATTGCAATCGGCGCTATCCAATGGATAACGCTGATCGCAAAAAAGTAAATAAAACAGTGAAAAAAGTTAAAGATTCAGCTGCCCTGATGGATCGGATCCATCAGGGCAGCTGAAAATACTCACCCGCCTTTTCCACGCTGCCCCCGAAGATCTAGTCCTCCCGGACCCGCCGCCGGTCTTCTGCGCATGCGCGCCAGACGATGACATCACGTGCATGCGCAGAAGCCCGGGAGCCCCCGGCAAATGTAAAATCTCCTGGCTCCCGGCTCCTGAAGGTAGCCGGGAACCAGGAGATGTTACCGGGGACCGTGGTGAGCGGTCCCCGGGCTCGCGATCGCCTCCATCCATTGGATAGCGGCGATCGTGAAAAAGTTAAAAAAGTTTTTAAAAAGTACGTTTCACCTCCCCTCATAGATCGGATCCATGAGGGGAGGTGAAAATACCCACCTCAGTCCTCCCCGATGTCCCGGGACCCAAAGTCCCCGTCTGCGCGCCCGATGTCAATCATCGGGCGCGTGCACAGAGGGGCTCGAACCCGGGAAATTTAAAATCCCTCTGCTCCTGGCTGCCATGTGTAGCCAGGAGCAGAGGGATGTCACTGCAGAGATGATCACTGTTATCTAATGGATAACAGTGATCATTTAAAGTAAAAAAAAAAAGTGTAAAAAAGTTTTTAAAAACGTGTAAAAAGTAAAAAAAAAAGTTTAAAAAAGTAAAAAAAAGTTAAAAAAGCTTACGTCTTATCACCCCCCCACAGATCATATCTGTGAGGGAGGATGAAAAAATGTACCTAAGGCCCGCGGATTTATCCGCGGACCTTACCCCAGCTTCTGCGCACGCGCCCGTGGATTGCCAGGGTAATTTAAAATCTCCCTGCTCCTGGCTACAAAACTTAGCCGAGAGCCTGGAGACTTCACGGAGAGCTGCGGTGAGCTGTTTTTGATCACGTGTTCGCCGTTATCCAATGGATAATGGTGATCACGTAAAAGTAAAAAAAAGGTGAAGGTTCATCTCCCCTCACCGATGCGATCATTGAGAGGAGATAAAACATTTAACCGGAGGCCTGCGTATTTGCACCCCGACGCAATCTTCCTCCTTGAACTTTCCCGGATTCTGCACATGCGACCGCCGGCAAAACACCGGACACATGCGCAGGAGTTGGGGAGCCCAGGAAATTTAAAATCTCCTTGCTCCCAGCGACCAATGGTCACCGAGAGCCTGGAGCAGTGACCTTGTTGAGCGGTTGCCAGTGACGTGATAAAAAGGTAGCGATCTACCTTTGGCCAGTCTCACATGACCGGATAGGAATTACGGATTCCACATGCGTCTGATCCGTGGTAATACGCAGATCAATCGCATTGGATTACAGAATTTCGCTCACATTAGTGGGTCGGAATTGCGTAATCCACTCGCAGAAAAGAGAACGCAGCAGATTCTATTTTACCGTGGATATCCGTAACATAGAGCCCATTGTGCTCCATGGTCGCGGATATACCCGCAGCCCATACGCAACTTCCTTGTATACGGGCTGCTGGTACCCGTGTCATTGCTAAGCGATGGTGTGGGAAATACAAACAAAAAAAAGTACTGCGCATGACAGCCTGTGTGAATAGGTAGTTATGCGCAGTACATTACATGGCCGTATGTTGGGTCATGGCCGGCTCACAGCTAAGATCCGCTGCGGGCCTCCGCAAGTGGATTACACCTACGGCTGAGTGAGCACGGTGTTATTCAGACAGCTACCGTAAAACGTTTTTTACAAGAAGCCCCGTGAACGCTCGCCTTCCTGCAGTTCCAGGAGCAGCTTGTTGAGAGTCTTCTGCGTGAGACCGCCGCGCCTCATCAAGCTTACGGAGACTCACAGAGTGACACTTTTTACACCCCATACCCGCTACTGAGGTCACAAAATACCCCTAAAAAGCATGAGAGGAGGGGGGGATACCCAGTTTTATTGCCCCATGTACCCATCCCGACCAGCCTCCGTAATTACCCCTGTCTTCAGAAATACTACACAGTTCACATTATTACTTTTATCTAAGATTTGGGGAACGCCGAAAAGGGCGCAGAGTGTGTGTGTGTGGGGGGGGGGGGGGAATTTTTTTAAGGTGTCAATTTTTATTCCGTACAAGTGGGCAATGCGGCCTTGAATGTATTCAGTTGTGCCCTGCAATCCAACGGGTGTTCCCTCCATTACAGGCCTTGCCATGTGTCCTTTAAGTAGATTAGGGCCACAATGGGTATGTTTTTTTTTTTGAACAATCTCTTTTTATTCGCATATCAAATTTGAGAATGAGAATCTTACATAGAAAGCCATTGGTGTTGATTACATTTCAAACATTTCTGAGTTGTACTATACAAGTAAACATGTACAATTAGTGTCTTTAGACATTAGATACAGCTGTGAGACAACGATTATCAATTCAAAAAAAAATTGACATTCCTAGCAGATTTAGCTGAAGGGTACATTTCACGTTGGCCATCCCAACCTCTTGTGGGTAGTAGGGGCCAAGTGTAAGGACCATCTCTTAGAACATGGTGGCAATTGGAGCAAATATAAGACAGACCAGGAGTTTAATCTTATTGGAGCTTTGAAGAGGGTTAAGCGCTCATCCAATTACTGTCTTGAATCTTATAATGTCTAGAGTTCTTAAAAACTGAACCGTTGAGTCTCAGAACCTTATGACTTGTAAGTCGACACTGTAACCAATAGGGTTTAATGTTTGGACAGTTCCACAATATGTGTAATAGGTTGCCCCTCTCTGAATCGCATCTCCAACAAGTATCCGCCTGTGAAAGGTTAGTCTTATGAAGTGAAACTGGGGTTTTATACCATCGGGTGAGTAATTTATACGAGTTCTCTTGAATGCGGACACACTTGGAGAAACCGTGGGAATTATTCAATATTCTCTTAATATCTTCTTTATTAAAAGTGACCCCCAATTCCCTTTCCCACATCCTGAGGAACCATGGTTTATCAGAGGATGCACCCAGTAGTAAGCCTCTGTAAAGATGTGTCATAACCTTTCGCGGCTTCTCAGGAAAGGAGAGGTAAGTTTCAAACCACAGCGGATCTCTCAGATCGGTTCGGTATCTCACTTGAAATTTTTTGAGTGTGGAGTATATGTTCAGGGTTTCCAGAAAATTCAAAGAATTGCCTGGCAGCAATAAATCAATGTCAGAAGGGTTGTCAATTTTGGCTCCTTTAATAATATCATGTACTGTCAGTGAATTGAGCTTTGTCCATGGGTTCACTGTTTTTTGTATCTTGTTGGCTAAGATAGAGGGCACTAAGATGCAGGTGTCATTGGTGCTAAACTGTGGTAGTCCCTACTACCTGATCTAAGAGAGCATATAACTTTGATTTTGCCCCTTGTAGTTGGACTTAGTGCTTGTGTTCTACATAAGGAGTTGTTACTTGTCCATAGGAGGTATTGACCTACTTGATTTATTAAGGTCCTTTCTAGGTTAAAGGAGGGTGATTCCACCCTGTGGTCCACTAAGAAAATCCATCTGGATATATGTATTGCCTTGTAATATAAAAGGATATTTGGGAGACCAAAGCCTCCCTGTGGCTTTTTTTTGTGTTAAATAGGAGAATGCTATCCGTGGCTTTTGTTTGTTCCAAATTAATTTCCTGAAAATCTGATGTAGGCTAGAAAAGAACTGGCCAGGTACTTCTATTGGGACTGTTTGTAAAGTGTATAAGATGTATGGTAAAATATAGGTGGAAATCAAATTTTCCCTTCCCAGCCAAGATATGAAGGGTGTCTTTATATGTTGTAATTGGTTTTGCACTTTTTGGAGAAGAGGGAAATAATTTGCTTTGAAAAGAAGAGAAGGATCAGAAGTTAAGGTGACGCCTAAGTATTTAATGCTAGATGCCGGCCATTTAAATGGGAATTCTTTTTTAATGTGCTTGACTGTTTGAATTGGAGTTGAGATATTTAATGCTTCGGATTTCTCGTAATTAACTTTAAAGTTTGAAATTTTGCCAAATTGTTCAAAGATCTCCAGTATTGCAGAGAAGGCCTCGCCTGGGTTGGTCATGAGTATTAGGAGGTCGTCCGCGAATGCTGCTGTGGTATGTGTAAGATTCCCAATCCTTAGCCCCTTTATATCTGGGTGTTGTCTGATTCGTTGTAGTAGTGTCTCCATGACTAAAACAAAAAGGGTGGGAGAGAGTGGGCAACCCTGTTTGGTCCCATTTGTAATAAGGAAGGGGTCTGAGAGGGTTCTATTTACATGGATTCTGGCAGAGGGTTTTGAATACAGTGTGAATATTGCTGTTATAAATTGGGTAGGGAAGCCAAACTTCATCAGAGCGTTTTCCATAAAATCCCAACTCACTCTGTCAAAAGCCTTTTCGGCAACTGTTCCTAGTAGGACCAGTGGTATATTATGTTTAGCGTAGTGAATAGCGTTGATAATGCGAGATGCGTTGAGCTTCCCCCTCCCTGCCTGTCACAAATCCCACCTGGTCAGGGTGAATTAATTTAGTGAGTAGAGGTGATATACGTTGGGCCAGAAGTTTTGCCCAGATTTTAAGGTCCACGTTTAGCAGGGATATAGGTCTATAGTTGCTACATTGTTCTGAGTCTTTCCTTTCTTTCGGAATCAAAGTGATGAATGCTTCAAGAGCTTGTTTGGGGATATTTGCGCCTGACAGAAGTGAGTTGCACCAATTTGTGAGGGCTGGAAGGAGTTGTTTAGAAAAGGTCTTATAGTATAAAATTGGCAAACCATCTGGTCTCGGGCTTTTCCCGTTGGGAATAGATGTGAGAATTTTTTCAACCTCAGAGGTGGTAAACAGATTTAGTAAGTTGGATTTGTCATCCTCAGATAGGGTAGGTAATTTAAGGGTCTCCATGAAGGCTTGCGTTATATTGTTAGATTGCTTGTTTCTCTCATTTTGGGTGTTATTAGTAAGGTTGTATAGGTTTTTATAAAATTTTTCAAACTCTATAGCAATTTTGGTTGTGGATTCTACAGTGTCGCCCGATGACGTTTTTATTTTGTGTATGAATGCTTTTTCTTTTTGCTTCTTAATGAGGTTTGACATAGTTTTTGATCCTTTGTCACCGTGTATATATATTTTATACTTGGCAAAAAGGAGGGTCTTTGCTGCTCTTATGTTAAGGACATTTTTGAGTTTGTCTCTAAGGTTTTTCAATTCCTGAAGGGTCTCGTTCTTTAATAAGCGTTTATGAATTTTTTCTAGGCTAGAGATCTGTGCTAGCAGTGAATCAACCTCCTTCTCTCTTTGTTTCTTTACCCTCGAGCCTAAAGCTATAAGTTCTCCTATGATAAAAGCTTTATGAGCTTCCCAAAGGATTGGTGTGGAGATGTCTGGTGTATCATTTATCTTAAAGAATTCTGTTAATTTGTCTGATAATACAGAGCAATGCTCTTTGTCGCTTATCAAAGTGCAGTTTAGACGCCAAGTCCATTCTCTAATGGGGAGATTGTGCAGAGTGATTGAAACCGAGATTGGTGCATGATCTGAAATTGTGATCGGGCCTATATCTGCTTCATTTATGCACTGGATGTGCTTACCAGACACTAGGATGTAATCAATTCTATGAAAGGTCTTGTGCATGTGGGAAAAGTAAGTATATTCCGTTTTCAGGATGTAATACTCTCCATGTATCTTGTAAATTCAGCTCAGATAGAGCGCTCTTAAGTCTACGGGTCTGCTTATATGGAATCGAAGGCAATGTTGATGTAGTGTCTTTGGAAGGGTCCAATACTAGATTGAAATCTCCCCCCACTACTACCAGTCCCTCCGCAAAGTCTGCGAATCTTGATAAAATGCGGATGAGCCACGGGACCTGATTTCTGTTGGGGGCATATAGATTGGCGAGAGACACTTTACTGTTAGCGATCGTGCCCTTGATGAAAATGTATCTGCCATCAGGGTCTATTTCTTGAAGTGTTGGGACAAATGGAATATTTTTCGCTATAGCAATAGACACTCCTCTTGAAGCAGAAGAATATGTACTATGGAACCATTGATTGTATATATAGGAGGGGAGCTTGGGTATGTGGTTTAGCCTTATGTGAGTCTCTTGTAGGAACACCAGTTCAGATTTTAGTTTTTTTAAAAGGCAAAATATTTGACATCTTTTTTGGGGAGTATTCATCCCCCTTACATTGAAGGATGTATATCTAATATTAGCCATGACATGTATGTTATAAGTTTTTTAAGGATCTGAGTCCCACTTGTAATGCTTCTAATATTTGACAGCTCATCTCGTTGACCAAAAGGTAACTATTTACAATTCTCGCCACATTTTGTGCCGAGATTAACATCTGAAGGAAACCCAGATGGGGAGTGTGCCAGCGAATATTAGACAAACCCCCTGGCACCCTAGGTAATCTGGGAAAGCCAAAGGTCTGCCCATGGCGACACTCTCCACCTGTGTGTTTGGGGGGTGGTCGGATGCACTCCATGAGTTTTGAGTAGACCACCGAGACTTTTATAATAGAAAGTTTGTATCTATTATGGGCTTTGTAGAAGGTAAGTTGTAAAAGTATGTAACAATTTTTAAACATTTCCAAACGTTATCAAACACAGACCAAAGCATATGTCCTCATATGCCCCCTTTTGGGGCTGGAACGGTCTCTTTGAAACATTTTGTCCCACTGGCTAGGGGCCCCATCCATCCCGCCACTCTACAAAGGGCTGGGGGGTATGCAAGTTAAACTAGGGGCCACAAACCAGCAGGAGGGCAAGTAGATGTTTGTCTTATTTAATGTCCTGCTTTTTCCCGAGCCTGTAGTGTTGCTGTAATAGGCAGGCTTTAAATCACAAGTCTCTGATACATCCAGCGACACTGTTCACCATTGTTCCCTCTTCTGTAAGATCCTTTCCATGAATGTAGGCCAACTCTTTCCTCCTAGATATTGGGAGAGAAAAGAGAAGAGGGGGGAGGGGAAAAAAGCATTGTCCATGGAAAAGAGCCATCTTGACGGGATGTCCTGTCCATTAAATATGGAGACATTATGTTAGTTGTTCAGGTGTTTATTGTTTCTAGATGGTCTAAACTTGGAGCTAATCTTCCAGTTCTCAAGTTTTGTGAGTTTGGGCATTGGTTGATGACTCTGGACTGGCAGCCAAGAGGGGATGTCCATTGGAGGAATGTCCATCTTTTTCCATGCCCCCTTCAGGTCTTCCGGGGTTCTAATGGTGATTTGTTGTCCCTCTTTAAATGTAGCCAGGCCGAAGGGGAACAGCCATTTAACTGGGAGTCTTTTTGCCCTCATGGCATCTGTGAGAGGCTTCAATATGCGCCTTTTAGCTAGTGTGCTTGGTGCTATATCTTGGAAGAGCAGTAATTTGTTGTTTTCAAATAGAATTTCCTGGACTTCACGTGTTTTCTGAAGGATAGCTGCAGTATCTACGTAACTGAGTAGCCCGCATATAACATCCCGTGGGGGGGCCGAGGGGGCAGGTCTAGGGCGAAGAGCTCTGTGTATACGTTCAATGGTAATATTTCCTGCTCTCTCATCTCCTAGCAGAGTTTTGAATATTTGTACGGCTGCTGGCTTAAGGGCTTCTGCTGCTGTGGATTCTGGGAGGCCTCTAATTATGATATTTTTCCTCCTACTCCTATTTTCCTGATCCTCAATGAGAAGAAGGGCTTGATTTAGGTTATCTTGTTGAGCCAGGAAATTGTTTTGTAATGCTTCATCATGTTGGTACAACTCTTGTTGGGATTTCTCTAATTCCTCCACCCTGCGGTCTATGTGTTTCACATCCGTTTTAGTATCGGCAAGTTCCTGCATAACTGGGGAGAGAGACTGGGACAGAATTTTCTTGATGAAAGAACGAGAAATTGGGCCCCTATCCTGGTCCTCCTCTTGATCCGAGTTAGCGGATGCGCATTCTTTATCTGACTCAGCTGATTCTTGGTTAGACGGGGTTTCATATGCCATTTTAGATTTATGTGCAGCAGGGGAATGGTGTTTCTTTTTTAAGTATTTGTCCATTTCTGGTTGATTTTTACTAATTTTTGGTGTATCTGCTCTTGTCTCTGTTAGTTTTAACCATCTTCAATTTTGGTCTGTATATTAAAATTTACTGAGGTCTCGGTGGTTTCTACATAGTTGGCAAGAAAATAACTATGCTTAATTAACGTGTCCTACTGAGAAATAACCTTGCAAGAATTTTAGGAACAGGAAGAATGTCCGTTTTGTTTTTGTGTCTGCTTCAAGGCCCTTTTATGCCGACAAATATTATAGTTAAGGCAGCCAGCAGCACTTGGAATTCGCAGATCTAATTGATGAGCCTTATCGCGTTGTTGATTCTTATGCAGTTGCCTTGTACAGTGGCTAGGGTGACAAACAAGGGGGTTGGGGAAGGCTTCCACACAGAGATTGATCTCTTTCTCCAATGTCAGCCTGCACCTTGTTATAAAGTAAGCAGTTTGTCCGGTCTATTCCTCCTCTTGTTTTAATCTTTATGATGTTCTCTTTTATTCACTGCTTTCTTATTCTCCCCTCTCTCCTAGCTGCTGACTTCTCTGTAAATGCTGTGATTGTGTCTGCTCTCAGGGTCCTGAGTGTGATAGACTCAGTGCTTCTCAGTACACTTCTGTGAGAAAGGGAGGGGGCAGTGGGGAGCCTCGGAGCTTATCTTATCAAGCCTGCTTTGCAGATCTTAACGGCAGTGCACTTCACGTGTTTCACTTGCTCTCCCTCACAGCAGTCAGCCCCAGTCTCCCTCCTGTCAGCCTCCCTGCTGTGTGAAGCTCACTTGTCTTGAGTGAGTTTGCTGGCAGCAGCACTTCTGTGTAGTGACCGCACTCTGTGCTCCCGGGGCTTCAGTGCAGTGCAGGGGATCACGGACACCACTTCCAGCCTCCTTACCTCTGCCTGATGTCAGTGCCCGGACAGGAGGCTCTGTTTCTCCCTCGGTAAGCTGCCTCTTCTATCCGCAGCCCCAGCGCTTGCCACACAGCTTGTTTTCAGCTTTTTCTTTTGCAGTCTGCCCTGCCTCCTCCAAAATCCAGCCCCCGGCCCCCTGCTACGCTGGTCCCACAGAGCTGCAGGTGTTCTAAGCAGCCGGGGAAGGTTGTAAGACTCTCTCCATGTAGCTTGGCAAACTCTGGAGATCTTCTACCTTATCCTCAGTAGCAATCAGAGCCTGGGGCACCTATAAATATCAAGTTCCAGAGAGTCCAGTTGAGGTGCTCGTTCCCTGCACACCCGACCTCGTTGCAGGCTTAGCCACGCCCCCCACAATGGGTATGTTTTTGAACACGGGACTAAGGGGGGTATCCATTTTGGGGTTAAGGTCTTCATTCCTATGTACACTGCACAAAAAAAAAACAGTTTTTAAATTGACAAAATTGCCAAAAAAATGAAAATAGTAATTTTTTCCTTCTGCTTTGCTTAGATTAATTCAAATACTGTGGGGTCAAAATATTCAGTACACCCCTAGATGAATTCATTAAGGGGTCTAGTTTTTAAAATGGGGTCATATGTGTGGGGGCTCTTTATCGTTTTAGACGCTCAATGGCTCTACATGTGTGCAATGGGGACTGGAAGTTATTCCGTTGTACCCTGAAATCCAACGGGTGCTCCTTCCATTATAGGCCTAGGTATGTGTCCTTTAAGTAGATTAAGGCCACAAGGGGTATGTTTCTGAACACGGGACAAACGGGGGTATCCATTTTGAGGTGAAAGTCTTCATTCCTATGTGTGCTGTACAAAAAAAACAGTTTTTAAATTGATACAACTGCCAAAAAAATGAAAATTGTAATTTTTCCTACTGCTTTGCTTAGATTTATTCAAAAATTGTAGGGTAAAAATACACTGTACACCCCTAGATAAATTCGTTAAGGGGTCTAGTTTTCAAAATGGGATCATTTGTTGGGGTTCTCTGTCGTTTTGGCTGCTCAAGGGCTCTACAAGTGGGCAATGGGGCCTAAATCACCTTCATGGTAAATTTCAGTTTTGAAAGCCACACACTACTCCTTACATTTTGGGCCCCGTTGTGCATCCAGACAAAAGATTATGGCCACAATAGGTATGTCTCTGAACACGGGAGAAACAGGGGTATCCATTTTGGAGTGCAAGTCTTCATTCATGTGTGTGCTGTACAAAAAAAGCAGTTTTTAAAATGATTGAATTGCCAAAAAAACAAAAATCACAATTTTTTCCTTTTGCTTTGCTTGAATTCATTCAAAAACTGTGGGGTCAAAATACGCAGTACACCCCTAGATAAATTCGTTAAGGGGTCTAGTTTTCAAAATGGGGTCATTTGTGGGGGTTCTCTATGGTTTTGGCCGCTCAAGAGCTCTACAAATGTGCTATGGGGCCTAAAACGCCTTCAAGGAAAATTTATGTTCTGAAAACCACCAACTGCTCCTTTCATTTTGGGCCCCGTTGTGCATCCAGACATAAGATTAGGGCCACAATGGGTATGTCTCTGAACACGGGAGAAACAGGGGTATCCATTTTGGGGTGCAAGGCTTCATTCATGTGTGTGCTGTACAAAAAATGCTGTTTTTAAAATGACAGAATTGACAAAAAAACGAAAATCACAATTTTTTTCCTTTTGCTTTGCTTGAATTCATTCAAAAACTGTGGGATCAAAATAGGTAGTACACCCCTAGATAAATTCATTAAGGGGTCTAGTTTTCAAAATGGGGTCATTTCTGGGGGTTCTCTTTGGTTTTGGCCGCTCAAGAGCTCTACAAGAGTGCTATGGGGCCTAAAACGCCTTCAAGCTAAATTTATGTTCTGAAAGACACCGACTACTCCTTTCATTTTGGGCCCCGTTGTGCATCCAGACATAAGATTAGGGCCACAGTAGGTATGTTTCTGAACACGGGAGAAACAGGGATATCCATTTTGGGGTGTAAATCCTCATGTTCATGGGCAATATAGGAAAAAAATATGTCTTTAAAATGATATATTTGCAAAAATATGAAATTTTATTTTTTCTCCTCTAAATTGAAGTAATTCCTGAAAAAAAACTATGGGGTCAAAATACTCAGGACACCCCTCAGTGAATACATTAAGGGGTGTAGTTATTAAAATGGGGTCAATTGTGGGGGTATCTATGATTCTGACACTCATGAGCCTTTGCAAACTTGGCTTGGTGCAGGAAAACAAAGTGTTTCACAAAATACTGAAAAGTAATGTTAAATTTGTACGTCATCTAAATGGTTAAAAAAAAAACACAAAAGTTTTTCAAATGTGAATTCAGAATAAAATAAACAGATGGAAATATATCTTATCAAAAATTTGTACAGTATGTTTGGACATATTTGAGATATTACAGTTGAAAATGTGAAAAAAATGAAAATTTTTTCAAAATTTTTCCAATATTGGTACTTTTAATAAATATACACAAATTATATCAGTCTCTTTTAGCAACCAAAATGAAGTACAACATGTGGCGAAAAAACAATGTCAGAATCATTTGGATATGCAAAACCTTTACGGAGTTATTCTATGTTGAACTACGCATGTCAGATTTCCAAAATTTGCCTCCGCCACTAAGGCGCAAACAGGCTTCGTCACTAAGGGGTTAATGTTACTGGGGGGTATAATGTTATTACTGGAGGGTAATGTTATTGCTGAGGGGGTTAATGTTGTTACTAGGGGGAGGGGGGTAATGTTGTTACTGGGGGGAGGGGGTTAACACTACTGGGGCCACAATAGGGGTAACTATAACTACTGGGGTTGCTATTACTACTGGGGCCGCAATAGGGGTCGCTATTACTACTGGGGCCGCAATAGGGGTCGCTATTACTACTGGGGCCGCAATAGGAGTTGCTATTACTACTGGGGTCGTTATTACTATTGGGGCAGCAATTGGGGTCACTATTACTACTGGGGCAGCAAGTAAGGTTTTTGACGGGGATGGTGACTGTAAATTTAGTGTAATGGTCGATGAAAGTGAGCTATGTCATAGCTATACCCGGACATACTTGGCTCTATTTTTAGGTAATCAATAATAACAATTTCTAAGGGCTTGGTTGTGACAATAGGAGGAAGCATGGCTTTCTGGTCATTTTGGGCTCTACTCTGGGTTTCGCATACTGTGCATTCTTGGCACCATTTTTCAATGTCATTTTTCATGCCAATCCAGGAGAAACGCTGGCAGATTATAGCTTCTGTTTTATGAATGCCAAAGTGTCCAGATTGATCATGATACGAGAGTAGAACTTGGCCGGCATCTCTGAAGGGAATCACTATTTGATGAACACAGTTTCCAGATGCAGGGTCAATACAACTTCTGAAGATGATGTTTTTCTTGAGGAATAATCTTTTTCTTTATTTCCATAGTCATTGCCACTCAGGTTCCATGGATTTGTGTAAAATGACTTTTGGGATGGCTCCTGTAAGTAAATGTTATTGTAATTTACCAAAGGTCCGACTGTCTTGTTGGAGCAAGAACCATTTTTTTTTAGCGTGTCTATATTTTCTGAGAAATGGTTGGAATTAGCAGAGACTGCTTGGCAGTTTTGTTGGGCTTGATGTGAGATTTGTTTTACTGGATGTAATAAAGAGGCATCTTATGATGCATTTTTAAGAAGTATCCACTCCTGGCGCTGCTCATTTACATGAATTTTGTTGGTTGCGTTTGGAGGAGCCAAGGGAGTCTGGCTCCTTGGTTGAGCTGTGCGCATTATCTTTGCATCCTCCCACTGTGGTGGTTTTACACTGAGGAGTGCTGCTGTGATATACTTTTGGAGGATTAATGTGAGATAGAGTCCGGCATTTCCATGTCCTACCACATGTCGTCTTCAGGGGAATTGTCTATTGCTGTGGGCAGTCTGGAGAGATCGTTAGCGTTTCGTGTTGCTTTTATCAGTGCAGTATTTAACTTGAAAGGTAAAGTTGGCTAAGCAGCACAGTCATCCTTCTAATGCTCTGGGTTTTGCTGAGTTCATGTGGGCAACCGGATTGTTATCCATGTAAGCAGTATAGGTGGCAGCAAAAGTACATTGGAAGGCCTGCTCATGTTCTTTTTACCAGTTGATGGCAACTGGTCACTTGAAAGTCTCTTTTGGGTGCTTGTGCAAAATTTCTTGCAAGGGGGCCGCAATCTTTACAAACTTAGGTATAAAGCACCTTTAGTACCCTACAAATCCTAGAAAGCTTTGGATATCTTTCAGTGTCTTTGGGGTAGGCTAGGTTTTGACAGCGTCCACTTTGTCAGGGTCACCCCCTCAGTGCTGACAATTTGTCAGAGATAACGCACTTTGGTCTGCAACAGTTGACATTTAGATGGTTTAATTTTTAAACCATGATTGATGAGGGTCTGCAATAATTTCCTAAGATGATGGATATGTTCCTCATAGCCTTTTGAGTATACAATCACATCGTCTAAATATAACAAGACAGATTCAAAAGTTTTATGTCCTAAATACCTTTCCATGAGGCGCTGGAAAGTACCTGTGGCATTGCAGAAGCTGAAGGGCATACAATTAAATTTAAACAGCCCCATAGGCGTAGTGAAGGCAGTTCTCTCACGATCGGCCTCGCTCATGAGTACCTACCAATATCGACTGGTTAGATCCAGAGTGGAAAAGTATGCAGCAGAGCCCAAAGCAGTAAGTGACTCCTCAATGCGAGGTAGAAGGTAGGCATCTTTATGCATTACATTATGAGGCCTTAGTCAGACGGGCGATTTTTGCCGCGATTTGCGCATGCGCATGCGTCCGGCGATTTTATAAAACCATTGCTTTGCAATGGTATCGGACACATGAGTGCTTTTTATGCGCTCGTCCGATAAATTATAGAACAGAAATCGCAGATCGCACCTATCTGCGATCTGCGATTCCCGTTCCCTTCTCTATATGCGCTCAATGGGGCCGGCGGCAGCAGCGCCGACCCCATTGAGAACATATAGAAGACAAATCATTCTTCTCTGCCACAGCTGTAACAGCTGTGGCAGAGAAGAACGATGTTTGCCCATTGAATTCAATGGAGCCGGCAATACAGCCGCCTCCATTGAAAGCAATGGGCTGCCGGCGAGTGCAGGATGAATTGTCGGGAAGGGCTTAAATATATAAGCCCTTCCCTGCAATTCATCCAGAAAAGTGTTAAAATAAAAAATATATACATACTCACCTGCTCCCGGCAGCCGGAGTTCCGTGCGGCCGTACTGCAGTGGGTGTGAAGGGGGTGTGAGTCAGACCTGTCCCCTGATTGGCTCAGCGCTGAGCCAATCAGGGGACAGGTCTGACTCACACCCCCTTCACACCCACTGCAGGTCGGCCGCGCGGAACTCCGGCTGCCGGGAGCAGGTAAGTATATATATATTCTTTATTTTAACACTTTTCTGGATGAATTGCAAAGAAGGGCTTATATATTTAAGCCCTTCCCGACAATTCATCCCACACTCTCCCGCAGTGCATTGCTTTCAATGGAGCGGGCTGTATTGCCGCTCCATTGAATGCAATGCGCTGGACAGCTCCGGCCCGTTTCTAATGAAACGCGGCTAGGAGCAGATTTTTGGGCGATTTTCGGGCACCG
Organism: Eleutherodactylus coqui; assembly: GCF_035609145.1. NCBI lineage: Eukaryota > Metazoa > Chordata > Amphibia > Anura > Eleutherodactylidae > Eleutherodactylus > Eleutherodactylus coqui. Next base: position 66,560,351 of record NC_089842.1, read on the forward strand.
GTCACGCGATTTGCGGATGCGCATCCATCATGCGATCTGCAAATCGCGCGAAAAACCGCCCGTCTGACTAAGGCCTTAAGCTTCTGATAATCTACGCAGAAGCGGATGCCTCCATCTTTTTTCTTTTTTTTTTTTCAAATTTGTTCTTTATTGACTTTTTTCCCTTAAGATAGGAATATACAAAACATATATTACTTGTATATGCAAGCATGCATACAGTCTTTGCAGTGTGTTAGTATTCGATTAAACATATTTGAAGAACTGACTTCTTTATAGAGTCCTTATAAAGTCCATAGCCCAATCCTGGATGAGAAAATTGTTAGTCATGCAGCGATGTATGGATTAGTCTTGGTTAGAACAAAAATTATAATTGCTTTTAAATTTTTACTTCTTACACTTTAAATCATTGGTAAACAGGAAGATAACATTAAGATAGAAAATACAGGGATAAAGGGGATAGAGGTGGGTAAGGGAATGAAGAAGGTCAGCTGTTGAGAATTAGGACAGATAGGTTTGTAACCAAGGGTTCCATTTATTTCGATATTTCTCGGAGCCTCCATTTTTAAGGGCATACAGTTTTTCATAGGTGTTGTGGTCAGATATTGTTTGTCTTAGTTCTGAGATGGTGGGGATATTAGTGGTTCTCCATTTTCTTGAGATCAATAGTTTAGCGGTAAGGAGGATGTGGCCTATTAAGTTTTTCATAGAGTGAGGGATATGTTTATTGTCTATTAGCAGGATAGCCAGTTCAGGAGATTTAGGAATAAACATTTTCGTAATTTTCCTCAAGACGAAGAAAACCTCGTTCCAGAAAAGCAAGAGTTTCGGACAGCTCCAGAATATATGGCAGATATTGCCTATATGGCCACATTGTCTCCAACACCGGTTGTCTGAGTCAGTAAAAGCTCTGGCCAGAGCCACTGGGGTGAGGTACCACCTGGTCAGAACCTTGATACGTACCTCAAGAGTGTTGGAATTGATGGTTGCTTTATTGGCCCATGTAAAGGCCGAGAGCCATTTGTCTAGAGTAAATTTCCTCCCCAGGTCTTTCTCCCAGTTGAGAATGTGCGCGCGTTTTGTCTCCTTCATGTCTCTTGAGAGCATGTCGTAACAGACTCACCAGGGAGCGAGACGTCGGAGAGGGATTGTTAAAGACATTCAGGAGGTCTATCGGCAACTTCACCTTCTCAATTTTGGTGGAGTGGAGGAAAGAGCGAATTTGGAGATATCTGAAAGCCTCCCTGGGGGGAAGATCAAATCTCTCCCTTAGAGTTTGGAACGGAAGAATACCGTCAGTCAGTAGTACATTATCTAAAGTTGTAATTCCTCTCCTTATCCATCCATCCAAGTGGATATTGGGGATAAAGAACTCAAGGGTGGAGATTGGAATATGTTCGATTGTTTTAGCCATGTGGAGGTTGGTACTCTGGGCTAGCCAGATCCATGAATCCAGTGACGCTTGCATGGAGGGGGAAACAGAGTGGGGTTTATGTATAAGAGGTGCGGCTGGGGAGAGGGAGGATAGTAGGGAGGCCAGAAGAAGAGAGCGTGTGGGTCTTCCATCATTAAGCTGGGTCTCAATTTGGAGCCAACTTGGGCCAGGCCTTGATTTCAGCCAATGTCTGGATTGGTTGATGTTAGATGCCTGTAGGTACGACCACAAATTTGGGACCCCCAGACCTCCTTGTTTACTATTAAGAAAGAAAATAGAAGCTGCGACCCTTGGCCTCTTTCCCCCCCATATAAAGTACGATAGTTGCTTTTGAAACTTGGAAATTTCCAATCTGGGGACTGGGAGGGAAATTGTGCGAAAAAGGTAAAGAATTTTGGGGAGGATCAACATTTTATAAAGTGTGGCTCTGCCCAGCCACGACAGTTCTTTCTTTGCGAGGGATTCCAGCTCTGTCTGAAGGTTAGATAGTAGGGGCGACAGATTCGCTGGAATAGTATTGGAGAGAGGGATGCAAATTTTTATTCCTAGATAAGGAATAGTGTTTTCCCCCCAATGAAATGGGAACTCCTCTTGGATACTAAGCCTCAAGGAACTGTCTATGTTTATGGCGAGGATTTGGGATTTAATAATATTTAATTTATAGTAGAAAATTTTGCTGAATTCTTGGATTATGCTATATACTGCTCTTAAGGATGAGATGGGGTCTGTGAGGAGAAGCAGGACATCATCCGCAAAAAGACTTATTTTATGCTGCCTAGAGCCAGCCGAGACTCCTTAGACACTTGCGCTGAGTCTAATCGTCTCCGCCAGGGGCTCCATGACGAGCGTGAATAATAAGGGGGATAAGGGACACCCCTGACGGGTGCCATTGGTAATCTGGAAGGTTTTAGAAAAGATTCCCTCAATTAAAACCCTAGCTGATGGGGAGCGGTAGAGTGCCTGAATGGCCCTGAGGATATTTCCCGGAAGCCGAACCTCTCCAGGGTGGCGAATGCGAACCCCCAGTGAAGCCTATCAAAGGCTTTTTCAGCATCTAAAGCCAGTAGGATAGTTGGGGTATGGTTCGCCTCCGCCATAGCTACTAGGTTTAATACTCTCCTGGTACCGTCCGACGCTTGCCTTCCTCTAGTAAAGCCCACTTGGTCACTATGGACTATTTGTGGGAGGATTTTTAGTAGGCGCTGGGCGAGTAGTTTTGAGTAGAGCTTTGTATCGCTATTTAATAGAGAGATAGGGTGGATGTTCGCGGGGGAGCTCGGGGCCTTTCCTTGCTTAGGGATTGTGACTATGGTGGCACACAACATTTCCCTCGGGAGAGCTCCCGTGGATGCCGCTTTATTGAATGTTTCAGCTAGACAAGGCGCCAGGTCCGGGGCAAAATCTTTATAATATTCATTTGAGAAGCTATCCGGACCTGGGGCCTTGTGTGCCATCAATGTTTTAATTGTCTCCAAAACCTCAGCGCAGGAGATAGGGGAGTTTAGTGATTCCAGTTGTTCCTCCGTAATAGTAGGGAGGCTAATCCTCTCCAAAAAGCTGTTGATTTGTTGAGTGTCTGGTTGAGGGGTGGAGTCATCTCCGTTTAAATTATATAAGTTGGAATAGAAGAGACTAAATTCGTCCGCTATAGCTTGGGGGTGTATTATTTTCTCTCCCGTTGCATCTTGTTTGATCAAGAATGGGATCTTTGAGGGTGCCTGGCGTTGTTTTATTATTCTAGCCATTAGTCTGGAGGGCTTATTATATGCAGTATAGTAATTCATTTTTGAGAAGTTTAGAGTTTTGACATAATCCTCAATCAGCCCCTGGCGGAGTTTGTGGCGAAGGGACATTAATTCCCTGTGAAGCTCAATTGAAGAGGAGGCCTGAATATCTTTCTCCACTCTAGCGATTTGCGCAAGAATGTTGCTAATCTGGAGCAGTTTCTTTTTCTTAGGGAGGGAACTAATCTTAATCAGTATCCCCCTCATGTATGCCTTGTGGGCACACCATATGGAGAAGATATCCACGTCTGGGTTCATATTGAGCGAGAAGTATTCAGTTATAGATTCTTTAATCATCTTCCTATATTCTGGCAGTCTCATAAGAGAAGCATTATTTCTCCAGCTTCCATGGTTCGAGGGAGATCTAGATGGCTCGAGCATGAGAAAAATAGGCGAGTGGTCCGACCACGTTGTTCTACCTATGTCTGCTTGTCTGACCTCTGGCAGGGTCTATTTGTCCACTAGGAAGAGGTCAATCCTTGAAAAGGATCTGTGGCGAGGGGAGTAAATGGTATACTCTCTAGATGAGGAGTTGAGGCACCTATATGTGTCAAATAAAGACTGTGCATGGAGCCATGGCGCGAGCGGGGGGAATAGTCTGTTAGTTGAGCTGGAGGAATCAAGCTTTCTATCGGGAGCAATGTTAAAGTCTCCGCAAACTATAAGTTTGCCTTTTTGAACTCTACGTATCTTCTTTGAGATTTTATTGAAGAAAGAAATTTGAGAGGAGTTTGGAGCGTAAAGATTAACTAAGGTTAATAAAGTGCCATTAAACATCCCACTAAAATTATGAACCTGCCAGCAGGATCAATAATTTGCTCGGTGAGTGCCAAATCAATAGTATCTTTAATTGCGATTATGACCCCCGCTCTTTTCTTCTCGGCACAGGATAGGAAAATTTTGGGGAATTTTTTGTGTGAGAAAAGAGGTTGCGCTGCACGAGCAAAGTGTGACTCCTGAAGGCAGAGGATGTCAACCTTATCATGAAGCGCGTCTTTCCAAGCTGCTGACCTTTTATATGGGGAATTAAGCCCTTTTGCATTAAGGGAACAAATTCTTAGCGACATTTTACAGAAGGGTGATACAGGCTATACTTGTGGAACCTTAGTTTTTCGCTGACCCTATTGAGGTAGAGGGAGGGAAGGAAACGCAAACATTTAGAACAAAATTGTCTGGCCCTAAACGCCAAACAGTAAGGCCAGAAAAAGAAATTTCTTCTGGTTCTAGTAGAATTGCTCCAGAAAGTTTTTGTGAACAGCTGTCTGTGTGGAGCTGTTCTCGCAGGCATGGTATCCTGCGGAAGATTGGGGGGGGGGGGGGATAAGAGTCCGTCTGACAAGTGCAAGACTTCAGCCTCCAACTTTATGAAGAGTGATGTAACTCAGCGGGGTGGATCGGCTTGTAGATTTTCTCCAGAAGGCTCACGAGAGCGCTGGGAGGGCGATTTGTTCTGGGGGTCATCAGAGATCTGGAGGCCCCAGGCTATAAAACACTTCTCTCCCTCTTCTGGTTTGGTGAAAATATGCGTGATGCCTTCTCTATGTAGGATAAGCTTAGTGGGGAAGCCCCATCTATAGGGGATTTTCTCTTTTCTGAGGAGGGTGGTTATGTGGGAAAATGCCTTCCTTGCTTGTATAGTGGCAGCGGATAAGTCCACAAATAATTTGATGTTTGAATACTGAGGAGGCAAGTCCATCACCTTTCGGGATGCGAACATTAGAGCCCCTTTGACATGAAAAAAGTGGATCTGCGCTATCACATCGCGTGGAATGTTTTCATGGAGGAATTTCGGTTTCTGCAGACGATGAGCCCTATCAATAATAAGCTCTTGAGCTGGAGTGGAGGGGAGGAGTTTTTTCATAAATTGCGTTAGGAAGTCCTTTAGATCTGCTGGACTGATCTTTTCTGAAATGCCTCTGAACTTGACATTGTTACGCCTGTTGCGGTCTTCCAGATCCGCCATCTTGACTTTAATCTGATCTACCTCCTTCTCTAGGGCATAATGTGCGTCAATAAGCGTATTTGGTCAGTTCGCCCATTTTATTCTCTATGTGAGAGGTTCTCTCCTCAATTTCAGATATAGTAGAGTTGAATGAAGACGAGAAAGTGTGTAGGTCCTCTCTTATAGTGCTTCTCAGGGCCAGCATCATTTCTTTTATGAAAGCCTCTGACGCAGGCTGATCTGATGTTGGGACCATATCTAAAAGTTCTGCAGTATTGGCAGGAGGTAGAGAGGTGTTTGTTGCCTCCTCCAGCCTAGGTCGCCTCTTTTCAGGGCTTGCAGAGGGAGGTTGATACTCTCCAGGGGTCAACATGTGGCTGGGTGCCATTTTAGCTAGGGGAGAGGTGCTGTGTGTGATGGCCGCTGAAGTTCCACTCACCTCTCCTAGATCAAGAGGGCAGCATGCATCTCTCTGGGTTGTGACAGGTCTCTCCGTCGGTGTCTCCTGTCTCAGAGAAGGATCGTCAGTGGTGCTGAAGGAGCCGTCTGTAGAGGAGAAGCGAGCCGCTGCCGGGGTTCTCCTGCCGCTCCGTGCAGAGAAGAAGTCGGCTACCGGCAGCGGCGAGGCTTTAGCGGTCCTGCGCCGGGTCATGTCGGGATGACAGAGAGCTTGGGTGAGTCACCGGGGAGCAGAAGGGTCCCGCCGTTGCTTTGTATGTCGCTATGGAGGCTGCGAGCAGAGCGGAGCTCAGTGAAAGGCGACCGTCTCTGTCTGCAGTCAGGCCACACACCCCCCTCTATCTTTTTTCTTTAGCAGGACTACGGGAATGGCCCAGGGACTATGGCTTTCCCTGATGATGTGATTGTCCCTCATTTCTTGAATCATGTTTTTTAGCTGATGATAGGAGGAAGGTGGGATTGGTCTGTACCTTTCCTTGATTGGTGCGTGCCCATTGGTGGGAATAGAGTGGCAGATATTTTTGACCTGTTTAAAGTCAAGACTATGCCAACTGAAAGCATCTCTCTTTTGCCTTGTTACATCTTTTATTCCCCAAAACTGATCAGGACATGTCCGTACATCTCCAATATGTAACTTGGAGAGCAATGAGGGAGACTTAGTGGGACCTGTCTGTATGTACTGAGTCTCTTGTAGAACCCTGTCCATCTCATTCTCTAGTATGTCATCAGAAGCAAGCAGAGACACCTGTGCCACGGCAGTGTATTTTCTTAATTGTACGGTATATTTTTAATATTATTGAGATGGATCAACACCTTCCCATTTGTTACAGTGACCAGGCCCCGGGCAGCCATCAGAAATGGTATAGTCATCAGTCAATAGGTATAGGCTCCACTAAAGCCTCATATGCACGACCATGTAGACCCGGACGTGTTTGGCAACAAAGAACAAATTCAGGTTCCGGAGGAACTAGAATCGGTCTGATGTCTTTCACGCGGGCTCTACCCACATGACCCTGTGGTTGGCAAACCGCTGCTGAGCTGTCAATGCCTTGATATTGGCTTTTAATACAGCTCTCTGGGCCTGGGATGCTGTGGGTACATTACTTTGTAGAGCCTCCAACATTTTTGCATAGCAATTTCTCAAGATATTCATTCCCAGCGTGATAATTGTTGCATTCTTATCTGGTATCTCTGCCACTAGTATCCCTTGCTGATGTAGCTCCTCTTTCCCAGCTATTGCCATTGGCTCCCAGTACCCCACTATAGGTACGGGCAGACCGTTGCTTGCCACCACATTTATTAATTGTTTAGGCGGACAGCTGAGGATTTTAGGGGACCAATATTTTTCGAAATCACATCTCTGTATTGTAGTCACTTGTGATCCAGTATCAATTAAAGCAGGCAGGGGCCTACATATTTAGAGATCCTTTTTGGGGTGTGAGGACCTAGTGTTTTTCCTCCCCGGGGTACGGTGCTTCTTCCCAGGGGTTCTCGTTTAAATGAAAACACGTATTGATTTTGTGTCTGTATTGATAACAGTGCTTGCAAAACAACAGTGGAGGGAGTTGATAACGTTCGGCCGGCTGAGGTTGTCTCGGTGATAACTGGCGCTCGGGTGGAAACGGTTGAGGCACCGGACGTGGACTTTCAAGTTCGCTAACTTTTTACACAGTGCGGCAACGCTGCGATACAGTTCAGTCATTTGCCTTTGCATTTCCAGCAGCAGAGCAGACACATCATTGTTGGATTATTTGGCCTGTCTATATAGGTCACGCTTACGAGGGTGGGACAAGCTTTCAACATCCAACAAGTTGATCCCCATCTTGGGCTTCTCCACCTCAGTGGTCTGGACTCCATACCCAGAATCGTAATTTCCAGTTCCTTCAATTTTAGGAATGTACTATTGGGGTGTTGCACTGACAACATCTTCAACTGGCTTCTGAGAGTCTACGTTAATGAGCCCTCAATGAGTTGTTCCCTAACCGCCTGATCGGCACCAGCAGCTTCTTTAGGATCAGCTCTTATTATGGCTGTTATGTCCTACTGCAAGGACAATGCGTACTCTCTTGAAGTCTCCCCAACTTTCTGTCTTTTGTTGAAGAAAGGTTTTTTTATTTTGGACGTAGTATGCATGTCAAAAATAGTTTGCAGTCTGTCCATAATGTCCTCTACGGTCTTTCTGTGTTCGCTCGGCCATGTTTTTACTTCTCTGGCAGTGGGACCTTCTAACTGACCCATAAGGATTTCTATTTTTTGTTCTATTGCTAATGGATATAAACAGAATACAGCATCCATCTTCCCCCTAAACTCTCTGGGGGTATGGCACTTGCCATTGTACTTGGGTAGCCATGGTGCTCCTAGGCAATAAGGCATGGTTAGCGGCACAAAGCTAGAGGTGCTGGTAGTTACAGGGGCTGTATCGACAGGCGCTACCAAAACTGGCGTAGTGGCATCAACTGGTACCGCAACTACTGCAGGATCTTCAATGGCTGGTGGGTTGCCAGTGGGATTGACTCCAACCAACATTTTCACTTTTGTAACTATAAGGCACAGAATGAACTATCCTGTTAGTGGGACGCCAAGATATGGGGTCCTGCAACGGCCGAGCCAATAGCGCCAAAGTGAGGGAGACCACGAGGTCTGCGGAAGCGTTGTCACGGGTGGCTCTATGGTCTCACCTGACATTGGTGCCAAAAGTACTCTGCATGAGAGTTGTGCAGCAACCCAAGGAACCTATCATAGTATGCTTACAGGAAGGTCTGTTTTGTCACGTGTGACACCAGTACTCCAAATGCCGATGAAATAACTGAGACGAGTCCAATAGCTTGTGATAGTAATCTATGAGAACGCAGATTTACCAAGCTAAATTTTGTAACAGTAGAAAATACAATCTCCACAATGGTACTTTGAAATGGTACAAGCAGATGCAGCAGTAAGCAGTGATTTGAACATGATGAAGAATACCGCAATATTGACTGAATTAAGAACTGCCTTCAACGCTCTCTCCTTTCCTTTCTCTGAACTGATTTGCAAGACAATTTCCTCTCTAGTTTCTCTAACTGAAGAGTTGATTTAAGTTTAGTAAAGTGTAGATAAAGCATAGTCTAAAGTGGCTGTTCCCCTAATCCTGGCTTTGACTTCACTGGGTAGTTTTTAAACTGACTGTTTAGTGAAAGACCAACCTTGGAAAGGTTCTCTTCCTCTCTGCTCCGAGATGCCAAGGGAGTGGAATCACCCCTTGCTCAACCTCGGAACAAACGTGCTGCTACTGTTGACTTTCCCCTGCACACGTACCTCCTCCTCTCCGACACGACTGGTCTACAACCACTCCTCTCTCACTCCTGGCTGCATCTCCACTCTTCTAACTGCTCACTGATTCCTCCTTTCATCACTTCTCTTTTTTTCCTGCACTTTCTCGATTCCTCCCACTCTTACATAGGGACTTGTGCTGTAGCTTTCCTGCCCTTGGACTCTGCACCAGTGAGATTGAAGCTGACTATCAGCCAATAGGACACCAGCTGACATCAGAGCTAAGCTCTAAGCTTAGTGGAGAGAAGGGGAGAAGCAGAGTCTCTTCTACAGACGGCACCTCCTATGTCCATAGGCGGGACACAGACAGGTGAGACAGGGCAATTGTTGTTTGAGTGTTCTGTAGAACCTGCTGGGCCATTACACATGTACAGCATTGCTACTGCTCTCTACTTGTACTATGTGTCCTGTAATGTTCTCCACCTATACTATACCTTTAAAGGTAATACCAACTTCTATTCAAATTTTACCTCATACTGGAGGTTGCACCCCTTTATTAGCCTTAAAGGCCTGCTCCATCCCTGCAGTCCATGGCCGCTTCCTTATGTACTTTACAGCTTTTCAGTATATGCACATAGAGGTCAATTAGATTGTTCTCAGTATATACACAGAGGTGAGTTAGATTCTCCTCAGTATATACACACGGAGGCCAGTTAGATTGTTCTGCAAAATTTCATGCTTGTACAACACCAGGAAGTTACATTACATCGGAGTGCACTTGCTTTTGCAATTAGCATTGAATAAGCAAATTGCGACTCCTTTACTTTTCCTATTTAGGACCTACAGAATGCTCCTGCCAAATTTTATGTTTGTACAACACCGGGAAGTTAGAGAATTAGTGACCAGTCAGTCAGTGAGGGCTTTCGCGCACATATATATATATATATATATATATATATTGCTCTGTATCTGTACTGCATGTCTTGCCCTGGCTTCTACATGTACTAAATGTCGTGTCCTACTTTCTACCTGTATCACATGTTCTACATTGCTCTCTACCTCTACTATATGTTCTATATTGCCTTCTGTACTATATGTACTACACTGCTATCAATCTGTACAACATGTAATGTACTGCTCTCTTGCTGTTTTATAATCATAGAATGGTAGCATTAGAATGGACCTTCAGGGTCATTGGGTCCAACCTACAGCTCTATGCAGGATTCACTAATTAAAGGGGTTGTCTCGCGAAAGCAAGTGGGGTTAAGTACTTCTGTATGGCCATATTAATGCACTTTGTAATATACATTGTGCATTAAATATGAGCCATACAGAAGTTATTCACTTACCTGCTCCGTTGCTAGCGTCCCCGTCGCCATGGCTCCGTCTAATTTCGGTGTCTTCTTGCTTCTTTAGACGCGCTTGCGCAGATGGGTCTTCTCCCTTCGGCTCGGAAGCAGCGGCGATTTGGCTCCTCCCCCTTGTACGCGTCATCGCATAGCTCCGCCCCCGTCACATGTGCCGATTCCAGCCTCCTGATTGGCTGGAATCGGCACATGTGACGGGGGCGGAGCTTCGCGAGACAACCCCTTTAATCCCAGACAGATGTCTGTCCAGCCTCTGTTTGACTTCCAGTGGAGGAGAATTCCCACCTCCTGTAGTAACCTTTTCCTCACCCTCACTGTCAATTTTTTTTTCTAATATATAGTCTGTGTCTCCTCCCTTTCTGTTTCATCACATTGTTTCTAGTCTCTCCTTGTACAGATGAGAATAGGGCTGATCCCTCTGCACTGTGACAGCCCTTCAGATATTTGTAGACAGCTATTAGTCTCCTCTAAGCCTTCTTTTTTGCAAGCTAAACATTCCCAGATCCTTTAACCGTTCCTCATAGGACATGATTTGCAGACCGCTCACTATCTTAGTAGCTCTTCTCTGAACATGCTTCAGTTATTAAAGAGACCCTCTGGAGATTACAATTACCTTCCACCTTCTGTCTACACTGCTTTTCTATGGATATGCTGCTTGCTCTGCCCTTCTTGAGTCTCTAAGAAGACCACAATGCTTCTATGACTACTTAATGCATGCTTAGTTTAAGACACTACACAATCCTCTTGGATTGGTCAGTGCTACTCAAATGATTAGCACTGGTAAATCTAAAAACTGTAGTCTCTCAGACTACCAATTTACTAATGTTTTTTTTTTTTACATTTATTTGTAGGGTTAAGAAAATGCCAACAAAAAATGTGCATAAGAAAAGACAATAGAACTAATTATTTCACTCAGAAAGCTGTAAATCCCTTGAGTCTTGGTGTATTACTAATGGAAACAACAGGAAGACAATTATAAATAGTGTATTGGTAATGGATACTTAAGATCTGCTTTATAATAAGCCAAAATTTGAAAGCGAACAGGGAAGAACGAGAGAAAGAAGTCAAAGTAAGCTGGCAAGACATTTCTTCCTCATTGCAGTATAAGAAGACTAAGATAAAGGTGGGTTTTTAATAATGGTCAGACATCCAAAAGTCAAAGGAAGAGATTATATTTTAAAGTAATACTAATATTGATGTGTTCTTTATCAACCTTAATTTTCAGGCACTTCTCCTCAATCAATGCAATAATGGTGCAAGGATGGATTCAGACTATTGTTTTCTGCCTTCTTCTGATAACTTGTTCAGGTGAGTACACTATGGATGAATTGACCACATACTGTACACTCTGAGATCCTCAGAATCGATTCATGTAATTTCATCTTCTGAAATGATCTTACAATTGTTGCATTATGTCAGCTAAGGGTACATTCACACTTGTATTAAGGCTTTCTGCTGCATTTCTGTTTGTTTGTTCTGTTTTTGGAATAGAGACATGGAATTAAAATGGAATTTAATAGGACCCCAGCACTGGAAGGCAACAGTGCTAACAACTGACACCTCTCTGACTTTTATTTGTAAAATGATTTTCTTTTGATTTTTGCTAAAAATCAGGTCAGGATGACCCAATCTAATTTTGCAAGAATTGGCACAATTTTATCGCCCAGTCGATCATGACGAGCAGCATTACTCTCTACCTGTACTACATATAAATTGCTGCTCTCTACCTGTATTGCAAGTACTGTACTTTTCTCTACCTGTATTGCATATACTGTACTGTTCTTTGCCTGTACTACATGTATGGTACTGTTCTCTATCTGTATTATATGTGCTATTATGCTCTACTGTGCTGCATTTACAACACTGTTCTCTCCTAATACTACAGTTGCAAGATAACTTGAAAAGATTAAAATAGGCAAATCGCTGGGTCTTGATGACATACACACCAGGGTTTTTAGGGAACTTAATGTGATAGACCATTGTTTCTTATATTTAAGGACTTTATAGTGACGAGGTCTATTCCACTGGATTGGTGCATGGCCAATGTGGCGCCAATATGCAAAAAGAAGTCAAAAAGTGGTTCAAAGGTTTGGTGGTCAATTGTGGTTAAAAGGTTTGCATGGTTTTTAAAAGATGCTACCCTGGAGTACCTCAGGAAAAATATCTGTATAACTCCATATCAGTATGGATTAGAAAGTGACAAAAATGTGCTCAAACTTAACCCCTAGTGACGAAGCCTGTTTGCGCCTTAGTGACCGAGCCAAATTTTGAAAATCTGACATGTGTCACATAACATAGCATAACTCCGTAAAGGCTTTACATATCCTAGTGATTCTGAAAGTATTTTTTCGCGACATGTTGTATTTCATATAGGTGGAAAAAATAGACTGATAGAATTTATGAATGTTTATTAAAAGTGCCAATATTGGGAAAATTTTGAAAAATTTGTCTTTTTTTCACATTTTCAACTGTAATTACGCAAATATGTGCAAACATACTGTACAAATTTTTGCTACGGTATATATTTCCATCAGTTTACTTTATTCTGGACGCACATTTGAAAAACTTTCTTGTTTTTTTAACCATTTAGGAGACATACAAATTTAACATTACTTTTCAGCATTTTGAGGAACACTTTGTTTTCCTGCACCAAGCCAAGATTGCAAAGGCTCATAGGTGTCAGAATGATAGATACCCCCACAAATGACCACAATTTAAAAACTACATCCCTTAATATATTCACTGAGGGGGGTCATGAGTATTTTGACTCCACAGTTTTTTTCAGGAGATAATGCAATTTAGAAGAGAAAAAATAAAAATTTACATTTTTGAAAATATGTTATTTTAAAGACATATTTTTTTTCTATAGTGCACATGAGAATAAGGAGTGACACCCCAAAATGGATACCCCTGTTTGTCCTGTTTTCAGAAATATACCCATTGTGGCCCTAATATTATGCTTGTATGCACAACGGGGCCCTAAATGAAAGGAGTAGTCGGTGGCTTTCAGAGCAGAAATTTTTCTTGAAGGCCTTTTAGGCCCCATAGCACACTTGTAGAGCTCTTGAGCGGCCCAAACCATAGAGAACCCCCACAAATGACCCTATTGTGAAAACTAGACCCCTTAACAAATTTATTCAGGGGTGTACTGCCCATTTTGACCCCACAGTTTTTGAATGAATTCAAGCAAAGCAGAAGGAAAAAATTATGAGTTTTGTTTTTTTGGCAATTCTGTCATTTTAAAAACAGCTTTTTTTCTTCAGCACACACATGAATGAAGACTTGCACCCCAAAATGGATACCCCTCTTTCTCCCGTGTTCAGAGACATACCCATTGTGGCCCTAATCGTATGTTTGGATGCACGAAGGGGCCCAAAATGAAAGGAGTAGTCGGTGGCTTTCCAAACAGAAATTTTGCTTGAAGGCCTTTTATGCCCCATTGCCCACTTGTAGAGCTGTTGAGCGACTAAAACCATAGAAAACCCACTCAAATGACCCCATCTTGAAAACTACACCTTTAACAAATTTATCTAGAGGTGTATTGCCCATTTTGACCCCACAGTTTTTGAATGAATTCAAGCAAAGCAGAAGGAAAAAATTATGAGTTTCGTTTTTTGGCAATTCTGTCGTTTTAAAACAGCTTTTTTTGTACAGCACACACATGAATGAAAACTTGCACCCCAAAATGGATACCCCTGTTTGTCCCGTGTTCAGAGACATACCCATTGTGGCCCTAATTTTATGTCTGGATGCACAATGGGGCTCAAAAAGAAAGGAGTAATCGGTGGCTTTCAGAAAAGACATTTTGCATGAAGGTGATTTAGGCCCCATAGCCCACTTGTAGAGCCCTTGAGCGGCCAAAACAGTAAAGAACCCCCACAAATGACCCCATTTTGAAAACTAGACCCCTTAACGAATTCATCTAGGGGTCTACTGCGAATTTTCACCATGCAATTTTTGAATAAATCTAAGCAAAGCAGTAGGAAAAAAAATATGATTTTCATTTTTTTGGCAATTGTGTAAATTTAAAAAATGTTTTTTTTGTACAACACACATATGAATGAAGACTTTCACCCCAAAATGGATACCCCTGTTTGTGTCGTATTCAGAAACATACCCATAGTGGCCCTAATCTACTTACAGGACACATGGCAAGGCCTATAATGGTAGGAACACCCATTGGATTTCAGGGTACAACTGAATTAATTCCAGGCCCCATCGCCCACTTATAGAGCCATTGAGCAGCCAAAACGATAAAGAACCCCCACAAATGACCCCACTTTGAAAACTAGACCCCTTAACAAATTTATCTAGCTGTGTACTGCATATTTTGACTGTACAGTATTTGAATTAATCTAAGCAAAGCAGAAGGAAGAAATTACGATTTTTGTTTTTTTGGCAATTCTGTCAATTCAAAACCAGTCTTTTTTTGTACAGTGTACATAGGAATGAAGGCGTTCACCCCAAAATGGATACCCCTGTTTGTCTCGTGTTCAGAAACATACCCATTGTGACCCTAATCTGCTTACAGGACACATGGCTAGGCCTATAATGTAGGGAACACCTGTTTGATTGCAGGACACAACTATATAAATTCCAAGCCCCTTTGCTCACTTGTGCGGGAAAAAAATTGACTCTCTAAAAATCCCCCCCCCCACACACACACACTCACTCCGCGCCCTTTTTGGCATTCCCCCAAATCTTAGATAAAAGTAATAATGTGAACTGTGCGGTTTTTTTTTTCTCGAAGACATGGGTAATTAAGGGGGCCTGGTTGGGATAGGTACATCGGGCAATAAAACCAGGATACCCCCTCCTCTCATGCTTTTTGTAGGGTACTTCTGACCTCAGTACCAAGGATGGGGTGAAGGCTGAGTTCACACTGGGCGGATTTGCTGCGGAAATTCCGTCCGCAATTTTGCTGTGGCAAATCCGGTTGCGGACGCTAATCCTCTGTTTAGCCAGCCATGTGGATGAGATCTCTCAAAAATTTCGTCCACACGGGACGGCAAACCCATCCTGCTTCTTCTGCTGTGGCCGCGCTCTCCTCTATGGAAGCACAGGCCGCAGCGGAGAAGCAAGTAAGCGGCCAGGCCACTTCAAAAGCATTTCCAGCATTTCCAGGGCTTCTTGTAAATTACGTATTACAGGTAGCGGTCTGAATAACACCGGGCTCACGCGGCCGTAGGTGGAAGCATTTTAAACTTTTTTTTTTCAAACTTTTTTACCCCGGGGGGTGGAGCCTGAACGCTGAGGAGAATGGCCGTGTGAGAGTGTAGCTCCCCCGGCAAGACTCCTCTGCAGGACCTATAGCAGCAACCAGCAGCGTTGAAATGAAGAGAGTCGGGAGGGAGAGAGGATCGGAGCCCTCAGGGACGCCGCGGACGAACAGAGGGCAGTCCGATATGCAGCGTTACCTCAAGGAGAAGGGCCCCCGCTCCCCGCTGTTTCCAGCAAAGATGGCGCCGGCTCAGCTATCGGCTGCACCATACAGTAAGGAGGGGGAGGAGGGAGCTGCCTCGGACAGTGATGATGGAGAAATAGTGTCCAGAGGCTTCATGAAGGAGCTGCTCATGAAAGCACTAAACCCCATTATGTCTGAGCTGGGGGAAATAAAGGAGGACATTAAACAGCTTGGTAGACGTGTGGAGGACCTGGAGATGTCCTCCTCTACTATTATTACACATGCCACGGAAATAACAGGCGCCCTAAAAGAGCACCACAACCATATAAACAAAGCCCTCCTGATGCAGGAGGACTTAGAGAACAGAAACAGGCGGTCAAATGTACGCATCAAGGGGCTACCAGAGTCGTGGGCTGCGGACTGTCTTGATAAGGTGTCCAGAGAAATCTTTGCACTCCTCCTCGGAGCGGAGAGAGCGGCCCACATTGTGATTGAAAGAGTCCACAGAGCCCTTAGGCCTCTCCCGGCGACTGCAGACCCCCCACGGGACGTTATTTGCAAAGTCCTATCTTTTCAGGATGCTTTTGCAATCCTAAGAGCTGCCAGAAACTACAGGGACTTGAAATACTCTGAGGCCCCGATACAGATCTTTCAGGACCTGGCCCCGTCTACCTTGGCAAAGCGCCGCCTCCTCCGCCCGCTCCTAGATGCATTAAGAGAAAGGGGGATCAAATATGCCTGGTTGTTCCCCTTCGGCTTGGGCATCTCCCACAAGGGCCGACGGCTGAACATCCGGGACCCAGAGGACCTCCAGGCATGTTGGCAGTTCCTCGAGATGGAGCCGCTCGACCTCCCATGTTGGCTCCCTTTACCTGAGCTGCCTAAGTTTACAAACCTTCCTTCAACTACTGATTGGAACATGGCGCCCCCGACTAAATCACCCAGAAACAAAAAGAAAAAGAGCCGAGACCCTACTCCGGCGGGAGATTGAGAAACTGTTCCAGTCCGTCTGCCTCTTGGGCAGGAGGCCCCCCTCACTTGTCCTCCACTCGCTGGACTGTGACACCAGTGCCGCAGCGGAGCAGATTGACCTCAGACCTATAAAGGGTCAACAGCAAATTTGGGGATTACCCCCCGTTCTTACTTATATTTCCTTTTTTTTTTTTTTTCTCCTGTTGCGCTGTCTTCTTCACCTGTTTTGTGGAGAAGCAGAATCGCCCCGACGGTGGGAGTTTTTGCAGACTCACTAATCTTCAAGCATCAGACTCACTTGCGGATATTACTCATCTGCTCCATCTCTCCCCTCTCCCCTCCTCCCTTCTCCTTTACCGCTTTAACCAAACCTAATCTTACTGCTGGTTTCAAGTTATATATTTTAAATGGTCCTTAGGAGTCGTCCAGGGCAGGTCTAGTGCATTTCGGTCTCCATCTGGTTAGCTGAGTGCTCCAGTGACCACTTTTGTGGCGGACACCGTCCTGCACACCACCCCCACTGACCGTCCTAGGACAAATTGGTCTTTTCTATTTCTAATATCTTACAGTTATTGTGCAGTGTGTCTATCCCCTCTGTGTAATCACACCTACCCTCTGTGTTTGAACCCACTCCTTCCCCATAACCAACCTCCCCTCCCCCGCTGATAAAGTGACTTCTGTTTTGGTAAACATTTGGTCTTTCTCCACAACAGCACGTCTTTAGGACTTACGATGCGTCCCCCGGTACCCGCTGGAGATGACAGCTTCCGCCTTTCCTCTTTCAACGTGAAGGGACTCAACTCCCCCTTTAAAAGACATAACGTAGCACAACTCTTGAGAAAATACGGCACCAAGATTGCCTTCCTACAAGAGACCCACTACAAGGCGGGTAAGTGCCTTTCATTACCGGGCAGACAGTTTCCACAGGGCTTCCACAACCCCCACCCGACATCCGCCTCAAAAGGAGTCTCTGTCTTATTCCATAAGTCAGTCACATTTAAATGTGAGGCACAGCACACCGACGGAGAGGGTAGAGTCATTTTCTTGAGAGGACGCTTAAACAATTTTAAAATCACCCTGGCCAATCTATACACCCCAAACTCAAATCAGGTGTTGTGGCTGATAGGGCAACTGGAGACCCTTAGGGAATTCGCAGTAGGCCCCATTATCCTGGGAGGAGATCTGAATCTGACATTAAATCCTCTACTCGATTCATCAGTCGGACGCTCCCAGATTTCACATCCTAAACTGAGACGCCTACTGCGATGTCTCTCAGAGATGGGTTTGGTAGATGCTTGGCGTCAGTGCTCACCATCAGTAAAGGACTTCACCTTCTTTTCACATGTTCATGCCTCTTTCCAAAGGCTGGACTATTTTCTCATAGCCTCTAATCTCATCCCCCTGCTAATAGACTCCTCTATTGCCGCCACCACTGTGTCCGATCACGCGCCACTACATTTAGATCTTAGACCCCTCTATAATTCGCCTCGGGAGTGGAGATGGAGGCTGAACACCTCACTCCTTGACTCCGCAGATGACAAAGCAGGGATTGAAAAGCAATTAAAGGAGTTTTTCGAACTCAACAGGGGCGGGGAACAATCGGCTCCAGTGGTGTGGGAGACGCACAAAGCGTTTATTAGAGGAGTATTGATAGCTCTCGGATCCAAGAAAAAGAAAATCCAACAAAAGGAGATAGACGATCTGCTAAAACGTATCTCTAAGCTAGAATATACCACTAAACTTTCCACCAGTAAAGAAAATCTTACTAAACTCGCAGATATCAGAAAAGAACTAAATCTTTGTCTAGAAACAAGGTTTAACAAACGGTGCCTATACCTTAAACATATAGCTTTCGCACAAGGCAACAGAGGCAGTAAATATATGACTAACATGATCAAAAAAGCCCGCTCTAGGAACCAAATTGATTCAATAAAAACGCGTTCGGGCACTCGAGTCACCTCTTCGTCAGATATCGCTGCGGAGTTCCAACAATTTTACTCCCAACTTTATAACCTTCGACCGCAACAGGACCAAAACGATATTAGTGAGACCAACAAACCAATAGAGGATTTTCTAAAAAAGCTACCTCTCCCCAAACTGGACTCAGAAATAGCCCACCAACTTACGGCCCCCGTAAGAGAAAAGGAAGTTGATGAAGTCTTAAATTCCTCCCCCCCGGGCAAAAGCCCAGGCCCTGACGGACTACCCCTCATCTACTATAAATCTTTCCGCAAAACGTTAGTTCCACATCTTACAGAAATGTTTAACACCCTTTTGAATGGCGCCAGCCTTCCGAGACAGACTCAGGAGGCCCACATCACGTTAATTTTAAAAGAAAACAAAGATCCGGAGATGTGCGCCAGCTACCGCCCCATTTCCCTAATTAACCTGGACGCCAAATTATGGGCTAAACTCCTTGCTAAACGTATGGAAGCCCTTGTCCCAACTCTGGTGGATAGGGAACAGGCCGGGTTTGTGAAGGGGAGGGAGGGAAGGGCTAATTGCATCCGCGTCCTACACGCAATGCAATATGCTCACATGAACAGAACCCCCCTCGCCTTAGTTAGCACCGATGCTGAAAAGGCATTCGATAGAGTCGACTGGCAATATATGAAATCGGTCCTGATACACTACAATTTCCCTCCCTCCTTTGTTGCGGCTATTTTCTCCCTGTACGCTGAACCGTTTGCCAGACTGAAAATAAATAATATTCTCTCCCCCCCCTTTGAAATAAAAAATGGCACACGCCAAGGCTGTCCTTTGTCTCCCACCCTCTTTGTTTTGGCGCTGGAGCCGTTGCTCCTGCATGTCAGGATGGACCAGGAGATACGGGGACTTATAGTGGAAGACTGCTCTTTGACCGCTGCCGCCTTCGCGGACGATATTATTTTCTTAATCACAAATCCGGAAGCGGGCCTTCCTAGACTCGTTACCTGTTTGGAGCAGTTTGGAGCTATATCGAACTTCAAAATAAACTTTAATAAGTCCACAGTTTTGAATGTCTCGATCCCAAGAGCCCGCTGTGCGACCCTATTGTCTGATTCCCCGTTCTCCTGGTCCAACACCGCAATTGACTTCCTGGGAGTGAGATTGACAGGGAAGATGGAAGACCTCTTCGAAGCCAACTTCCCCCAACTACTCACTAAAGTTAAAACCCTACTACATAACTATGATCTCCCCTACATCTCATGGTTTGGGAGAAAAAACATAATTAAATCTTACATACTCCCATTGATCCTATACCAGATCCGGTCCCTCCCGATCCACCTACCAACTAACTTTTTCAATACACTCCGTAGGATGTTTACCAAATATATTTGGAGACAAAAGGGCTCCAGACTACCTTACAGCCTTATGACAAGGAGGAGAGAGGAGGGAGGAATGGGGCTGCCGAGCATCTCTGACTTCTATATAGCGTCTCACATTAGCTACTGGGAGAGACTATCCATGCCATCAGGGGACCCCTTGCTGTTTCGGATGATTAAAGCCATGTATGGACCCTCTTTGTTGGAGTCCTTATGGTTTCCCAAAAAAGCTATATATAGGAAAAGGAGCTACAGCTTGCTTCTGAGGGGGCCCGCTGAAGCATGGGAATCTCGAGCGGAAGTGCTGGCGCCATCTCCCTCCCCAATCGCCCCACTATGCACCCTCCCAACATTGATGGGCTTCCCGTCAGACCCCTGCTCTTCCAGACTCTGGCAAAAGCTTAGCAGCAAGCTTTTAGGTGAGCTCCAATCGCTGACTCACCTAAACCCCAGGGAGATAGTAGAGACCCTGCTGCCCGGCCAATCAATGCCTTTTCTTCAAAGGGCTCAAATGGAGGGCGTCATCAAAGATTTCAAGAAAACCCACGCATCCACAAGACCCCCCACAGCATTTGAGAGGGCAGTGAGGGTAGGTAGTCCATTTGCTGGAAGAATAGCGTACCTCCGCAAACTTTGCTTTCCACCTTCCCCATCTTTTAAGCCTGCGTTCCTCTCCTCATGGGAGAAGGAACTAAATATAACTTTATCCTCCTCGGACTCCCAACTAATTCTAAGGTTTGCACATGGTATTTCCGCGTGCATAATTAATCAAGAAGCACATTATAAACTACTAGTCCGCTGGTATAGGACCCCGCAGTGGCTGGCTGACCATAAACTCACGTCCAGCAACAAGTGTTGGAGATGTGAAAATGGCCCTGGTACATACCTCCATCTATGGTGGACTTGTCCACTTTTGTCGACTTTTTGGCGTAAGATAGCTGACTCCTTAAAAAGAATCCTACCTAACTTTACACTGACTCCTGAGGCAATGTTCTTGTGGAAGCCCTCGGGGGAATTTAGCCCTCAGAGGCACAGACTATTAGCTCACGCAATTGACGGGGCGAAAGCTCTTATTCCGCCCCTGTGGCTGCAGAAGACTCCACCTCTCTTCTCCCAATGGAGAGATAGGATGGATCGGACCTACAATCTGGAGGAACTCTCCAGTTGGTCAAATGGATCACATGAGAAATTTCTGGAAATCTGGGGCCCATGGCGTAGAATACGATCTGAGCTCAATCCTCTGACCTGCGGAGAGGAGGAGGCGGAGGCCGGAGTCTCGTCCTAGGCTTAGTCGGAGTGCTTCCCCCAGCATAGAGAGGAAATGCCCATACAAAGTACATTTGATTCCCCCCCCCTCCCCACTCTTCCCTACCCACCCCTCCCTACCTCCCTCTGTCTCGTTAGTCATTGTCTGTCCACCCGTTAGCCGAGTCAGATTTACACTTATGCATAAAGAATAGCAATAGACCCGTTGTAGTATATGACGACGTTCTGTGGGTTGTTCACTAATGGATCCAAGAATTCTGACTTGCCTGATTGTATCTGACATGTACGTCTTTGTTAAAACTCAATAAAAAATTTTGGATTTAAAAAAAAACAAAAAACTTTTTTACACTTTTTTTTTACTTTAAATGATCACTGTTATCCATTGGATAACAGTGATAATCTCTGCAGTGACATCCCTCTGCTCCTGGCTACACATGGCAGCCACAGCAGAGGGATTTTAAATTTCCCGGGTCCTGAGCCCCTCTGTGCACGCGCCCGATGATTGACATCGGGCGCGCATGTACAGAAGGGGACTCAGGTCCACAAAGATTGGGACATCGCGGCGGACCCGGGGTGAGTATTTTTACCTCCCCTCATGGATCCGATCCATGAGAGGAGGTGAAATTAACGTTATTTTAACTTTTTTTAAAAACTTTTTCGTGATCGCCGCTATCCACTGGACATCTCCGGGGACATCTCCTGGTTCCTGGCTACCTTCAGGAGCCAGGAGGCAGGAGATTTTAAACTCACCCGGGTTCCCAGTCTTTTGCGCATGCGCAGAAGAGCCGCGCCGGGTGCCGGAGGACCCTTTCACCGCGGCAGACTACAGGGAAGGCGGGTGAGTATTTTCAGCTGCCCTGATGGATCCAATCCATCAGGGCAGCTGAATCTTTAACTTTTTAAACTTTTTTTTAACTTTATCGCGATTGGCGCTATCCATTGGATAGCGCCGATCACAATGACGGGGGGGACTGCCCTAAGCCCAGGATGACAGCTCCATGCTGTCAGCTACCTGCGGGCACCGACAGCATGGAGCTGTCATGTCCAGAGCCTGAGGGGCATTAATCCTAAGAGGACGCATAATTCTACGTCCTCTAGGATTAAAGCCCACTCAGGCAGGACGTAGAATCCCAATGGGGCCATCACTAAGGGGTTAAACAGTCCAGAGGAATTGAAACTACTCACTCTGAAGGGGGAAAACACCCAGAATGTTCTATACTAGGTAGAAACTCCACCCTAATGTTCTTGGATCTCCTGGTAGAATAAGAATCCAACATCCACTTGGGATTGGAAATCCACTTAAAATATAGATGAGAATAAAACCCAGCATACACAAGTGGGATATATACAGTGCAACACATTTCAGCTCCTTGCTGGAGCCTTTATCAAGCATACAAAAAAATCATTCTACAAACGCTTTATATAGCCACAGATAAAACATCACTTAGAATTGGAAAAAAACATGGCTGACAGAATTGTCTTGCACCTCTGGGGTGCCGTTCCAGGGGGTTGGCCGCGTCACATGATCTGGGACTTTCCCAGTGGAACTCAGACGTGCGTTCCACCTGGATCAAAAAGAGGGAGGGGTGGAGTCGCGAGTCACCTGATCCGTGACGCTCCCATGGAACACCAGCGTGTGTTCGACCACGGGAACAAAGGAAATATTATCTCACACCTGACTATTAAGTCAGAAAGGGCATGGAGACACTCTGAATGGGTATAGGAGCCCTTCCACGTCTCTATAAAACAAAAGGAACCTTATTGCTTCCGCTCAAATGGCACAATTCCATAAAATGAACAGTGCCAATGAAAAAAAAAACTTAAACATTTACTTAAAAGGGAGTGGGATAAAATGTCCTAATATGTTTAGAAAAATACATTATTTAAAAAAATAAATAAATAAGGAATGCATAAACCTGGTTTAAATCATAATATACATAGTGCTCTACGGAAGGTATATAATAAAAGCATGCAATAAATTGGTCCTCCACTGTATGGCATGGCAACTCTAAAAGTTGAGATTACTATTAGTGTCAGTTTTTTTAAAATGTGTTTTTTGTTTCAACTTTTGCACCCATTGCAGAATATAGTTCAAGATCTAAGAATATCATATTACTCTTGCTGGTGGTACCGCTTAATTCCAAATTTCATCCGTTGTGATTCAACCTGGATATAAAAGACTCTAAATCCTTGATCTCACTATTCCAAATCAATAAAACGTCAATGTAACGCTTATAAAATATACTATGATTTAATGAGTAATCTTAGATCTGGAACTTTATTCTGCAACGGGGGTGAAAGTTGAAACAAAAACACATTAAAAAAAATGACACTAATAGTTATCGCTATTTTGCCATGAGAAAATCGCAGCAAAATCGTAATTGTGTTTTGGCGATTTTTGAGCATCAGCGATGCTTTTTCTTGAGAAAAAATCATGCATCGGGTCTCTGCCGCCTACAATAAAATCACACAATAAAATTTGCATGATTTTTTACTGCGAAAGTCAACAGAACTTTGTAATGTTAAAAATGCATCACATCGCAGGAAAATTGCAGTTTCATGAGTTGCGATGCGAGAAAAAAGAAGACTCCATAGGGAAACATGGGCAATAAAAAAAAATCTCAAAAAGCTCTACAATTTGTCTCACATTCATTCGCCATTTTATGTTTTTTTTCAGGCTCTCATTACAATAGTCATCACAGATAAATAATATTGTAACTTGAGTAGTTGCATTAATATATTAATTTCTTATGTGTTTCTGACAGGCAGAAACATAAACAAATCAAGAGGAAGTACTAAGAATTCAAATTTCACCCAACATCAATTAAAAAACGCTCTGTTAGATGGATATGACAAGGCTCTGCGGCCTGTAAAGAAATGGAATACTACCACCACGGTGTATATAGATATAACTGTATATGCGATCCTCGCAATGGTAAGTGGAGATAGGCTGTTTCCCTATTCACAAGTTTTTAGCTCAAAAAATCCTAATAACAAACATGCTGATATATCTTGTAACTGAAATACGACTGTACTAGGGGGTATTGTATCTCCTGATCCGGGGAAGTATTTAATGATATAATATTTAAATAGCTGTAATAAATAATGTCATATAATGCTAGTCTAAGTATGATTACATAATTGCATGTTATACAGTTCTACACTTATCAACACTGAATGGGTGCTAGTAGTCCGGATGCTACACTTGTTGCCAAAACCTATAAAAAGGCAACTGCTCAAGATGTAGCCACATCATCTGGAAACCTAAATGGGGTTCTCCGGGCAAATAGTGTTGATTGGCTGGGATCGGCCACTCAGGACTCAGGCCAATCAGCTGATCAGATGCCCACTGCTTCGACCCCTGTGTTGCAGCTGGTGTTGTAATTGCAGGCATAGCCAGCCGCTACTCGGGGAATAAAGGATACTGCTTCTACTCCGTACCCCTCTGTGCTGTGGCACTGACAGCGTACAGACGATCAGTTGATTGGCCGGAGTCCTGAAGATAAGTCATCAATAGTATTTGCTGGGAAAACTTCCTTAAGACAAGGTTATTTGCACTTTAGCTCACTGTATTTGAGAACTTTATAATAATCTATATGGTGGGGGCATTAGTAAAGGATACTCTACAAGATATCGTCCAATTTATGATCTGCCCAGATTCTACAAAGTTCTGTTTATCCCATATAAGGGGAAAACTCCAGGCAAAACATATACACTATGTTATATTTAGCCATAGAAAATGGTGCGAGATACAGGGATGTAAAGAGCACTAAAGAGAAAACCTTTGTCTGGTACATCTCCTCCTACTGTTGTTCCGATAAAAACTGCATTTAAACCTCCACATTGCTATACAAGAAAAATAACAACCAGATAAATCCTATCCCTAACAACACTCCCTGTATCTTTCCCTAATCTCTCTAACACTGACCCTAAAACCAGACACCACTGTCACTAAGTAACCCTTAATTATTCCTACTGACACATCCTATCTGAAATCCTATCCTTGAGAAGAAGAAGGAATTAGGACTCAGACAATAAACCAAATAAGCTGTATAATGAACCAAAGCTAGGTAAATACAAACAAGCAGAGGTTAGGAAACAAGTTTGTTCTAGACAGAACCATAGGAACAAGACCACACTGACGAGAACAAGCTAAACTAGGACAAGCAGTACTGGATTAAGGAAATTTTTTTCTGTTCATAAAATATATGAATAATTTAGCTGAAGGCCGTATATTTCTTGCCAAAAACAGGTGCAGGATGTATTATTAGTTACTGTTGGAGAACTTTTAAAAATGTATATCTTAGGCTGCATTCACACGAATGTATATCAGCTGGGTTTTCACGCCGAGCCGATTTACGTTGTCTCTCTCTGCAGGGGGGAGCCTGGAAGAGCCAGGAGCAGTGCTCTGAGCTCCCGCCCCCTCTCTGCCACCTCTCCGCCCCTCTGCACTATTTGCAATGGGGAGAGGCGGGACGGGGCGGGGCTAATTCTTGGAACTTAGCCACGCCCCCATCCCACCTCCTCTCATTGCAGAGGGGCGGAGTGAGGGGGGAGAGGAGGCAGAGAGGGGGCGGGAGCTCAGTTCCTGCTCCTGGCTCTTCCACCCCCCCCCCTGCAGATGAGGACGACGTATATCGGCTCGGCATGAAAACCGAGCCGATATACGTTCGTGTGAATCCAGCCTTACACAGTACATATATATTTATGGTTAGATTTTGTTCATATTGATTAGTATAGTACTGCCATATTCTACGTAGTACAGAAGAAAAAAATCTAAGGGATCTCACTAAAGTTGGTGTTATTACTTAGAGTCTCACTTAGTCTTGCATTTCCATTCATTAAAGGGGTTTTTCCATGACTTAAGATTGCTTCACAACCACTTTGTCCTTTCTGGTTTCTGCTGACCAGAACATGCAACTGCTACTGCCAATCACTGGCTATAAAAAGTCAATGCTGTGATCAGTGATTGACTGCAGGAGTCACATGTGCTGGTTAATAGCAACCAAGAAGGATAGAGTGGTTTTGAAGCAATTTTAATTTGTTGGAAAACCCCTTTAAGTACCAAACCATCATATGTGTCAAAAGATATTTATGAAAGCCTTGATGCAAATGTGAGCAGAGTCTTAGTTCTCTTCTTTTCTTGCATCCTATGTCCTTTTGTACTTTGCAGGAGGAGAAGGAGCAGCTGTTATCAATATACTTTTTGGATAGTTGGGTAAGTGAAGCAAAACACCATATAAATTTATATAAATTGTATATTATAAGGGTATTTTACACACTAAGATTTATCCTGTATCCACGGCATCTATGAAATGTTTAAATTAGTGATCAATGATCATGGTGGGGAGGAGTGGTATAGAGAGGTGACTGAGCGTGCACAATGCCGCTCCAACCAACTCTAGAGGAGGTACAGGAACAGCCCAAAACTCTAACCTGGAAAAGAAGCCCCCTTGCAAGCCATTTCAGGGAATCCCAGGAGTGTAATCCTCATTAATTTAAGGGCTTATTCAGACGACCATATATCGGCCGCGTATTCATGCCGGCCGATATACGGCGTCCCTCTCTGCAAGGGGAGGAGGCTGGAAGAGCCAGGAGCAGTGCTCTGAGCTCCCGCTCCCTCTAGCTAACTCTCCACCCCCTCTCCGCCCCTCTGCACTATTTGCAATGAGGGGGCAGGCTGCGGGCGGAGCTAATTCCCAGAACTTAGCCCAGCTGACTTCCCGCCTCCTCTCATTGCAAATAGTGCAGAGGGGCAGAGAAGGGGTGGAGAGGAGGCAGGTTAGGGGGGCGGGAATAAGCCCTTAGGGTGCATTCAGATGACCGTATATCGTCTGGGTTTTCAGCCTGGCCAATATACGACATCCCTCTGTGCAGGGGGAGGAGGCTGGAAGAGTCAGGAGCAGCACTCTGAGCTCATGCCCCCTCTCCGCCCCTCGCCACTATTTGCAATGGGAGCGGGTGGAGCTAACTTGCGGGACGTAGCAACCCCACCCCCCTTTCCTAATGCAAATAGTGAAGAGGGGCGGGAACTCAGTGAACTGCTCCCGACTCTTCCAGCCTCCTCCCCCTGCGGAGAGGGACGCCGGGAGGCAGAAGGAGAATGTGGAAGACGCCGGACAGGTAAGCAGGTCCCTGTCCCTTATTGGGAGCTGGGGAGAATGGGTGAGAAAAAATAAATGGATTTGAAAGGGTTAAAAGAGAACTAAAGTAATGGCTACATTTGCTGCTATCCCTATTGGGACAACACCACCTCATAAAACTTAGGAGCTTCTCAAACTTACCCAATGCAAATAATCCCCCTACTGCTCAAACAGCGAGAAGTGACCCACCTAAACTCAGAATTCACTAAATTTATTTGGCCAGGCAGAAAACACTGCATCACACTCAAAAAGCTAATGCTGACAAATGGGAGGGAGGAATAAACTTTCCAAACATAAGAAGCTACAACATAACTTGCCTAACCCGACACATACCGCGTTTCCTTGAAAATAAGACCTACCCTGAAAATAAGCCCTAGCATGATTTTTAAACAGTGTCCAGGCAGCTATATATGGAAAAAGAAATATTTTGGAGAAAAAATTAATATAAGACTCTGTCTTATTTTTGGGGAAATGCGGTAGTAGATTGGATACAGAAGACTGATGCATATTCCTGCAGAGAAATTGAATCCAACCTAGCTGCACCCTGGAACTTAGTTGCTTTCCTACATACAGCCTATGTAACCCTCCCAATAGACTTAAAGATATCCCAGCTACTAAGAGACTCGGAGGGAACTAAGAAAGGCTTACAGCCTCCCCTTTCTTATAGCTAAGCGTTTGCCCTGATAAGTCACCCCAAATTTATCAGGACACAAGACAACAAGGTATACAAGAAATGTCATGTAAATGGCCCAAAGTAGCTGTCCACTTCATGCATGACACAGAGCTAAGATAGCTCACCAAACTAGAACTACAACACAAATTCCAGCTACCTCCCTCACAATTCTTACAAATAAAACAGGCCCTGTCCTTCTCTAAAAGCAGTTTGACAAATCTAGCAAGAAAAGCAGAGGCCACCAACTTCGACACCTTCCTTGCGCAGTGGCATATGACACCATCGCTATCAAAAATACAGAAAACCATTAGAAGCAAATTCAACGAGCCAGGGGCACATAAGCTCTTTACACAATGGAAAAAAGTCATACAAGATGACGACTTAGAAACCAAGCTCACTCGAAGCTTGGACACGTTATGCAAGCACATGCAGAGCGAGGTGTGGAGAAAATCCTTTTTCAAAATAATGCACTATGCCATTTATGGCTTCAACATCCCAGCCACGACAACAATTCTGGACCGACTGTTGAAGTGCCCATAAGGTGGCCTTCCGGTCACAGACTCTGAGCATTACATATGGTCATGTGCACAAATAAAAGCATTCTAGGAATCACAATACATCCAAACTAAATGTAAGATAAAAATAGGTGTAAACAGGCTTTCCTTACTTTTCCATGTCGAGCTGCAACAGACAGATATGACCGAACAACCACCCATCCCACCGTTTGTACATGTATTCCTCCTAGCTGCCAAATGCACAATCCAGAAACACTGGCTTTCACAGATGCAGAAGTGGTGGCTAGAGATGAGCGAGCATACTCGTCCGAGCTTGATGCTCGTTCGAGTATTAGGGTGTTCGAGATACTCATTATACGAGACGAGCACCACGCGGCACTCAAGTCAATAACATTTACTTCCCTGAAATGTTAGCACCATTTTCTGGCCAATAGACATGCAGGGAAGACATTACAACTTCCTCCTGTGACGTTCCAGCCCTATCCCACCCCCCTGCAGTGAGTGGCTGGCGAGATCAGGTGACCGCCAAGTATTTAAATCTTTCCCGCCCGCTGATTGCCTCAGACACACGCTGGCAGAGATTAGGGAGAGTGCTGCTGCTATAGGGAGAGTGTTAGTGTCTACAAGAGCCCCAATGGTCCTTCTTAGGGCCACAGCTCACCTAGTGCACTACTGTTGTGGGTGCTGGGAGCAGTTTTGCACAATATATATATATTTTTTTATATCGGACGTCCAGGCTATAGCGTTCTCAGGCTGCAGTCTGTACTACGTAGTATAGGGGCAGTATTGGTCAGGCAGGGACAGTGGGTAGTGTAGAAGAACCCCAACGGTGCTTCTTAGGGCCACATCTTACCGTGTGAATTACAGTTGTTGCTGCTAGGAGCAGCTTTGCACCAATTTTTTTCTTTCATCTTGGGCTCTGCAGACTATTGCCTTCTCAGTCTGCAGCCAATTCTACAGAGTATAGGGGCAGTATTGGTGAGGCAGGGACAGTGCTACTGTAGAATCCTGTCAACAAGTACCCCAAAAAAGCACCTGTTTAGGGCTATCTGTGACCGTCTGCATTTAACTCTGTGTCTGCTGGTAGTTGTAGTACCTCATTATTGCACAGCTAGGCGTGCTTGCAGTCTTCCAAATAATTTTTTTCCTGGCTGCAGTTTGCGCTGTCTCACTCCAACTGCACTCCAATAAGAATTAAAAAAATTTTTATACCGCTGTGTGTCTGCTGTAAACTGCACGCACGGTGACAGACCCCCATACAGGGAAACTTACGAAAAAAATACAGAAAATCCTTACGACTAGCTGTGACTCTCTGCATTTCACTGTGTGGCTGCTGTGAGGTCAGGTGTATCAGTATTGCATATTGCACAGCTAGGCGTGCTTGCAGTCTTCTGAATGATTTTTTTCCTGGCTACAATTTGCGTTACATAAGCGCTGTCTCACTCCAACTGCACGCCAATAAGAATTCAAACATTTTTTACACCGCTGTGTGTCTGCTGTAAACTGCACGCACGGTGACAGACCCCCATACAGGGAAACTCACATTGGCGCAATACAGCTTGCATTGCATTGCATTGCACAAAAATTACCAAAAAAATACAGAAAATCCTTACGGCTAGCTGTGACTCTCTGCATTTCACTGCGTGGCTGGTGGGAGCTCAGGAGTATCAGTATTGCATATTGCACAGCTAGGCGTGCTTGCAGTCTTCTGAATAATTTTTTTCCTGGCTACAGTTTGCGTTACATAAGCGCTGTCTCACGCCAACTGCACGCCAATAAGAATTCAAAAATTTTTACACCGCTCTGTGTCTGCTCTATTCGTAATCCACCATGCTGAGGGGTAGGCGTAGGGCTAGAGGACGTGGACGTGGACGCGGAGTTCCAAGTGAGGGTGTGGGCACTGGCCGAGTTCCTGGTCCAGGTGAATCACAGCCGGCTGCTGCGGGAGTAGGAGAGAGGAAAGTTTCTCTGGTCCCCAGCTTCATATCACAATTTTTGGGTCCACGTCGTAGACCTTTATTACAAAATAAGCAGTGTGAGCAGGTCCTGTCGTGGATGGCAGAAAGTGCATCCAGCAATGTCTCCAGCAACCTGTCTTCTACGCCGTCCACTGCTGCAACTCTGAATCCTCTCGCTGCTGCTCCTCCTTTCTCCCAGCCTCCTCACTCCATGAAAATGACACATTCGGATGAGCAGGTAGACTCCCAGGAACTGTTTTCGGGCCCCAGTGCTGATTGGGAAAAAATGGTTCCTCTCCCACCTGAGGAGTTTGTCGTGACCGATGCCCAACCTTTGGAAAGTTCCCGGGGTCCGAGTGATGAGGCTGGGGACTTCCGGCACCTGTCTCAAGAGCTTTCGGTGGGTGAGGAGGTCGATGATTATGATGAGACACAGTTGTCTATCAGTGAGGCAGTAGTAAGTGCAGTAAGTCCAAGGGAGGAGCGCACAGAGGATTCGGAGGAAGGGCCGCTGGACGAGGAGGTGACTGACCCAACCTGGTTTGATAAGCCAACTGAGGACAGGTCTTCAGAGGGGGAGGCAAGTGCAGCCGCAGGACAGGTTGGAAGAGGCAGTGGGGTGGCCAGGAGTAGAGGCAGGGCCAAAGTGAATAATCCCCCAACGGATTCCGCAGGGATGGGCTAAGCCATGGCACTCGAGAACCAATCAGAGCAATCGCCTGCCGGAGGCGGGGTTTTCAAACCCTGCTACCAGCAAACAATGTTCTATCGGCGGCTGAAAACTGCATAGAAGCCTGTCAAAACTGTGGAGAACAGTGGAGGGACCCGTATGACACCTGCTGAGTATAAGACATCCCCCGAAAATAAGACCCTGTGCCTCTTTTGTGGCAAACATGAATATAAGACAGGGTCTTATTTTTGGAGAAACATGGTAATAATTATACTCATGTAATATGAAAAAAATACCTTAAAACATGAATAAAAATGCAACTAAATGACAGCAGGGAGACATAAAGGGCTCACAGGAACGTAGCAAAACTAAAATGTTCATTCAAGCAGAGAGGAGTAATAGTCCGCAATGTGAAAATCAATCTACATTCCATGTTTGCCAATGTATTCCTGCAGTTGCCCCCTCTCACACCAAATCAAACCCTATCTATGCCCTGATCTTAAAGAGGCTACCATTACATTGATTGCACTACAACAGAGTTGTGTTCTGTGACTAGTGTTTGGCTACAGAAGCAGCCTAACCTAATGATGAGGCCGGAGGTGTGTCCCAGACTATTTTAGACACTGTAGCTAAACTAATGTCAGACACCACAATTTTGTCCTAATAGAAGTGAGCTAAAATGTTGCCAAAAAGTAAGATCCTAAAATCTGAGGAAAAATAAATTGCAAGCAGTTATTCCCTTGTAGGTACTGACTTACATATCAATTTTCATCTGTTTACTGGAGGGTCGCTTAAATGGTGTTTTCTCTCTTTAGATCTGGGATGATGAATTTCTCCAGTGGGACCCAGAGGAGTATGACAATATGGGTGTACTTTCTATTCCCTCTGATTATGTATGGATCCCAGATATACAAATTGAAGAATTGTGAGTATAGACATTAACTCTTTGTAGATACTGTACAAGAAGGAAATATATTACTCAATATGCACAAAAGACCTTCACAAACAAATACAAAAATGTGATATCTCATGGTCGGCCTCACATGACTGTATGGTAAAATGCTGCAAAACCTGCATATACCTATGTAATGTTGCATTGTTACTCACCATTTTAATTCAATTCAAATTCAAGGGGTTAAATCTGCTGCAGATCTACACCAAAATCTGCAGTAAATCAGCAACGTATGAACACACTCTGGTTTCACATGACTGTATTATGTACGCATTTATGGATCTGTAATACGGACAGCAAAATCATCAAACATCAGCTCTCTTTTTTTGGCCACATAATGTGCGCTAACTCACTGGAAACAGTATTGCTACTTGGCAAAGTCAGTGGAAAGAGAAGATCAGGACGACAAAGAACAAGATGGCTAGATACAATCAAGGCCACCGCGAACATGTCAATTGCGGAACTGAAAGAAGCGGTGAAAGACAGAAACATGTGGAGAACATTGCTCCTTAGAGTGACGGATAATTATCATCATCATTACGGACTAGCATCCTGGCCTGACTATGGGTGTACTGTCTGGACCTCAGAACATCATAGATCTCTATGATGGTCTGAGTCTGGGTCCGGATACCCTCCACTGTGTTATGGATACATAAATGCAGCTGTTGTACGCTCTTGTAGAACCGACCCATGGCTGTTTTTTTTTTTTTTTAAACAATCTATTTTTATTAAGAGATCATGTTGAAACAAACCCATCTGCATTGTACGATAAGCATCAAGGCAGGTGAATAAAGCGTAAGTAAAGTTATGAAACATTGTGATTGAGACACGCAGGTCTCGCATAGGAAACAGTCAAATACAATTCACAACAGTGTTAATACACTTATCCAATTTGACTCCGATTGGGTTTTACTTTGCAACCATTGCAGAAGCTAATAATCTTATCCTTAACTATAAAACGATAATCTCTGAACTTGTAAGAAGGTAAGAAGGGGGTCGTGAGGGGGAGTTCGTCATCTGGGCTAGTTTTGAAGAGTTTTTAGTTTTGAAGAGTTTCTAGTCTGGAGTTTTATTATTCATAAGTAATAGGCATGTTTCTAGAGATCGTTTGAGAGACTCCCAGTATCTGGAGGGACTGTGTTAGATGGTGAGGGGGATTGGGCGATTCTGGATATTGTTGTATGGCCATCTGTTTGTTTTTTAGGTTCAAACCATTGGGGCAATGTGTTCAAGAATTTAGTTCTGGTACTGTTCTCCCAACTCATTAGCTCCTCAAAATTTGATGTATTTTGTTTTCCCACTGGGTAAGAGGAGGGGGGGGGGGGGGTCCTTGTTTTGCCATATTAAGGGAATGAGCAATTTGACTACAGTTAATAAAAGTGTTGGCATTAGAGATGAGCAAGCACCAAAATACTTGGGTGCTCGTGACTTGAGTCAAGCTTTTCGTAATGCTTAAGAACTCGTTTCGCGTAACAAACCCCATTGAAGTCAATGGGAGACTCAAGCATTTTTCAAGGTAACTGCTGCTCTGCATAGTGGAGGGTGTGTGATTCACCTGAAAACATTAAAAAAAGTGATGGAAACACCACAGAAATGGATAGGGAACGGCAGGGGCAGCATGCATGGATACATCTGAGGCTCTTAGGTCACACTATTAAGCCAAATTGTGGGTAAGAGCCTGGTGGTCACCCCCCTAACAATTTAGTTGGGCCAGACCATAATCAACAAGGCACATGCGCTGGCACATCTTAGCTAAACACCACACTAGGTGGACCGAAGGCCAATCACAGCCTGCGGATGACACCACTGCCACTTCTCCTGTGTTACATGCTGGCATTGCTGTCCAATCCCCCCTGCACGAGCCTGCGTCCACAATGTACTGAAAGTTTTTCCCAGCGCAGCGTCCAGCTGTCCCCATCCCAGACGGGGTAAGGCGCACCCCTTCGCCTACTCAGTAGTCCACAGCGTACTGAAATTTTTTGCAGCGCAGCGTTTAGCTGTCCTCATCCCACACGGTCCCTTGATAGCCATACCACTCTCATGTCTATTTTTAAGTGCGTATTGGATGAGGAGGAACAGGAGACACACACTGCAGAGGGTTGGCAGGGCCTGGCAGTGACCCTCTTTGAAATTGTGGGCGATAGCCCACAATGCTGATGAGAATTGCTGATAAACTAACGTATGATCATAATTCCAATACCATGCCACCTCCGTCAGAAAATTTCATGAGCCACAAACGTGGGCATAAAGGGGACTCAGATGCCAGTACTTCGACATCTCCACAATTCAGCAACTCATTCTAAAACAAAAGATTTTTTTACCCAGAGTGCAGGTGAACCCCTGAAAGAGTATAGGTGAACCCTTTAAAGAATTGTTTATTAAGAGTGTAGTTGAACCCCTGAAAGATTTGTTTGCCAAGAGTGCAGGTGAAACCCTGAAAGATTTGTTTACCAAGAGTATAGGTGAACCCCTAAAGGGATTTGTTTACCAAGAGTATAGGTGCACCCTTGAAAGATTTGTTTACCAAGAGTGCAGGTAAAAACCTGAAAGATTTTTTGAGCGACAGCTCGTACTTGCTTAATGGGATTCAGGTGGCGGTCCACCGACAGGCAAGCTACCACCTTTCACAGCCCCTGCCTCTCCCCGAGAGGCTTGTTAATCAGTGCCCCAGGGAAAAACAGCATGAACTGTAAAGAAATTAGTGGGCAAAGATGGACACCGTGCTGGGATATGTTTCTGTACGCCATGTGACCCTCTTAAAATTGTTCTTCATAGCTAACAAATCACAGACAAATTAATGTATGATTGTAAGTGTGATCCCATGCCACCTCCATCACAGCATTTCATTAGCCACAAACGCCAGCATGGGGGGGGGGGGGGGGGGCAGTACTTCTACATTTTTAATTAAGAAAACAAGCCATTTTAAAAAGAAGAATTTTTTTTTACCAAGATTGCAGGTGAGAACCTGAAAGATTTTTTGAGCGAGGGTGCAGGGTATTTGTTTATCAAGAGTATAGGTGAACCCCTGAAACACTTGTTTACCAAGAGTATAGGCGAACCCCTGAAAGATTTGTGTAACAAGAGTAAAAAGTGCACCCCTAAAAGATTTGTTTACCCAGAGTGCAGCTGAACCCCTCAAATATGTTTTTAACATAGAGCTCGTACAATACTTGCTTAAAGCACACTGCGCTGGGATACATTTGTGGACTCTGTGGGCATATGAAGCTGGAACCAGCACGTTTACTGAACTCTAGTGGTGAACCTCTTCAAAATTTGGCGGCTAGAACCTGAAGGTGGCCCTCAGAAAAAATAGTTTTGACAGACCCTGGAGGCAGCCCTCCAAAAAAAATAGTTTTTACAGAGCCTTTTGGCCCTCTGAAGAATTGGCTGTTCAGCGTGCTGACATGCTGGTTTAAAAAAGATCAGAAAACGATAGACAAAGCTACTTCTACCCTTTTTTGGGGTGATAGAGGGTGAATGGTTCCCCAGTTCCAGAGTAAAGATACTTTATGTTAAGCTGCTTTCCACCAGTGGGGAAGAGAAGTCAGGGGAAATCCAGGCTTTGTTCATATTAATCAGTGTAAGCTTGACGGCGCTGTTAGTTGACAGGTGGGTACGCTTATCCGTGATAATCCCCTCAGCTGCACTAAACACCCTCTCTGATAACATGCTAGCGGCAGGGCAGGCCAGCACCTCCAGGGCGTACAGCGCAAGTTCGTGCCACTTTGACACCCAATAGTTGTATGGAGCAGAGGGATCACGGAGGACATTGGTGCAGTCAGCTGTGTACTCCCTCACCATCTTTTTACACTGTTCCCTCCTACTCAGCCTAGACTAGGGAGTGGTGACACAGTCTGGCTGGGGTGCCATAAAACTGGCAAAGGCCTTGGAGAGTGTTCCCCTGCCTGCACTGGACATGCTGCCTGTTCCCCTCGTCTCCCCTGATAGCTGTCTCACTAAACTACGCCCTCTACCACTAGTGTTGTCAGATGGGAAGTTTAGTATCAGCTTTTCCACCCTGGCCTTGTGGTATTGCATCACTCTCGTACTGTTTTCCTCTTCAGGAATGAGAGAGGAAAGGTTCTCCTTATACCGTGGGTCAAGAAGGGTGAACACCAAGTAATCTGTGTTGGCCCGAAAGCGTCTAACTCGAGGGTCACGGGCAAGGCAGCTTAACATGAAATCAGCCAGGTGTGCCAGACTCCCAGTATGCAACACATCGCTGCCCTCACTAGGAGGATCGAAAAGGATGTGAAAAGAACTGGTATGGAGGCG
Organism: Eleutherodactylus coqui; assembly: GCF_035609145.1. Classification (NCBI taxonomy): domain Eukaryota; kingdom Metazoa; phylum Chordata; class Amphibia; order Anura; family Eleutherodactylidae; genus Eleutherodactylus; species Eleutherodactylus coqui. The sequence goes on from NC_089842.1 coordinate 66,596,717, forward strand.
CAACCCTCTAAGCTACTAGACGATGTAGATCAAAGTCCAATGTGTGATGGTGAAAGCACTTCTTTTTTATTTTTTCACAAATTAAAAACCAGCAATAGAATACGCGTTTTGGGAAAGAACCCCTTCGTCAGTTTGGCTGGATAGGACTGTGTGATAAGTACAAATAGATAATGGAGGAGTGATTAACAAAGAAAGGGGAGGAGAGGGGAAAAAAAACACAAAATTCATATACATATTGAAATCTCACAAATGTGTCAATAAGAACAATAAATATATGATAAAAACATCGATCTAAATAGTGATAAAATATATATGAGACAAAAAACATAAAAGAATATGAGCATCCGTACATGTAAAATAACATGAAATTTATACACAACAAATATCTGTTAAAATAGGATGAAGACAACCTGAGTGAAATACCAATCTTTAAAATACCAATATGAAAGCGGAATGGTCTGAAAATCGTGTGGTTGCTTTCAGCTGACCAGAATGACTACAGAATTAAAATGCATGTACAGCCTATTGGGAAACATGATATGATTGCTACACCCGAGGGGGTGCATAAATAGATGTGTATATGTATGTGAAAATGAGAAACGAAAAAAAAAACAAAAAAACACATCTATTGGAAAGCTACTTCAGAAGGTGTGCATTGACAGCATTGGGTTCATGGTGTGGGATAAGGTTAGGGAAAAAAAAAAGGAAGGACACCTTTTTGTAACCAACAAAAATGAGAATAAAACTAATTAGAAATTGAGAAAAGGGGCTCACCAGCAGGATGCCTGGGGGTGACACGATTCCAAAGGTGTATTAGATGTGTTGGAGGTCCTGAAAATGAAAAATTGTCAGATTAGGGAAGATGTATGGATGATATATGGCAGAGGGTTCTAGCAGGATAATTAAGTGCAGGGCGGCGGTTAGATTGAACTGAGCACTGGAGGGATTTTTTTGCTGCTGATCAAGTAATACTAGGATGGAAGGGGAAGGGGGAAGGAAAGGAATTAATGTGTCAATATAGGTTAGAGGATAAAGGAGAAGTTTGCTTACCTGCGTGCAGGAGGGACAGGGGAGAAAAAAGTTCTTTAGCAAGGGAGCTGAGGACAAGTCAGAGGTGTAAATACCTGAGAGAGGGTGGGAAAAACAATTCAATGTTAATTGATTGGCTTGACTAAAAAGGGGGGCGTGGTTACAGGGTGCATGGATGGAATAGGGAATTGGGAGGAGGATTCATGTACAAGGTAATTCCTATTGTTTGGTTTGTAAAGGGAAGGAGGCTAAGTGCTGTGATCAATCAGAGGAAGCGCTCAGCTGTCAATCAATTACGGACGCAATGGGGACGAAGTTCGTGCCAAGTTACGCAAATATTTTTATGGGGGGTTTTCAGGAGAATATTTTAAAGAATGAACAGATTACTTTTTACAGACGGTTTATTGATGATATATTATTTATATGGAAGAGGAAACAGGAGGATTTAGAGTCCTTCATTTCACAAATTAATCACAACAATTGGAATTTGACCCTAACGAGTAATATTAGCAAAATAAGTATGATTTTTCTAGACCTAGAATTACACTCTTAAGTGGGCAAAATAATTATCACTAAAACCCACTTCAAAAACATGGACACTAATAGCTTTTTGAGCTTCTCTAGTTGCCATGCTAAAGCATGGAAGGTCAATGTACCATATGACCAATTTAAGCACATCAGGAGAAACTGTTCAACTCAGAAATTGTATGAGAAGCAAGCTGAGATACTGATCAAAAGATTTAAAGATAAAGGGTACACGGTATCATTGATAGAATCAGCATTAGAGTTGAACAAGCATACTCATCCGAGCTTGATGCTCGTTCGAGTATTAGGGTGTTCGAGATGCTCGTTACTCGAGACGAGCACCACGCGGTACTCGAGTCAATTCCATTTCCTTCCCTGCATGTTTAGCGCCATTTTCTGGCCAATAGACATGCAGGGAAGGCATTACAACTTCCTCCTGTGACGTGATAGCGCTATCCCACCCCCCTGCAGGGAGTGGCTGGTGAGATCAAGTGACCACAGAGTACTTAAAGCGGTCCCGCCCGCGGCTCGCCTCAGACACACACTGGCAGAGATTAGGGAAGGTGCTGTTGCTCATTTAGGCATAGTGTAAGCATCTTCAAGAACCCCAATGGTCCTTCTTAGGGCCACATCTGACCTTGTGCATTACTGTTGTGGCTGCTGGGAGCAGTTTTGCACCAAAAATTTTTTTTTCATCTTGGGCTCTGCAGACTATTACAGCTATAGCGTTCTCAGTCTGCAGTCAATTATACAGAGTATAGGGGCAGTACTGGTGAGGCAGGGACAGTGGTAGTGTAGAATCCTGTCTACAAGAACCCCAACGGTCCTTCTTAGGGCTACCTGTGACCGTCTGCATTTTACTGCGTGGCTGCTGGGAGTTGTAGTGCTTCACTATTACGCAGCTAGGCCTTTTTGCAGCCTTGCGCATAATTTTTTTGGGCTGCAGTTTGCGTTACATAACCGCTGTCAACCTCCAACTGTACGCCAATAATTCCCTAATTTTTTACACCGCTCTGTGTCTGCCGTCTGCTTCAGGCACAGCAACAGCCCCTGATAGAGGGAAAGTCATATACATGCTATATAGCCTGTATTCTTTTTCAAATTTTTTTTTTAAAAAGCTCCTTCTAAGGGCTACCTGTGACTGTCTGCATTTTACTGCGTGGCTGCTGGGAGTTGCAGTGCTTCACTATTACTCAGCTAGACCTTTTTGCAGCCTTGCGTATAATTTTTTTCTGGCTGCAGTTTGTGTAACATAACCGCTGTCAGCCTCCAACTGTACGCCAATAATTCCATAATTTTTTACACCGCTCTGTGCCTGCCGTCAGCTTCAGGCACAGCGTACGGTGACAGCACTTGGTAGAGGGAAAGTCACATACAGGCTATATAGCCTGTATTCTTTTTTTAAAAAAAATACAATAAAAGCTCCTTAGTTGGGCTACCCCTGACCGTCTGAAATTTACTGTGTGTCTGGTGGGAGTTGTAGTGAATCACTATTGCACAGCTAGGCCTGTTTGCAGCCTTGCGTATAATTTTTTTCTGGCTGCAGTTTGCGTAACATAACCGCTGTCAGCCTCCAACTGTATGCCAATAATTCCATAATTTTTTATACCGCTCTGTGCCTGCCGTCAGCTTCAGGCACAGCGTACGGCGACAGCCCCTGAAAGAGGGAAAGTCACATACACACTATATAGCCTGTATTCTTTTTCCAAAAAATTACAATAAAGGCTCCTTTGTTGGGCTACCCCTGACCGTCTGAAATTGACTGGGTGTCTGGTGGGAGTTGTAGTGCATCACTATTGCACAGCTAGGCCTGTTTGCAGCCTTCCGTATTCTTTGCTTCTGCCTGGAGTTAGCGTTACAATACCGCTGTCAGCCTCCAACTGTACGACAATAATTCCATAATTATTTACATCACTCTGTGCCTGCCATCAACTTCACGCACAGCGTACGGCCACAGCCACTGATAGAGGGAAAGTCATATACAGGCTATATAGCCTGTATTCTTTTTCAAAAAAATTACAAGAAAAGCTCCTTCATTGGGCTACCCCTGACAGTGTGCATTTTACATGTTGTCTGTTGGGAGTTGTAGTGCATCACTATTGCAGAGTCAGACCTTTTTCCAGCCTTCCGTTAAATTTTTTCTGGCTGCAGTTTACGTTACATAACTGCTGTCAGCCTCCAACTGTACGCCAATAATTCCATAATTATTTACACCGCTCTGTGTCTGTTCTATTCGTAATCCACCATGCTGAGGGGTAGGGGTAAGGCTAGAGGACCTGGACGTGGACGAGGAGGTCCAAGTGAGGGTGTGGGCACTGGCCGAGTTCCTGGTCCAGGTGAATCACAGCCGGCTGCTGCGGGATTAGGAGGGAGGCAAGTTTCTGGGGTCCGCAGCTTCATATCATAATTTTTGGGTCTGTGTGGTAGACCTTTATTACAAACACAACAGTGCGAGCCGGTCCTGTCTTGGATGGCAGAAAATGCATCCAGCAATGTATCGACCACCCTGTCTTCTACGCCATCCACTGCTGCAACTCTGAATGTTCTCGCTGCTGCTCCTCCTTCCTCCCAGCCTCCTCACTCCATGAAAATGACACATTCTGATGAGCAGACAGACTCCCAGGAACTGTTCTCGGGCCCCTGCCTTGATTGGGAAAAAATGGTTCCTCTCTCACCTGAGGAGTTTGTCGATGCCCAGCCTTTGGAAAGTTCCCGGGGTCCGAGTGATGAGGCTGGGGACTTCCGACAACTGTCTCAAGAGCTTTCAGTGGGTGAGGAGGATGATGATGATGAGACACAGTTGTCTATCAGTGAGGTAGTAGTAAGGGCAGTAAGTCCGAGGGAGGAGCGCACAGAGGATTCGGAGGAAGAGCCGCTGGACAATGAGGTGACTGACCCCACCTGGTTTGCTAAGCCAACTAAGGACAGGTCTTCAGAGGGGGAGGCAAGTGCTGCAGCAGGACAGGTTGGAAGAGGTAGTGGGGTGGCAAGGGGTAGAGGCAGGGCCAGAGCAAAGAATCCCCTAACTGTTTCCCAAAGCAACCCCTCGTGCCAAGCAAAAGTGCAGAGGCCAAGGGGTTCAAAGTTGGGGATGTTTTTCAGTGAGAGCGCGGATGACCGACGAACAGTAGTGTGCAACCTGTGTCGCGCCAAGATCAGCTGAGGAGCCACCACTACCAGCCTCACCATCACCAGCATGCGCAGGCATATGATGGCCAAGCACCCCACAAAGTGGGACGAAGGCCGTTTACCGCCTCCGGGTCGCACCACTGCCTCTCATCCTGTGCCCCAACCTGCCACTGAGATCCAACCCCCCTCTCAGGACACAGGCACGAGCGCCTTGCGGCCTGCACCCACACCCTCACCTCCGCTGTCCTCGGCCCCATCCAGCAATGTCTCTCAGCGCAGCGTCCAGCTGTTGCTAGCGCAAGCGTTGGAGCGAAAGCGCAAAAACGCTGCCACGCACCCGCAAGCTCAAGCTTTAAACGTGCACATTGCCAAATTGATCAGCCTGGAGATGCTGCCGTTCAGGCTTGTGGAAACATGGATTACTGGGTGTACACCCTTCTCGACCCACGGTATAAGGAGAACCTTTCCACTCTCATTCCCGAAGAGGAAAGGGGTTCGAGAGTGGTGCAATACCACAGGACCCTGGTGGACAAACTGATGGTAAACTTCCCATCTGACAGCTCTAGTGGCAGAAGGCGCAGTTCCGAGGGCCAGGTAGCAGGGGAGGTGCGGAGATCAGGCAGCATGTTCAGTGCAGGCTGGGGAACACTCTTCAAGGCCTTTGCCAGCTTTAGGGCTCCCCAGCAAAGCTGTGTCACCACTCCCTAGTCAAGGCTGAGTCGGAGGGTGCACTGTAAAAAGATGGTGAGGGAGTACATAGCTGATCGTACCACCGTCCTCTGTGATGCCTCAGCTCCATACAACTATTGGGTGTCAAAGCTGGACACGTGGCATGAGCTTGCGCTGTATGCCCTGGAGGTGCTGGCTTGCCCTGCCGCTAGCGTCTTGTCAGAGAGGGAGTTTAGTGCAGCTGGGGGAATCATCACGGACAAGCATACCTGCCTGTGAACTGCCAGTGCCGCCATGCTTACACTCATAAAGATGAACAAAGCCTGGATTACCCCAGACTTCTCCTCTCCACCGGCGGAGAGCAGCGGAACCTAAAGGTTCTTTTCGCTGCAACCGCAGATAAAAGCACTCCTCTCTATCACGGGGAAAACGGGGCATTTATTTTTGTCAATCTGTCTCTGACATTAGTCCTCCTCTTGCTACTCCTCCTCCAGAAACAACATGTCATCACGCTGAACGCCCAATTTTTCTGCGGCCCAAAAGGCTCATCTACATCTACCAGTGTTTTTACAATTTTTCTAAGTTTCAAAAGTATTGACTCTTACATGAACCAATTTTTCCAACAGGGCTGCCTCCAGGCTCTGTTACAAATTAAGCAACAGTGAGCTGTATCTTAAAAAAAATGTTTATGGGTTTCACCTGCCCTCTCGGTTGACAAATTTTTCAGAGGTACACTTGCACTCTTGGTACACTTATTTTCCGGGCCCATGCCTACACTCTTATCAAACTAATTTTTCCGGCCTTCGTCTACGCTCGTGGTATCCCAATGTTTCAGAGGTTAGCCTATACTATTACTACAGAAATTTTACTGGGTTCTGCCTGCCTGCCTATACTTCTGCTACGAGAAAGTTACAGGGGTCTGCCTATACTGCTGCCACTTACATGTTACAGGGGTCTGCCTATACTTCTGCTACAAAGGCAAAAAGTTGTCAGCAGCACAATATGAGTACCATATGGTTTGAACAGGTATCCTGCACGCCCACTGGGTTTGGGATCCAAGCCAAGCCGCTGTTTAGTACAAATGTTGATGAAGTAGTGGAAACAGCAGATCAAGGCGCAAAGCAATGAAGTTTCTTTACTTCTTTCCTCCCAGACAGAAAAACACGACGTTTCGACTACAAGAGTCTTGGTGAAGTATGGACAACAAGTGAACAACATACAAATATATAGTGTGTCTAGTATCACATTAAACCAATCACAATAGATCACATGATAAAATTCACCTGCATTCATTGATGTTATTATGGCACACACATGCTGCGGAGTTTGTAGCTATGGTAGAGCGTTGTAGCAACCTTTCACTTCCTCTTGTGGCTATGTCGCCATGGAGACGTGTTATGCAAGGCTCCTACTGGCTGAAATCTGTATGAGTCTCCTCCCATCCACCGTGACATCATCACATCACGTCTGTATAGCGTGGTCACATGACTGGAGCGTGCAGCATCATTGGGCACATATCCTGTTCACACCCTGCTCCATAGAGCTACTACTAGACATAAATGTCAGTGTTTCTTAGTAGTCACCATGACGTAATCAAGCCGCGCCAGTGAGACGTGGTCACGTGTCCAAAATGAGCCGCATCATCGGGCACGTCATAGATGTGCAGCCAAGTCCCACTATGTGATCCTACATAGATAAATCAACATCTATAGTGGACACAAAGACAAGTTTATGAGCCACTGCTGCATGCATAACGCACAAAAAGGAATATCACATATCTGTACATCGGAATATATAATATAATTGCAATGTCATAGCCGCACGTGTGGGCTCCTCCCCAAGGGGTGTGGCCTCCACGTGCAAAATACCATAGCATATTCTTTAACTTTAAACGCACAGAAAAGAATACCGCATATCTATGCATCAGAATATATTGTATAGTTGCAGTGTCATAGCCGCACGTGTGGGCTCCTCCCCGAGGGGTGTGGCCTATACTTGAAAAATATCATTGCATATTTTAAAATGCACAGAAAAGAATACTGCATATCTGTACATCGGAATATATTATATAATTGCAATGTCATAGCCGCACGTGTAGGCTCCTCCCCACGTGTGGGCTCCTTATTCTACGTAAACATTGGCCATTATTGCAGCTAGCTCCACAGGCGAATGCATTCCGTGAACTGCCAATTATGTCATATAAACGCTGCACTAGTCTGCGCGACATATTGGTACGGTCAACTTATGAAAAAACTATCTCTCGGACATCTAGAACATTTTTATCGGTCGGGACAGGCAGTTACCCATGTTTGGGTTGTTCCAGTTGCTCAAACATGATCAAGGGTAGTCAATTTTTTCATTCACAGACCGGGAAAAGTTTTCATATCAAGGGACGTCACACATGTTCATCGACATATGTCATCCACTTACTCACCTGCCCGTGTGGCCTACAATATGTCGGCCAAACAACACAGGAGGTGAGGAGTAGAATTTCGAGCCACAAGAGCGCGATACGCACCAAAAAATTAGATCAGCCAGTACCACGCCATTTTCATGACTGTGGACACTCGGTATGCCAATTAAAATTCCGCATCATTGATTCTGTACCCGAAACATCTAGGGGGGTGATAGAACACGAATGTTATTAAAGAAAGAATTATATTGGATTTTTACACTTGATACAATGACCCCAAAGGGTCTAAATCACGAATACGATACCCATATGTTCCTGTAGTTATTCTGCTTTCTCTGCATTGGTTATGCCATTTATATGGATTTTAATTCACTCACTTATTTGTATTTTTATGTCTTCACAGTGCATTTATGATGTCGTTATGGCACTAAAGAAATCTATACTGCATCGGAGTGTTATGCGAACAAATAGCCAATTTCTGTGTATTATTTATATGCGATTACTGGTGGTAGTCTTGCATGGAGGTTATAGCATCATGTGAATATTGATGAATGCATGATGAGCCCCTTTGACATCTATGTGTATTATGAATATCATTACTGGCCTATTAACATGATTATATATGCACGATATGCTATATCTGATTTTTTTCCTGATTATCTCATGCCAATTCATGATGCCCTCCAAATATCTATTCTTTTTTCTGAATAATGATATTTAAAAGTTAAAGAATATGCAATGGTATTTTTCACATGGAGGCCACACCCCTTGGGGAGGAGCCCACACGTGCGGCTATGACATTGCAATTATATAATATATTCCGATGTACAGATATGTGGTATTCCTTTTTGTGCATTATGCATGCAGCAATGGCTCATATACTTGTCTTTGTGTCCACTATAGATGTTGATTTATCTATGTAGGATCACATAGTGGGACTTGGCTGCGCGTCTATGACGCGGCCGATGATGCGGCTCATCTCGGACACGTGACCACGTCTCACTGGCGCGGCTTGATTGCGTCATGGTGACTACTAAGAAACACTGACATTTATGTCTAGTAGTAGCTATATGGAGCAGGGTGTGAACAGGATATGTGCCCAATGATGCTGCATGCTCCAGTCATGTGACCACGCTATACAAACGTGATGTGATGATGTCACGGTGGACGGGAGGAGACTCATACAGATTCCAGCCAGTAGGAGCCTTGCATAACACGTCTCCATGGCGACATAGCCACAAGAGGAAGTGAAAGGTTGCTACAACGCTCCACCATAGCTACAAACTCCGCAGCATGTGTGTGCCATAATGACATCAATGAATGCAGGTGAATTTTATCATGTGATCTATTGTGATTGGTTTAATGTGATACTAGACACACTATATTTTTGTATGTTGTTCACTTGTTGTCCATACTTGACAAAGACTCTTGTAGTCGAAACGTCGTGTTTTTCTGTCTGGGAGGAAAGAAATAAAGAAATGTCATTGCTTTGCACCTTGATCTGCTGTTTCCACTACTTCATCAACATTTATACTTCTGCTACAGAAATGTTACTGGGATCTGTCAATAGTCTTACTAGTGAAATGATACAGGGGTCTGCGTATACTTCTGCTACAAAAATGTTACTGGGGTCTGCCTATACTTCAACAACAGAAATGGTGGTGGGGTCTGCCAATACTGCTGCTACAGAAATGATACTGGGGTCTGCCTATACTGCTGCCACTGAAACGTTAAAGGAGTCTGCCTATACTTCTGCTACAATAATGTTACTGGGGTCTGCCTATACTTCTGCCACGTAAATGTTACAGGGGGTCTGCGTATACTTCTGCTACAAAAATGTTACAGGGGTCTGCCTATGCTACTGCTACATAAATGTTTCAGGGGTCTGCTTATACTGCTGCTACAGAAACGTTACTGGGGTCTGCCTATACTGTTACTACAGAAATGTTACTCGGCTCTGTCTATACTGTTACAACAGAAATGTTACTGGGGTCTGCCTATAATTCTGCTACAAAAATGTTACTGGGGTCTGCTTATACTGCTGCTACAGAAATGTTACTGGGGTCTGTCTATACTGTTACTACTGAAATGTTACAAGGGTCTGCCAATACTGCTGCTACATAAATGTTACAGGGGTCTGCCAATACTGCTGCTACATAAATGTTACAGGGGTCTGCCTATACTGCTGCTACAGAAACGTTACTTGGGTCTGCTTATACTGTTACTACAGAAATGTTACTCGGCTCTGTCTATACTGTTACAACAGAAATGTTACTCAGCTCTGTCTATACTGTTACAACAGAAATGTTACTGGGGTCCACCTATACTTCTGCTAATGAAATGTTACTGGGGTCTGTCTATACTGTTACTACTGAAATGTTTCAAATACTGGGCTCTGCCTGTACTGCTGCTACTGAAATGTTACAGGGGTCTGCATATACTGCTGCTACATTAATGTTTCAGGGGTCTGCTTATACTGCTGCTACAGAAACGTTACTGGGGTCTACCTTTACTGTTACTACAGAATTGTTACTCGGCTCTGTCTATACTGTTACAACAGAAATGTTACTGGGGTCTACCTATACTTCTGCTAATGAAATGTTACTGGGTTCTGTCTATACTATTACTACTGAATTGTTACTGGGGTCTCCCTAGACTTCTGCCACATAACTGTTACTGGGGTCAGCTTATACCTTTGCTACAGGAATATTACAGTGGTCTGTGTATACTACGGGTGCACTAAGTCTTCCCATCGCGGTGTTCTACCCATCTGGCCCCCCAAAAAACCCAGACTGACTAGGGCATGGCGTTTGTGCCGCAGCCAACATGTATTTCCTCTCACGTAACCTCAGCTATCCGGGGCACTGCAATGGGATTTCTTTCTGTACCGTCTGTGTGTACCTGCTAGCCACCCATGCTGCGGGTGCACACAGACTTGCCATAGCAGAGTTGTACCTGCCTGGCACTTTAAAAATAAAAAACCAGAATGTCTAGGGCATAGACTGTGGGCCGCAGCCAACATGTATTTCCTCTCACGTAACCTCAGCTATCCGGGGCACTGCAATGGGATTTCTTTCTGTACCGTCTGTATGTTCCTGCTAGCTACCCATGCTGCGGGTGCACACAGACTTGCCATAGCGGAGTTGTACCTGTCTGTCCCCAAAACACTGACAGACTTGGGTAGGGTGCAGAGTACAGATGGTTTACCCCTTGCGTTGTCGATGAGGTTTCCGACACACAAACAGAATGAATAGTGTGTGGACACATGGAGTCCCCATTGCTATGTCACTCGCAGCACCTAGGGCCACACAAGGTGTTTGCTGGGACAGAGGCTGACCCAGGGCCCGCTCACATATTACCCACACTGAGTATTGCTGCATTGTGGAGATGTGTAGAAGTGCTGGGCTGGCAGCAGACTCCCCTTTATGCCCACGATTGCAGCTCCTGACGGAGGTGGCAAAGGATTGGAATGAAGATGGAACGTCAATCTATTAATTCTCAACAGCATTGTGGGCTATCGCCCACACTTTTAAAGAGGGTCGCTGCCTGGCCCTGCTAACCCTCTGCAGTGTGTGCCTCTGGTTCCTCCTCATGGCAGACGCACTTATAAATAGACATGAGGGAGGTGTGGCTATGAGGCCAGCGTGTGGCATGAGGGCAGCTGAGGGCTGCGCAGGGGCACTTTTGTGTGCGCTGCGGTCGCAGGGTCATGCGGGGGGGTTGGGCAGCATGTAACACAGAAGAGGCAGCGGTGTGTCCCGCAGGCAGTGCTTGTGCTTGGTTAGAGGTAGTGTGGTGCTTAGCTAAGGTATGCCTTGCTAATGAGGGTTTTTCAGAAGCAAAAATTGTTGGGGGGGGGGCACTCTTGCCGCTATTGTGGCTTAATAGTGAGACCTGGGAACCTGAGATGCAGCCCTGCATGTTGCCCCTCACCTGCCCTATCTGTTTCTGTGTCGTTTCCATCACTTTCGTAGATTTTGCAGATTTGCACAAATGAAAACCTTAGCGAGCATCGGTCATATACAAAAGTGCTCGATTCGCCCATTGACTTCAATGGGGTTCGTTACTCGAAACGAACCCTCGAGCATCACGGAAAGCTCGACTAGAGCAACGGGCACTCGAGCATTTTGGTGCTCGCTCATCTCTAGTCATTACTAACATATGAGATTTAATTTGAGTTGACATTAAAAAAATGCACATCGTATTTAATATAGTTTTTTATAATAAAGTTTTCTAGAAAACATTTTTTTTTTAATTGTAAGGGGTTAAACATCTGCCTTTTCATCTTGCTGATACCCATATTTTTTAAAAATGAGAGAAGAAATCCAGAATATTTCACTGTACCCCCCTTCTAGGTAACATTCATTTACCATATTCTATAATTATATCATTTTTACAACATATTTTTACAATATATACGAAAAATTATATATCGGCTTTGTACAGTGATTTTTATGCTTGAAAAAGGCCATTTAGTGGCCGAAACACATTGCATCTGTGTACCGGTTGTTAGACCTCTCCTATGAGGGAACGTTTACTGTCGGATTTACGGACCAATAGTGAATAAAGAAGACTTTTTTTCCCTTGGGGTGAAAATTGATCATCTCTACGGAGGACCACCTCCAGATCTTGACAGGCCATCCTGGGACCCTTAGGGAGGAGGTAATACTCCAAACACTTTAGGGGAACCTCCCCCTACAGAGTGAGTACCCCAATTTTCCACATTTGTTCTCTTATCTTGAGCGCACAGCGAGAATTTTCCTAATCATCTGAATTTGCAGTGAAAGTTATGCTAACAATAAATCATCTCTACCCACAGTGTGCATTTAGAAAAACCCTCAAAACCTGATTTTATCTACGTTGACTCTACCGGAAGAATCTACCACCAAAAAACAACCACAATGTCAACAATGTGTGTTTTCAACATGTACTACTTCCCTTTCGATAAGCAAAATTGCACTTTGAGCCTTCGGAGCCAGACTCACATGGGTAAGTTTTATTAGATACCTTCAAGACCATCATCAGGCTGTATTAGTATTGTATGCCAGCCCTCAGGGGCTCAACTAAAGGGTTCAATGAGCCACCAGAGAATTAATTATAACATGCTGTCTGCTAGAGGTCCCCGCTCAGGACAGATTTACAGTATGAATGGAAGCTGTATAAACCTGTGATCGTAATCAGGGGCTTTGGAGTTCTGTATCAGAAAAAGGAAGCACCAATCACTGTAGCAATATACAGAGTCATAAAGCTATACTTTATAGCAGCTTTAAGGACTACAGATACAAAAGACAGGAGTGTCAGACCTATTGACTTCTATGGCAGAGTGTTGTGGGTATTCTCTGCTGCATTTGCAGAGGTAATTGTGCAGGGAGGGGAAGAAGTGAGCTGTGACTATTATCTGCCATGATTGGTGGATTCTGTGTTACATTATTGGAATACTCAGGTTGGGAGTGATCGGTCTCATTTTTCAAAATCAGGATGACACAATGCTGATTTCCATTAAAGTCAATGGCAGTAAAAATTGTGCTCACTGATTTGGCCTCCAGAAAGTCCCTAATGGGTGTTGGGAAGGAGGTGGGGTGGAAGCACTTCAATGAATGCGGCTCAGTGGATAGCACTGTTGCCCTGGAGTGCTGGGGTCCTAGGTTGAAATCTCATCCAGAGCAACATGGACTATGAAAAACTCCATACAGATGTTGTCCTTGGTTAGAATTTAAACTATCTCAGTGAGCGATATAGAGTAGCCCTTTCCAAGAAGTTGCGCGGCGGTTGTGGGAGCCAGCTGTCTAGCTGCATCGGGTCTGTCAAAGTGGGGCCCTTAAGAATATCGTAAATTGTGGTGGATTGGAGTTTATCCCATATTCCTTCACTTCCCCGTGGTTTATTGGCTAGGATAGAGGGTATTATGGAAGCTGGTGTCATGGGGGGGAGGGACTTTGCACTTGTCACTCCCATCCGTGCATGTTTCAGTATCTTGATGGTGCATTTTGTGATAGGGTTAAGGTGCACATGTTAGGGACTTTGCACTTGTCACTCCCATCCGTGCATGTTTCAGTATCTTGATGGTGCATTTTGTGATAGGGTTAAGGTGCACATGTTTATCTTGTGTGAGACCATTAACCCAGAGCAGACCTTGGTTATCCTTCCCAAGTATTGTCTTTTCCATACAAAGTGTTGGGGAGGCAATTATGTTATCTATTAAGAGGATCCATCTGGCGATGTGAATCGCCTTGTGGTATAGCTGGAGGTCTGGGAGTCCCGTACCACCTTGAGAACTCGAGGGACCCGACATGGTTTGAGACATATACTTCCCTACCCTCTCGACCAAAAAAGTTGGTTACACATCTTTATAAAGGACTTCTGTTGCAAAAAGCCTCAGAAAGGCCCTGGTTTTTGAGGGAATGGGAAAGAGAACTGGGACTTACTCTCAGTCGAGAAGATACCCTAAAAGTCCTGAGGAATTCCCACGGGTTCTCAAAATGCGTTCGCACACAGGAAAACTCTTACAAGCTGTTGACCAGGTGGTATAGAACCCCGATCACAACTTCCAAAACGAACCCGACATCTACAGCCGTCTGCTGGAGATGTGAGGAAGAAAAAGGGACAGCCCTCCATATCTGGTGGGAATGCTCAAAAATTAAGCCCTACTGGCGGTCAGTCACCAACATTATCAACAAAATATGCCATACCTCTTACTCCTTTAGACCGGAGGAGATACTTATCTGGCTCCCCACAAACCATTTCAAACCCTCAAAAAAAAAGTTTGCCTACAATCCTTTTAACGGCAGCTAAACTCCTGATACCCCTCTTCTGGAAAGAGAAGGAGATTCCACAAATCCGCCAGTGGTTAGACAGGATAGCGCAAATCTTTCGGTTTGAGGAGATCCTGGCGTGGGAGGCCAACACCAGGGACGACTTCACGGCCCTTTGGACCCCATGGATTTGCTTTCAGGACAATCCAGATTTCGCCGCAACCTAAAATAAAGGATCTGCCTATGTTCACATCACAATATAAAGACAACATCTTGCTGTTTGTTCTCCCAAATTGTTTTCCCTAATTGTTTTTCCTAAATCTGCCCCACCTGATCATACCCGGTTCCCCTAGGGGTGTTTCTTGTTACACCTCGCACCCTCACCCCCCCCCCCCACCCCGCCTATACCCCTGATTGTCCTCCCCGTTACCTGGCCGGAAGTATGCTATAAATGACAGAAGCGTTATATTTATTCTGATGTCTGTAACTGAATGGTTATTCTCAAACTGGCCCTGCGTGGCTAATATGCATGTCCTTATATCCGGCATTGTTATACCATTATTTCAATAAAAAGAAATTGTTTAAAAAAAAAAAAAAGAATTTAAACTAGAACTCCAGCACTACTAATAGCTAAGCCACCAGGCTTGGTCTTTCTTCTCCATAGAAGGGAAAGAATAAACACAAAGAGAAAATTAAAAAAAGAAACATGCAGTTCTTGTCCTGTTGCCTTGAAGAACTCACACTTAGCACTTCCTCTTCCTTCTCCATAGGAGGGGAAAGAAGAATAAACACCAGAAGAACATACAAACTTCATGTAGATGTTGTCTATAGTTAAATGAGAGACTGGAACAAGGCAAAAGTGCTAGCAACTAAACTTCTTCCTCTTTTTTTTCTTATTCTACTCCAGAGAAGGAAGAAAAAGGAAGAGGAGAAGGAAGAAGCATGGTGGCTCAGTAGTTAGCACTGCTGCCTTGCAGCACTGGAGTTCTAGGTTCAAGTCGGACCAAAGGCAACATTGGGATTGAGTTTTTATGTTCTCTTTGTGCTTATTCTTTCTCAAGAGGATAAAGAACAAGTGTGATGGCTCTGCTGTTAGCACTGCCCTGCTATGGCACTGGAGTTTTAGGTTCAAATCTGACCAAGAACGACAAAGCCCATGTAGATACTATCTTTGATGAGATTTGAAACTATGACCCCAACACTGAAAGACAACAGTGCTAACCACTTTTGTATTACACATCTAGGCCAAAAGAGCTACATTCAAAACACAAACAGCTTTCTTTATTGGAAATCCAATTTCCAGTGATTTTCACAAAAAAATCGGTTTGGGCTGACCTTATCCAATTGTGTGAAAATTGGCCTGATTTTACCCACTGGCCGATTATGATGAGCAACCCTACTGATGACACATTTCTGATAACATGACATTCCATACTGTACCTTATTAGGTCATGTTAAACATTATAGCTACAGGTATTGATATGAGTTATACCTATTCCTTTGTTTTCTAGCTTATCATGTTAATGTATCCAAGTTTGGAGAAGACAAAAATATGCTGAAGCCTTCCAAGAAGCATAATATTAAGGGAGAATTTGAACTTCTTAATGTTACTTGCAGTTACATAAATTTCCATACGCAGGAGGACGAAATTGGTATGCTACAATTCAATGTGAGTTTACTCTAATGGTTTCTTACTTTATCCAAAGCATGAAAATCACTGTACAAAAGTTTGAGACCCTACATTTTTTCATTAATTCTGTTTTTAATTTAGCATTAGTTTTTCCACAAAATAGACAGTGTGTCCATATTAATGTTGTGACAAGTCAAATAGTGAGGGCGGCTTCAATGCATTGCTGATGTGTAATGTTAGGGAACTATATGTATGGAGAACATGGCGAAAACTAATTTAAACACAAAATGCATTTTTATTTATAACTGCATGATTTAGGCTGGGCTCACACGAACAGATTTAAATTGAGATTTTTTCACTATCGCAGTTCATGCGGAAGATCTGCAGTAAAACAGGAGAGCGAGAGAGATAACTTCCACAACCTTCTGCAGTTACTTTCTGTGATGTATTGCAGGTCTTCCACTGTGGAAATCCACATGCAGAATCTAACCGGTTCGTGTGAGCCTGCCCGTACTATTAGGCAGGGTTCACATGGGGCGTATTTTCGTCGGAAATCTCGCGGTTTGGCCGCAGCAAAAACCGCGAGATTTCCGCCGGGAGAACCGCCGCGGTTTAAGCGGTCCGGCCGCATGCTTTTCCGTTGCGGCCTGCTCTCCCATAGAGGAGAGCACGGCCGTAACATAAATAAACAAAAAACCGACTGTAAACAGACATGCTGCTTCTTTTGAAACCGCCGGTTGCGGCGGCCGCAGCCGCGGTTTCAACCGGATTTACCGCAGCGGATTAGCTGTCCCGTGTGGACGAGGTTTCTGAGAAACCTAGTCCACATGGCTGGCTAATCCCGAGATTAGCGGCCGCGGGCGGTTTTGCCGCGGGCGGATCTGCTGCGGCAGAACCGCGGCAAATCCGCCCTGTGTGAATCCAGCCTTAGTGTAAGACGATCAAATACTTTACACCAACAAGTTATTTACGCAAACAAGTTCTCAAGGTGTCTTCATTGTGTGCATATGTGATCAGCAGCAATTGATTCATCCGGCGCCAATTGTCCAACAGTGCCTATTATTTCTTCACACAGGGCAATAATATTGTTCACATGTAGCAGTTGTAGCATAAACTTTTTTCTTCAGCTTTCCCAAATGTAAAAATCAAGTGGTGTGTGATCTTGAAGTTGTTGGTAACAGACTGAAGCGGAGACATGTTGTAGCAGCAAGAATTAACTTTACTGAACAGAATTGTTATTTACATGGCACTTCATAGGAGGGTAAAAATACTTGAATGTTGCATAGCATACAACATACAGGGGCTTTACACAGTTCAATCTGATGTCATTGTGGGTGGGTGCAGCAAGCCCACAGTGATGAGAAAAGATGCTCATAGGACCCGTGTTCTCGGGATTGGTGGGGGTCTCAGAGAAGAGATCCCCAGAGATCAGACTTATATCACCTACCCTATAGATAGCTGGTGAAAGTCTATTCTGTTACAACTTCTTTAGGCTACTCCTTCTTGTTAACATAACACAATTTGGCCCCACCTGAAATGTTGCTCACCCACCATTATAAAGTATGCTTAGTCATTTTAATTAAAGAGAAATATATTCAAAATGTATAACTATTAATATACTATATCACTATTAGTGAGTTATTTTCCAGCATGCTTTACTTGCTCTTATCTATCATAGCAAACAATTCTAACAGACCCCCTAATGAGGTCAACCTGTCTATGCAGACCCTTACTTTTTTATAAAATAATAGTGCATGGTTTTGTATGTTTTATTTAAAAACTAGACAATTAATTCCTCTTTCCATTGTTTAGATCATCTTCAGAAGATATCCAATGTTCTATATCGTGAATCTAATTATACCCAGCACGTTTCTCATGATTATGGATCTTATTGGCTTCTTCCTCCCTCCAGAAAGTGGAGAAAGGATTTCTTTCAAGATCACTGTCCTGCTGGGTTACTCAGTCTTTCTCATCATAGTTTCAGAAACCTTACCTGCCTTGGCCCATGAAACTGCATTAATAGGTATTGATAACATCTTATATATATTTATACTACAGTTTCAAGGTTGTGCTCCTGATAACTTGTCCAAACATATAAAAATATCTGTAAAACTTAAATCAGAAATGTTTTTGCTTTTAAATTCAGAAGTTGATCTGGGGGAGGGGTTATGTTTCTCCTTGTGGAGAGCACCAAGTTGGTGTAGGGGACCTTCTACAGGCCGTGCAATGTTCCCTGGGATAAAGTATGCAAATTGCAGGCAATGATGTCAAAATATTCAAGTGGTTTAAAAAGATACTGTTCTAAAAATCAAAGAATGTTGCATGAACATAGCAGTCTTATCACCACTTTCAAAACTGATTTAGACAGAATACCGGGAGAAGCACCCAGATCATACGCCAAGTGGGAGACATGAAAGATGATATAACACACCATTGATAAATGAAGTCGCAGCCATGCTTACAGGCGAACAGTTTGCAACCCGTGATATCATTTTACATGCCTGTGATGAAAGATTAACCAGAGTGCCTGATACTCATAAATATTATGACTAGAGACGAGCGAGCACAGTCATCCAAGCTTAATGCTCGTTTGAGTATTAGGATACTCGAGATGCTTGTTACTTGAGACGAGCACCACGCGGTACTCGAGTCAATTCCATTTCGTTCCCCGCATGTTTAGTGCCATTTTCTAGCCAATAAACATGCGGGGAAGGCATTACCACTTCCTGCTGTGACGTGCCAGCCCTCTCCCCCCACAGTAGTGAGTGGCTGGGCCGATCCGGTGATCGCCGAGTACTTGAACTGATCCAACACGCGGCTCGCCTCAGACGCATGCTGGCAGAGGTTAAGGAAAGTGCTGCTGCTGATATAGGGAAAGTGTTAGAGTAGGATACTTCTTAGTGCTACTCCTCATCATGTGCATTATAGTTGTGGCTGGCTTGGAGCAGTAAATTAAAAAAAAAAAAAATCTTGCTATTTGCATAGCGCCAACTTATTACGCAGTGCTTTCAGGTAATTTATTTTAAAATTATTTCTGCAAAATAGTTCAGTTATACCGTTCTGTCTGTGTAGTGTATTACGCAGAGTTTAGGGACAGAGATGCTTCTATAAGGAAAGTTATACAGTCCTGATCCTCCGTACAAGAACCCCAATGCTCCTTCTTAGGGCTACATCTCACCATGTGCTTTACAGTTGTGGCTGGGAGCAGTAGTGCACCAACTTTTGTATTACGCATCTAGGCCTGTTCCCAGCCTTGCAGTTATAGCATTCTCAGCCTGCAGTGCCGTACAACGAGCTCTCACAGTGAAACTGTGCTCTAAAAATTCCTAGCCTGCTGCAAAGTAGTTCAGTTATACCGTTCTGTGTGTGCAGTGTATTACGCAGAGTTTAGGGACACAGCAACTTCTATAGGGAAAGTTTTACAGTCCTGATCCTCCGTACAAGAACCCCAATGCTCCTTCTTAGGGCTACATTTGACCGCATGCATTATAGTTGTGGCTGGCTGGGAGCAGTAGTGCACCAACTTTTGTATTACACATCTAGGCCTGTTCCCAGCCTTTCAGTAATAGCGTTCTCAGCCTGCAGTGCCGCACAACCAGCTCTCACTGTGAAACTGCACTCTAAAATTCCCTAGCCTACTGCAAAGTAGTTCAGTTATACCGTTCTGTGTCTGCAGTGCATTAGACAGAGGTCTCACCGCTAAACAGTACTGTAGTATTTCCTGGGTCATTACATACTATTTCAGTTATACCGTTCTATGTCTGCAGTGCATTAGAAAGAGGCCTCACCACGAAACAGTACTGTAATATTTTCTGGGCCACTGCAAACTATTTCAGTTATACCGTTCTATGTCTGCAATGCATTAGAAAGAGGTCTCACAGCGAAACAGTACTGTAATATTTCCTGGGCCACTGCAAAGTATTTCAGCTCTGCCACTGTGCAGAGCGTCTCACAATACCCTTTCCTTGGTGGGGTTGAGATAGCCGCAGTTACCAGCACTATCCACTGGCTTTACAGTCTTCTCCCACTCCACACAGCCTCTCTTATCTACAAGTCTCTGTGAGCGGTAAGTTACCCCTAGGTATTAGCGCAAGACAGCGGGTTAATTTTTTCAAGTCACAGCATAGAGCCTCCGCTATCTACAATTCTCTGTGTGAGGTGAATTAGCCACAGTTGTCAGCGCTGTACAGTGGGGTAATTTTTTTGGGCCCTGCTCTATTCTTAATCCGTCATGATGAGGAGTAGGGGTAAGGGTCGAGGACGTGGATGTGGACGCGGCTGCGGGCGTCCAAGTGAGGTTGTGGGCACAGGCCGAGTTCCTGGGTGTGGTAAATCACAGCCGTCTGCTGCGGGATTAGGAGAGAGGCAAGTTTCTGGGCTCCCCAGCTTCATATTAAAATTTACAGATCAGTGTGGTAAACCTTTATTACAAAGAGAGCAGTGCGAGCAGGTCCTGTCGTCGATGGCAGAAAACGCATCCAGCAATGTATCGACCACCCAGTCTTTTACTCAGTCCACTACTCCAGGCCTAGGGACTGCAACTCTGAATCCTCTGGCTGCTGCTCCTCCTTCCTCCCGGCCTCCTCACTCCATGAAAATGACATATTCTGATGAGCAGGCAGACTCCCAGGAACTGTTCTCGGGTCCCTGCCATGAGTGGGAAAAAACGGTTCCTATCTCACCTGAGTAGTTTGTCGTGACCGATGCAACCTTTGGAAAGTTCCCGGAGTCCGGGTGATGAGGCTGGGGACTTCCGACAACTGTCTCAAGAGCTTTTTGTGGATGAGGATGATGATGAGACATAGTTGTCTGTCATTGAGGTAGTAGTAAGGGCAGTAAGTCCGAGGGAGGAGCGCACAGAGGATTCAGAGGAAGAGCAGCTGGACGATGAGGTGACTGACCCCACCTGGTTTGCTAAGCCTACTGAGGACAGGGCTTCAAAGGGGGAGGCAAGTGCAGCAGCAGGACTGGTTGGAAGAGGCAGTGGAGTGGTCAGGGGTAGAGGCAGGGCCAGAGCGAAGAATCCCCCAACTGTTTCCCAAAGCACCCCCTCGCGGCAAGCCTCCGTGCAGAGAGCTAGGTGTTCAAAGGTGTGGATGCTTTTTAGTGAGAGCACGGACGATCAACGAACAGTGGTGTGCAACCTGTGTTGCACCAAGATCAGCCAGGGAGCCACCACTACCAGCCTCACCACCACCAGCATGCGCAGGCATATGATGGCCAAGCACCCCACAAGGTGGAATGAAGGCCATTCACCGCCTCTGGGTCACACCACTGCCTCTTCGCCTGTGCCACAACCTGGCACATAGATCCAATCCCCGTCCCAGGACACAGGCACGTTCGCCTGCACCCACACCCTCACCTCCACCGTCTTCCACTCCATCCAGCAATGTCTCTCAGCCCAGCGTTCAGCTGTCACTAACACAAGCATTGGAGCGAAAGCGCGAATATGCCGCCACCCACCCTCATGCACAAGCTTTAAGCGTGCACTCTGCCAAATTAATCAGCCTGGAGATGCTGCCATACAGGCTTGTAGAAACGGAGGCTTAAAAACATGATAGCGGTGGCAGACCCGCGCTACTCGGTCCCTAGTCGCCACTATTTTTCCTGGTGTGCTGTCCCCGCCCTACACCAGCACGTCTCCCGCAACATAAATCGTGCCCTCACCAACGCTGTTACTGGGAAGGCCCACTTAGCCACGGACACATGGACAAGTACTGGCACGCAGGGCCCCTATATCTCCCTGATGGCACATTGGGTGAACTTGGTGGAAGCTGGAACCGCTCACGTTCTACCCACACCCATAATAGAGGGTCTTACCTCGGTGCTGGTATCTGCGGCGTTTTATGCCACCTCCTCCAAACCATCCCCCTCTTCCTCCACCATGTCTGCCTCTCAATTAAGAAGTGTGAGCACATCGCCAGCAGTTACCATCCCGCTGCTTTGCCTGTTGAGAAGTTCGCTGCTAAGCATAAAGGCCGACGCTTTGCGGTTGGAACAGGAGATGGGGGATGACAGTATGTCGCTTGATAGCCAGACCACCCTTATGTCTATATCACAGCGCGTTTTGGAGGAGGAGCGGGAGGGGAGGAAGAGGAGGAGGGGGAAGAAGGAGATGGCCACACTGCAGAGGGTATCCATGTTGCTTGCCTCTCATCTGTTCAGCGTGTATGGGCTGAAGAGGAGGAGGAGGAGGATCCTGAAAGTCATCTTCCTAGTGAGAACAGCGATGTGTTGCATACTGGGACCCTGGCACACATGGCTGACTTCATGTTAGGCTGCCTTTCCCGTGACCCTCGTGTTAGATGCATTCTGGCCAACACGATTACTGGGTGTGCACCCTTCTAGACCCACAGTATAAGGAGAACCTTTCCACTCTCATTCCCAAAGAGGAAAGGGGTACGAGAGTGATGCAATACCACAAGGCGCTGGTGGAAAAAGTGATGCTAAAGTTTCCATCTGACAGCGCTAGTGGCAGAAAAGTTGCAGTTCAGAGGGTCAACTAGCAGGTGAGGCACGGGGATCAGGCAGCATGTCCAGCGCAGGCTGGGGAACACTCTCCAAGGCCTTTGCCAGCTTTATGGCTCCCCAGCAAGGCTGTGTCACCACTCCCAAGTCAAGGCTGAGTCGGAACGGAGCACTATAAAAAGATGGTGAGGGAGTGCATAGCCGATCATATCACTGTCCTTCATGATGCCTCTGCTCCATACAACTACTGGGTGTCAAAGCTGGACACATGGCACGAATTTGCGCTGTACGCCCTGGAGGTGCTGGCCTGCCCTGCTGCTAGCATCTTGTCAGAGAGGGTGTTTAGTGCAGCTAGGGGAATCATCACGGATAAGCGTACCCACCTGTCAACTGCCAGTGCTGACATGCTTAAACTCATAAAGATGAACAAAGGTTGGATTTCCCCAGACGTCTCTTCTCCACCAGCGGAAAGCAGCGGAACCTAATAATAAATTGGAGAAAAATGCATCCTTTTTCACCACAAAAAAAAGGAGGAATTAGCTTTGTCAATCAGTCTCGGATATTATTACTCCTCCTTCTCTTGCTCCTCCTCCTAAAACAGCATGTCATCACGCTAAACTGGCAATTTTTCTGCGGCACAAAAGGCTCTGTTGAAAAGTTTTTTACAATTTTTCAAAGTTTCAAAAGTATTGATACTTTAACAGAAACCAATATTTTTCATAGGGCTGCCTCCAGGCTCTTTTACAAATTGAGCAACAGCGAGCTGTATCTTTAAAAAATTGTTTATGGGTTTGACCTGCCCTCGCGGTTGAGCAATTTTTCAGGAGTACACTTGTACTCTTGGTACACCAATTTTTCAGGCCCTTGCCTATACTGTTATCTAACTAATTTTTCCAGCCTTCGACAGACATGTTACAGGGGTCCGCCTATACTCTTGCTACATAAATGTAATTGGGGTCCGCCTATACTCTTGCTACAGACATGTTACAAGGGTCCGCCTATACTCTTGCTACATAAATGTTTTTGGGGTCCGCCTATACACTTGGTACATAAATGTTTTTGGGGTCCGCCTATACACTTGGTACATAAATGTTACTGGGGTCCGCCTATACTCTTGCTACAGACATGTTACAGGGGTCCACCTATACTCTTGCTACAGACATGTTACTGGGGTCCGCCTATACTCTTGCTACATAAATGTTATTGGGGTCCGCCTATACTCTTGCTACAGAAATGTTATTGGGGTTCGCCTATACTCTTGCTACATAAATGTTATTGGGGTCTGCCTATACTCTTGCTACAAAAATGTTACAGGGGTCCACCTATACTCTTGCTACAGAAATGTTACTGGGGTCCACCTATACTGTGGGTGCACAAAGGTTTCCCATTGTGGTGTTCAGCTGCCTGACACATACACAGAATGAAATGTGTAGGGACACATGAATTGGGCAGAAATGTGGGCCGAGGCCACGGTCCTGGGCGGGGTGAAACTCTGCCTTGTTTGGGCACTCTGTTTTCTTCCTGTTTAATTGTGTCCCTGGGTTCCAGGGGCTCGCCTACACTGTGGGTGCACAAAAAGGCTTCCCCATTGCATTGTTCAGCTATCTGGCGCATACAAAGAATGAATTGGGCAGAAATATGGGCCGAGGCTGAGGTCCTGGGAGGGGTGAAACTGTGCCATGTTTGGGCACTCTCTTTTCTTCATGTTTAATTTTGTCCCTGGATTCCAGGGGCTCGCATATGCTGTGGGTACACAAAGACTTCCCATGGCGGTGTTTAACCTGTCTGGCACAAATACACTGACTGACTAGGGTAGAAATGTGGGCCGTGGCCCTTGGTGGGGTGAAACTCTGCCATGTTTGGGCAATCTGTTTTCTTCATGTGTAATACCATGTTTGATTTCCTTGGGCTCGCCTATGCTGGGGGTGCAGAAAGACTTCCCATGGCAGTGTTTTACCTGTCT
Organism: Eleutherodactylus coqui; assembly: GCF_035609145.1. Taxonomy (NCBI): domain Eukaryota; kingdom Metazoa; phylum Chordata; class Amphibia; order Anura; family Eleutherodactylidae; genus Eleutherodactylus; species Eleutherodactylus coqui. The sequence continues at coordinate 66,621,295 of NC_089842.1, forward strand.
GGCACAAATACACTGAATGACTAGGGCAGAAGTGTGGGGCAAGGTGCTGGGCGGGGTGAAACTCTGCCATTTTTGGACACTCTCTTTTCTTCCTGTTTAATTTTGTCCATGGGTTCCAGGGGCTCGCCTATACTGTGGGTGCATAAAGGCTTCCTCATTGCATTGTTCAGCAATCTGACACATACAAAGAATGAATTGGGCTGAAATGTGGGCCGAGGTGGAGATCCTTGGCGGGGTGAAACTCTGCCATGTTTGGGCACTCTGATTTCCTCATGTGTAATACCATGTTTGAGTTCCTTGGGCTCGCCTATGCTATGGGTGCACAAAAATGGTGTGCCTTGCTAATGAGGGTTTGTCCCAAGTAAATTGTTAGGGGGGTGACCGCCATGCTCTTGCCCCCATTTTGGCTTAATAGTGTGACCTGGGAGCCTCAGATGCAGCTATGCATGCTGCCCCCGCCCTTGCCTTTCCGTTTCTGTTGTGTTTCCATGACTTTCTGATGTTTTCTGGTGTTTCACAAGTCATGACCTATGTAGAGCATTGGTCCCATACAAAAATGCTCGAGTCCCCCATTGACTTCAATGGGGTTCGTTACTCGAAACGAGCTCTCGAGCATTACGAAACTTTCGACTCGAGTACCGAGCACCCAAGCATTTTGGTGCTAGCTCATCTCTAATTATGACACATTACAATATCTGCTCATTTTTAGCAAGGGGGAGGAAGGGTATCACTTTGAAATACCGCAGATCAACCCTGTAGCAGGTATTTCCTTGGTAAACAAAAAGGTGTCCTGTATGGATTTTGATGCCTACAACCTGATGGTACAAGAAAACGATTTTGATATGATACCACGACGTAGACAACTGGCTAATCAGTTTTATGTTGATATTACAACCAATTACATCCATCTTCAAGTTGCTGTAGCAAATGACACAAATGTTAATCCTAATAATTTAAGCAGAATCGTTATTCTGCTGTCTTCATTTGTAAACAACCCATGATACCTGTATGAGTCTACTTTCACATGTAACCCAATATGGAAAGAAACAGTCAATGGTTTGATGTTTGGACACAACGCTATAGATAGACATGATATAATTTCAAGAGTTTTTAGATTAAAAGTAAAAAAAACTAATGTCGGTTATAAATAAAGAAAAATATATAGAGAAGTGTTGTGCTTTATGTATTCTATAGAATGGCAGAAACGCGGCTTATTTATTTTGGTTAAAAGACAAGTTGACAGCCAATCAAATGGATAGCATCATCAGTGCTGAAATACCTGATTCAAGCAGTAACAAGGCAATACATGACATTTTTAAAAATATGATTCATGGTCCATGCGGCCCTGAAAATCCCCACTGGAAGAGGTCGTGCAATGTAGATCAGCGGCCAAGGTGAGAGAGCTTTTTGCTACACATTAATAGCGACCTGTGGACATTCAAGTCCTCAGCAAATGTGGGAAAAGTACAAAAAATTTATGGCAGATGATATATTGCACAGATTGCAAGAACATAATGAAAAGGTTACATACAAGGATTTAATTTACAATGAAGCACCAAAAAAGGTGGGAGACCAGCTGAAAACAATAACTGGAAAAGATTTATTAGGCTTCGGAATGAGTAGACCAACGTAGCATTTTTGTTGATGTTATTCAACAAATTTAAAATGGTGAAGGTGCTTTGTTATTTTTGGATGCCCCAGGAGAGCTGGTAAAACTTTCCTTCTAAATTTGCTCTTAGCCCAAATTTGAAAAGATAAAAGGAGTTGCTGCTGCAGCCTCCTCTAGAATAGCCGCCACGCTAGTTGATGGTGGACGAACAGAGTATTCAGTACTTAAACTGCCACTGAACTTAGCTCATGAGGAAACACCAATTTGTAATATCAGTAATAGCGAGTGTGGACGTATGTTGCAGCAATGTAAGCTGTTAGTTTGGGCCAAATGTACAATGTCCCATAAAAGAGCAATCAAAGCACTAAATTGGATGATGAAAGATATTAATGGCAACAAAAGTATAATGACAGGGATGGTGGTATTGATGGCTGGCAATTTTAGGCAGACTATACCTGTAATAAATAGGGGCACACCGGCAGCTGAAATAAATGCATATTTAAAGGCATCTACATTATGGCAGCATGTAAAAAAAATTTAGCCAAACTACAAATATGTGAGTTTAACTGCACGACATAGAATCAGGGCAATATCTGACTGCTCTTTTGAAAATCGGCGAAGATCATATTGCAATAGATACTAGCGGTATGATTACATTAAATCGTGAATTCTGTAATGTTGTTGATAGTACAGAGGAACTGATTAACAAGGTTTATTCTGAACCGCAACTCAATATGGGAAAGGAAGAATGGTTGTGACAATTGTGGCACCAAGTAATGAAACTGTAGGACAGATAAATGAAAAAATTATTTCACAAGTCCAAGGAGAAATTGTAGAGTATCTGTTGGTGGATAATGTTATGGGCACTGAACAAGTCACCTCATACCCTGTAGAGTTCCTTAACCGTTTGGAATTGTCAGGAGTACCTTGCCATAAGCTGAGTGTTACCATGCGGCAATTGCAGCTCCTCCAGATGTGGTGGTGTGCTGGGTCCCGCGGTCGGGGAACGTCCCCCCGACTAGTGGTCCGGCTGCCAGGCGGGCGTGGTGCTGGTGGTTCGCGGCGTCGTGCGCGCGCTCGGTAGTTCTGGTGGCGCGTGCACCTGGGAGTGCAGCTGACGTGCACGAGCTCTCTTTTGATATGCTATGGGGAGTTGGCTGTCTCCCTATCTGCACCTCTGGGCAGAGGCTTCAGTTTAAAAGTCTGGCAGTGACTGCAATCACTGCCAGTTATTGGTTTCCCTCAGGTTGCTAGCTAGTCTGCATCTGTAGGTCTTCTGCCTTTGTCAGCTTGTCTGCTATTTTGTTACCATTTGCCAGGTTTTTCCATCTGCCTCGGTACTATCAGTATTGTTTTGTGTTGTTTTTTTTTATCTGCCTGTCCTGTCGGTAGTCCATCCATTTCATCTAGGTACACCAGTGCTCCTTCTCGGTCCCTAGATAGCGTACGGACCGCCGCCAAGTTGCCCGCATGGGGTTAGCCAGAAGTGGAGGCAAGTAGGCAGGGACAGGGGTTGCGGGTAAGATCCAGGGCAACCCAGGTTGGCGTATCCAGGATAGATTACTGTAACATAATAACTGGCCCTTAAAATTGCCCAGCAGGTTTTGTTTTTACACTCCAATAGAAGCCATGAGTACCCTCGCAAGTCAGTTGCAGGAGTTAGTGGTCGTGATCCAATACCTGTCTGGTCGTATGGTGGCCCAGGAGCAGCGGGAGTCAGTGCATGTTTCTTCTGCCCCTTCCATTCCTGAGCCCAAGGGTCCTCTTCCGAGGGTGTTTTCAGGGGAGAGGAGCAAGTTTTTTGTTTTTCAGCAGGCATGTAGATTGTACTTCCAGATGCGGCCCCGCTCATCCGGCTCAGAGTTCCAGAAAGTGGGATTGATTATGTCCTTACTTCGGGGTTCCTCCCCAGACATGGGCCTACTCCTTACCCGAGAGTTCGGCTTGCCTGCAGTTAGTTGATTAGTTTTTTCGGGAACTTGGAGGTATTTTTGATGAGCCGGACCGTGCAGGGTTGGCGGTATCCCAACTCATGTCCCTTCGTCAGGAGAAGCAGTGGGTAGAGGACTATTGCTCTAAATTTAGACAGTATGCTGGTGAAACCTCTTGGAATGATAGTGTACTTAAGGATGTGTGTTTGTTGGGTCTTTCTGATGCTGTCAAGGATCTACTCATTTCCCATCCTGCTCCTGTGACACTCAATGAGGTGATGGAATTGGCAGTCAAGGCTGACAGAAGGCTGAGATCTAGAAAAGAGGAACGTCAGGCTCGCAAAGCTAGGGAACACAGCAAACCGGCTCCCTCTTCTCCCAGGCCAACTTCTGGTGCTGAGCCTATGGAAGTCGACCAGCTAAGTCCCGAGAAAAGGCAATGGTTCCAGATGACGCAGCTTCTCTGTCTTGATTGTGGGAAAGCCGGACGTCGTGTAGCAACCTGTCCTCAGAAGCGGATGCAGCATCAGCCTGAACTGGTGGAAAACTTCAGATCCTAGGCGACTGCCAGGAGAGTCGCCTAGCATCACAGGTACTCCCTAAGTTGTTGGTGCCCTGTCATATTGGCTTCCGGAATTTCACTCGGTCCGGTCAGGCTTTTATTGATTCGGGTCCTGCCGCTAATTTGGTTAGTCTAAGCTTTGTCATACCCCATGATGACAGAGTTCTCGGCATTAGAGATGCCCATATGCTTCACTAGCATTGATTCCACCCCTCTGTCCGTGGGTGTTGTCCAGTGGAGAACTCCCATGGTACAGTTTACTGTGGGTGTTCTCCATTCTGAGAATCTGTCGTTCTTAATAATGGAGAGGATGTCTGTTAATATAGTGCTGGGTATACCCTGGTTGGCACTGCATAATCCCCAATTTGATTGCTCCACACAGGAATTGACACCTTGGGGGTTGTTCTCTCATAGTCCCTCGTCTACAAAATTTTCATCAGGACGCTCCCTCGGGGGAGATGGTTTGTGCCAGAGGCCTTGCGTCTCAGGATCATTGAAGAGTGTCACTCATCTGTGCTCGCAGGTCATCTGGGAGTTCAGGGGACACTGGATCTTTGTTCTAGACACTACTGCTGGCCAGGCATGTCTCGGGAGATCCGCAAGTTTGTTAAAGGATGCTCTGTCTGTGCATGCAGTAAAAGTCGTCGCCGTCGTTCGGAGGGGCCTTTGAGACTATTACAGGTGCCCTCTCGTCCGTGGACGCATTTATCCGTAGATTTTATTACCAATCTACCTGAGTCTCAGAAGTTCACCACGATCCTGGATGTTGTGGACCGCTTCTCAAAAATGGCTCATTCCGTGGCGCTAAAGAAGTTATCTACCACGATGGAATTTTCCAAGATTTTTGTAAAAGAAATCATTCGTCTACATGGGGTTCCTGAGAACATTGTATCTGATCGCGGGGTTCAGTTTGTTGCGCAATTCAGGCGAGCCTTCTGTAGAATCCTGGGAACGTCGCTTTCCTTCTCGTCAGCATTCCACCCGCAAACTAATGGTCAGACTGAGCGGAAGAACCAGGATTTGGTGCAATATTTGCGGTTGTTTGCTAGCGAAAAGGCTCATCAGTGGGCAGAATTCCTGCAGCTGGCAGAATTTGTACTAAACAACCATACTTGTTCTTCCACTGGGGTGTCTCCATTCCGTTGCGTATATGGTCAGCATCCCCGCTTCCTTACAGTTATCTCTACTCCATCTGCCTGTCCGGCAGCTGATGTCACCACAGATGCACTGCAGGGAGTATGGAGAGAGGTACAGAAGAATCTGGAAGCAACGGGGGCTCGTATGCAGTTGTGTAGTGGGAAGAGTCTGTCGGTGTCTGAACCCTATAGGGTGGGACAGAAGGTGTATTTGTCGTCTAGAAATCTCGAATTGAAGGTTCTGTCCTTGAAACTGGCGCCACGTTACGTGGGTCCCTTTGTCATTACGCAGGTAGTAAATCCGCTGGCTTATGAACTTGAATTGCCAGCTACTTGGAGGGTACATAGGTTTTTTGACAAGTCGTTATTGAAACCTTTTGTCCCTTCAGTGTGTTCTGCATTCCGATAATAGACGGATTTGCCATTTTAATTCATGAGGCTGCAATTCCCTCTAAAAATAGCATGTGCAATGACAATCAATAAGGCTAAAGTGCAAACATGTAAGTTAGCAGGTGTACATTTAGAAAAAAACATGTTTTTCTCCTGAGCAACTGTATATGGTGTGCTCACGTATATGCAACCTACAAAACCTTTATATCCTAGACCAGCACTGGAACTTCCCCCAGCACATGATGCGCTTAATACATAAATAGGCACATACCTTTTCATGTATTAGGCACATCCTCGCCCCTTTGTGTGACTCCTGGCGTACATTAGTGGCATAATTTATACCAGTTTCTTGCATTAATTATACATAAATTTGTCACTCCGGGGCATTTGCGCCCCCTCTGACAGGTGCCACCCATATTTTAGGATAGAGACAAGATTGGCGCATAAAAAAGAAAACTTATTGAACTTTTGTACAAGCGAGGCATGCACAGAAATTTGCAACTTTTCTACTTCATAATTCTGGCAGAAGCAAGTTACAAAATGTCCCCCATTATTTCTCTACATTGTGCCACCTGTTTTGCACAATGGAGATGCAAATGTTTAGATCTTGCAAACAAATCAGGAGCAAACCTAGTAAAAAAAAATATGGCAAGAGCGTATTTATTCCACCTTCTCAAATGCATAGTTCTAGGGTGCATTCACACGAGCGTGCGCCTACATAGCTGCGCACAAAACTGCGCACCCACGTACATGCACAAACATGCGTGAATGTAGGTCCATGCAGCATTGCTTTCAAAGAGGCCGAGGGTGCTGTTGGCAGCCCCATTGAAACTAATAGGATGCCGGCAACCCCTATAATGATTTTCAGGAACGGGCACAAAATATAAGCCCTTCCCTTAAAATCATCCCTGGTTTGTGTATAAATAAATAAATCTAAATATATATATATATATATATATATATATATATATACATACACTCAACCTCTCCGCCGCTGCCATGTAAATATTCCCCGTGGGGCATCCCCACAGTGTTCAGTGATAAGGGCCCTCTCCCCGTGGGGAGTAAGGAATCCCCCTATATACACTGTGACAGCTGTGGCAGAGGATCGCCGGCAAGCCCTGCAGGGATTTGGGGGGAAGGGCTTTAAATATAAGCCCTTCCCTGTAAATCATCCCTGTAATGTGTTAAAAATAAAAAAATATATATACTCACCTCTCAGCAGCTGCGGGGGCTCAGGCGCGTCTAGCTGTGTCTTCTCCCTGCACTGCTCTGAATGTCTTTCAGCAGGTGGGGATTTAAAATCCCCACCTGCTGAAAGGGCTGTATCTGATTGGCTGAGCGCTCAGCCAATCACAGACAGCACTCAGCCATTTATTAAATAACAGCTGAGTGCTGCCAGTGAGTGGTCACAGCACTCAGCCAATCACAGGCAGTAGTGATGAGTGAGCATACTCGCTATAGGCAATTGCTCGAGCGAGCATTGCCGTTAGCGAGTATCTGCACGCTCGAGAGAAAAGGTTCAGGTGCCGGCGGCGGGCAGGGAGCTGCGGGGGAGAGCGGGGAGGAACGGAGGGGAGATCTCTCTCTCCCTCTCTCCCCCCGCTCCTCCCTGCTGACTGCCGCAACTCACCGCTCCCCCGCACCGGCACCCGAACCTTGTCTCTCGAGCGGGCAGGTACTCGCTAAGGGCAATGCTCGCTCAAGCAATTGCCCTTAGCGAGTATGCTCGCTCAACTCTAAGAGGCAGCACTTGGCAATTAATTGATTTCACCACGAGGTATGGTGCACGCATGTCCTATGTTTTGCAGGCACATACGTTTGTATGCCTGTAAAACATGGACATGTGAACACACCAAAGGGAACCAATGGTTCTTATAGACGCATGGTTTTGTGTGCACCTATGTACGCACACGCTCGTGTGAATGCACCCTTAAATAGTAATCAGAGTGATCCTCAAATACTTTTAACGTACTTAATGTTGTTTATGTATTTTCTCTTTTTAGAGGTGTATTTCGTGGTCTGCTTGGCTCTACTTGTCATCAGTTTAGCAGAAAGTATTTTTATGGTTCGTTTAGTCAACAGGAAAAATATCCAGTCAAAGGTTCCTAAATGGATAAAGAAACTGATTCTGGAAAATAAGTTTGTCTTGTTTTGCTTTAAAGACAAGAGCCAATATTTTCAGCCTGATACCAACTCTTCTCACGCATCAACTGGGATGGACAGAACTAGCACTGGTTAGTTGTAATATATATTCTTACAAAGTATACTGTATAGCAACAAACTGAGTCCATGCACAGCGTATGCCAATATTACATCTATACATTACAGTGTATGACATCTCTCTGTACACGTAAAATACATCTCTTGGCACCATTTTCAGATCTTAGTGTGTCTAAGACAGACAAGTACTGACATTGCCATAGAAAACATATTCTGTGTGATATACCCATCCCCTCCTTGTATGTTTAATGTTAAGTATGGAGTGGAGGCAGAGGCGTAACTTGAAGCTCCCGGACCCCAATGCAAAACCTGTAACAGGGCCCCCAACTATAATGCTTTATTTATAGTACTGGGCTCCTTATATGGAGAAGAGAGGCCTCATGGACCCCCTAAGGCTCCTGGGCCAGGGTGCAACCGCATCCCCTGCATCCTCTAGAGTTACGCCCCTGAGTGGAGGTAAAAACTAATGGGGAAGCTAACAATATAAGCTGTTTAGTACTGGCCTTATATTAGGTACCTTTCATCTATAGAATAGATGCTAAAAGTCTGATCAGTGGCCATCTTACTGCTCCCACTGATCTCAAGAATAAGGGACCTGTATCCCCCTCTTCTCTTCACTGCAGTGATGCTTCTTCCAACTGAAGTAATGTCACAATGAATGGTTGCACATAGGCATACATTATTCCACTAATTTCATTGGGGCTGGCAGAAATAGCCGAGTGTTTGTATTTGGTTATCTCCAGCAGTCCCTCTGAAATTAAATGCATTCACGGCCATAGCTCCATTCAATCTTATCTTCACTGCAGGGGGTGCAGTAAGCCAAAATAGGGAGGAGTGGGGACATGGGTCCCCTTGTTCTCATGATGGTGAGTCTGCTACTAAGTGGTGAGCCTGCCACTAATCAGACTTTTATCCCCTATCCTATGGTTTTTCTTTTGCTAAAAAAATAATTTCACAAAAATCAACTTGATTTTATCGCCTGGCCAATCGCAATGAGCAGTACTACTTAGGAGTCCAGTGGGTGGTCTTACTGACTGACTGATAGCTATGACTGTATGCACACTTATACAGTGAAGGTTGTCAATCACTGAGTCACTCCACCCACTGGACTATTATGCACATAAAGAGCAGGGATTTCATCTATAAGTTAGAGTTTATACTGACTCTTTCCCCATAAAACTATATATCATTCTGCTCAGCTGCTCCTGCTCTATAATATATGGCAGAAGAATGCACAACATTTTCATAGTGACAGGTTACTATTAAAACAAATGAAGAAACTGCAGGAGACAATGTATCTATTACCAAAACAGCAAAAAAGTGCTAATTTCACTAAAACTTTATATAATGACCTACCAGGGTCATGGAGATATAGTTTTTGCCATCACCTCATCACAATCACCGCCAGGTTTCTGTCTTTTGGCTGTTTTTTCATTATCTGCTACTGTTGATGCATGCTTCATATCATTGTCTTTTTGTTTTTTTAATGTCCAGTTATTACACAATTTGGCCATACTGTCAGCCATTGGGTACTGTATCTGAGTACTGGGAAACATCACTAGCAACCAAGAAAGGTGACTGGTATAAGTGAAAACAAATTCTGCCATCTAATCCTAAGACAGTGTCGTTACAACTAGCCATTAATGTTGCCTGTGAATTTGTTATCTCTGTTCACATTCTTTAACCCCTTAAGGTCACACCTCTTTTTTTGCGATTGCTCCTCCCCACTTTCAAAAAAATCATAACTATTTAATTTTTTCGTCCACGGGTGCTACTTGAGAGCTTTTTTCCGGATAAGTTGTATTTTTCAATGATACTATTTAATGTTATATAAAATGTACTGAGAAACTGAAAAATTTTTTAAGTAGAGTGAAATGAGAAAAAAGCAAGTTTGCCATCTTTGCAGGATTATTGTTTTTATGGTGTACATACTGTGACAAAATGACATGATTACTTTAATATGTGGGTGAGTACAATTACAACAATATCACATTTCGTTAGATTTTTTTGCTGTCTTATTTTTATATCTTTTGAAAAAAATGTATATATGTTTTCTGTCTCCATAGTCTAAGGAAGCCAAGTTTAACTTGATTCTTAATGCACAAAGATAACTTTTTTTTATCTTTCTGTCGATGTAGTTGTGTGAGGGCTTCTTTTCTGGAAGATGACCTGTGGTTTCTATTGATATAATTTTGGAGTACATATAACTATGTGTTTAACAAAATTTTATTAATTTTTAAAAAGGTCAAAACATATTAATCATGACTTTCAACTAAAGATGAGTGATAGAGATGAGCGACTCGAGATGCTTGTTACTTGAGACGAGCACCACGCGTTACTCGAGTCAATTCCATTTCCTTCCCTGCATGTTTTGCACCATTTTCTGGCCAATAGACATGCAGGGAAGGCATTACAGCTTCCTCCTGTGACGTTCCAGCCCTATCCCACCCCCCTGCAGTAAGTGGCTGGTGAGATCAAGTGACCGCCGAGTATTTAAAGCAGTCCCGCCCGCTGCTCGCCTCAGACACATGCTGGCAGAGATTAGGGAGGGTGCTGCTGGTGCTACAGTTAGAGTGTTGGTGTCTTCAAGAACCCCAACGGTCCTTCTTAGGGCCACATCTTACCGTGTGCATTACTGTTGTGGCTGCTGGGAGCAGTTTTGCACAACTTTTTTTTTCATCTTGGGCTGTGCAGGCTATAGCGTTCTCAGTCTGCAGTCAATTATACAGAGTATAGGGGCAGTACTGGTGAGGCAGGGACAGTGGTAGTGTAGAATCCTGTCAACAAGTACCCCAAAAAAGCTCCTTCTTAGGCCTTAGTCAGACGGGCGATTTTTCGCGCGATTTGCGCATGCGTCCGGCGATTTTATAAAACCGTTGCTTTGCAATGGTATCGGACACATGAGCGCTTTTTATGCGCTCGTCCGATAAATTATAGAACAAAAAATCGCAGATCGCACCTATCTGCGATCTGCGATTCCTGTTCTCTTCTCTATATGCGCTCAATGGGGCCGGCGGCAGCAGCGCCGACCCCATTGAGAACATATAGAAGACAAATCATTCTTCTCTACCGGCGTGCGCGGGGTGAATTGTCGGGAAGGGGTTAAATATATAAACCCTTCCCTGCAATTCATTCTAAAATGTGTTAAAATAAAAAAAAATTGTATACTCACCTTTCCGCTGCAGCCGGAGTCCAGCCGCGGCCGCTGTCAGTTCTCCTGAACTGCTTCTTGGCACTATTCAGCCGGCGGGGCTTTAAAATCCCCGCCTGCTGAATGATCTGCCTCTGATTGGTCACAGCCCTGACCAATCAGAGGCTGAAAACACTCATGGGTGAGTGACTGCTGCCTCTCAGGGCTGAGCCAATCAGGGGCAGGTCTGACTCACATCCATTCATGAATTCATGAATGGGTGTGAGTGAGGCATGCCTCTGATTGGCTCAGCGCTGAGCCAATCAGGGGGCAGGTCTGACTCACACCCCCTTCACACCCACTGCAGGACGGCCACGCGGAGCTCCGGCTGCCGGGAGAAGGTGAGTATACAATTTTTTTTTATTTTAACACATTTTAGGATGGATTGCAGGGAAGGGCTTATATATTTAAGCCCTTACCGACAATTCATCCCGGGCTCGCCCGCAGCGCATTGCTTTCAATGGAGACGGCTGTATTGCCATCTCCATTGAATGCAATGCGCTGGACAGCTCCGGCCCGTTTCTAATGAAACGCGGCTAGGATCAGATTTTCGGGTGACTTGCGGATGCGGGCACCGGTCACGCGATTTGCGGATGCGCATCCGTCATGCGATCCGCAAATCGCGCGAAAAATCGCCCGTCTGACTAAGGCCTTAGGGCTACCTGTGACCGTGTGCTTTACTGTTGTGGCTGCTGGGAGTTGTAGTAGCTCACTATTAGCCAGCTAGGCCTTTTTGCAGCCTAGCGTATAATTTTTTCGGTCTACAGTGTGTGTAACATAACCGCTGCCAGCCTCCAAGTGCAGGCCAATAATTGCATAATTTCTTACACCACTCTGTGGGTCCTGTCAACTTCACGCACAGCGCACGGCCACAGCCGCTGATAGAGGGAAAGACATATACACGCTATCTAGGCTGCTGTTTTTTTCCAAAAAATCTGAAAAAAAAATCCTCCTTAGGGCTACCTGTGACAGTGTGCATTACTGTTGTGGCTGCTTGGAGTTGTAGTGGCTCGCTATTAGCCAGCTAGGCCTTTTTGCAGCCTAGCGTATAATTTTTTCGGCCTACAGTGTGCGTTACATAACCGCTGTCAGCCTCCAAGTGCAGGCCAATAATTGTCTAATTTTTTACACCGCTCTGTGCGTCCGGTCAACTTCACGCACAGCGTACGGCCACAGCCGCTGATAGAGGGAAAGACATATACACGCTATCTAGGCTGCTGTTTTTTTCAAAAAAATCTGAAAAAAAACTCCTCCCTAGGGCTACCTGTGACCGTGTGCATTACTGTTGTGGCTGCTGGGAGTTGTAGTGGCTCACTATTAGCCAGCTGGGCCTTATGTACCGTCTGTGTGTTCCTGCTAGCCACAGAGTGCTATCCGGGGCACTGTAATGGGTTTAATTTATGTACCTTCTCTGGGTTCCCGGGACCCACCCATGCTGTGGGTGCACACAGACTTGCCATAGCGGAGTTGTACCTGCCTGGCACTTTAAAAAAAAAACTGAATGTCTAGGGCATGGCGTGTGGGCCGCAGCCAACATGTATTTCCTCTCAGGTAACCTCAGCTATCTGGGGCACTGCAATGGGATTTCTTTATGTACCGTCTGTGTGTTCCTGGATAGTCTCCCATGCTGCGGGTGCACACAGACTTGCCATAGCGGAGTTGTACCTGCCTGGCATTAAAAAATAAAAAACAGAATGTCTAGGGCATGGAGTGTGGGCCGCAGCCAACATGTATTTCCTCTCACGTAACCTCAGCTATCCGGGGCACTGCAATGGGATTTCTTTATGTACCGTCTGTGGGTTTCTGCTAGCTACCCATGCTGTGGGTGCACACAGACTTCCCATGGAGGTGTTTTACCTGTCTTTCCCCAAAACATTGACAGACTTGGGTAGGGTGCAGAGTGCAGATGGTTTACCCCTTGCGTTGTCGATGAGGTATCCGGCACCCAAACTTAATGAGTAGTGTGTGGACACATGGAGTCCCCATTGCTATGTCACTCGCAGCACCTTGGGCCACACAAGGTGTTTGCTGGGACAGAGGCTGACCCAGGGCCTGCTCACATACTTCCCACACCGAGTATTGCTGCATTGTGGAGATTTGTAGAAGTGCTGGGCTGGCAGCGGACTCCCCTTTATGCCCACGTTTGCAGCTCCTGATGGAGGTGGCAAAGGATTAGAATGAAGATGGAACGTCAATCTATTATCAATTCTCAACAGCATTGTGGGCTTTTGCCACCCCCCCCCTTCAAAGAGGGTCGCTGCCTGGCCCTGCCAACCCTCTGCAGTGTGTGCCTCCGGTTCCTCCTCATGGCAGACGCACTTATAAATAGACATGAGGGTGGTGTGGCTATGAAGCCAGCATGTGGCATGAGGGCAGCTGAAGGCTGCGCAGGGGCATTTTTGTGTGCGCTGTGGATGCAGGGTCATGTGGGGGGCTTGGGCAGCATGTAACCCAGGAGAAGAGGCAGCGGTGTGTCCCACAGGCAGTGATTGTGCTTGGTTAGAGGTAGTGTGGTGCTTAGCTAAGGTGTGCCTTGCTAATGAGGGTTTGTCTGAAGTAAAAATTGTTAGGGGGGGGCCCACTCTTGCCACTATTGTGGCTTAATAGTAAGACCTGGGAACCTGACATGCAGCCCTGCATGTTGCCCCTCGCCTGCCCTATCCGTATCTGTGTTGTTTCCATCAGTTTCGTAGGTTTTGAAGATTTGCACAAATGAAAACCTTAGCGAGCATCGGTCATAGGTCATATACAAAAATGCTCGAGTCGCCCATTGACTTCAATATGGTTCGTTACTCGAAACGAACTCTTGAGCATCGCGGAAAGCTCGACTCGAGCAATGAGCACCCGAGCATTTTGGTGCTCGCTCATCTATAATGAGCGAGCATACTCGCTAAGGCAAAGTACTCGAGCGAGTAGTGCCTTATACGAGTACCTGCCCGCTCGTCTCAAAAGATTCGGGTGCCGTGGGGGAGAGCGGTGAGTTGCGGGAGTGAGCGGGGGGAAGCGGGGGGGGGAGAGAGTGATCTTACTCCCTGTTCCTCCCTGCTCTCCCTTGCTGCTCCCTGCCCCCCGTCGGCACCCGAATCTTTTGAGACAAGCGGGCAGGTACTCGCATAAGGCACTACTCGCTTGAGTAGTTTGTCTTAGCGAGTACGCTCGCTCATCTCTACTTTCAACATGACACTTATGTATGTAATCAGGGGGTTGCAAAGTTGAGGAAAATGCCCAATACTTATATTTCAGATATCAATTTTTGCAAAGTAAGATAGAATATTCAAGATTCTGTTCCTTTAAGCTTAACCCCTTAAGGGCTTGGTAAGGCACGCATTATTCTCGCTCTGCTCTATGCAGTGTGCTTTTCATAGCCTCCTATGGGAGCTGCCGCACCACGGATGTGTGAATGGGCTGCTTCGCGCAGCTAGAGACAGACCGTTCATGCGCAGAATTCCTGCATGTCAGCAGCGTTGTTTACACATTGCTTAGCAGCGTGTAAACTATGCTAGTCTGGCTGACCCCTCATAAAGTAAAATAGAATCAGCCTAAATAGACCAGAAACAAGGGTAACAATTTGGGGAGAAACAGAATAAATGGGGAAAACGCATAAGGAAATGATCAGGGGGTGCAGGCAATTAGGCTGTGCTTATTGCTTGTCATATTGGTGCCCCTATGTTACGAAAGTAAAGTAAACTCTTCTATTGACTAACTCCGATGATATGTACCTCAGAAGTTTATTGGGGGGGGGGGGGGAGGAAGATATACTTGATGGTAAGCTAGATTTCACAGGAAAGGACAAAGATCTGGCTGTTGGGTTCTAAAGACACATAATGAGAATGTATTGGTGCCATAATGACCAGGTTCTTTCATATACTATTTCATGGTCCATAAGTATAGCTGCCAGTTTCCCATTGACTACAATCCATGATAATTTTGTTTCAACTAAATCAATGCTAACTGAAGTTTTCCTCCAGGAGCGAGCAATTGCTATATGCATAGCTAGGAAACAATAAGATATCCTTTTATGTGCGTGTCTGGAGATGTTTGGGATACGTCTGCCAAATAAAGCTTTCCAGTACGATTTTTGTAACGATAGATTAGTAATGGAAAATATAACAGTGTATACCTTAATCCAGAACCTATGGAGCCTAGGGCAGTTCCACCAGATGTGTAGAAAGGTACCCTCCCCTCCACATCCCCTAAAACACAGGCCTGACATCCCTGGGAACATGCTAGAGATTTTTTTAGGAACCCGATTAAAAGTGTTTAACCTGCTTCTGTAAGTCGTACGTTAATATAATGTTTTGTGGTTGATATGGCGATTTTAAGCCACTCCAATATTGGCAGTTCCTCACCTAGTTTCCCTTACCATCTCCGCTTGAAGGTGAGTTTATCCTTAGGTGTTGTGAAGTTGGAATATAATTTGGCAAATATTCCATGGTACCTGGTATTTATATTACAAAGGCTTTTGAAGATAGACAAAATATGTCTGAGTTAACTATCTTCGCAAAGAGCCAATACACTATGCTTAATTTACTGGAGACAAAAAAAGCTCTGCATTTGGAATGGAGTGGACAGCACGAAAGAACTCAAATTCTCAGAAGCCTAATCTATCCACAAAATCAATCATTCTGGTGAGGTCACTGGCTATTCACTATCAAAAGTCAGTTTTGTTCATACCAGGGGGGAAGGCAAAATTTCCAAATATATTAGACATGGGGAGGTGTTTAGATGTCAGGCTATATCTTTTTGAAAGTCTATCCCAGAGCGCCAAGGGGGAAGATAGAGTAAGGTTCAAGATTGTTTTTTATTGTATTTCACTCTATTCCAAAATATATCTTCCAGTGATTGGGGGGAGGGGGGGGACTACCTGTCCCTTAATCGATACCCATTAGGGTTTATCATGATGGGAGAAAATGGCAGTTACTTGTGCTAGTTGAGCTGCATTGTAATATTTTATGATGCTAGGGACCCCTAGGCCTCCCGCACTTCAAGGCACATATAGGGTAGACTGTTGAATACACCTGGATTTGTTCAACCTAATGAAGATCAATAGTTTGGATTGTATACGTTTCAATTCTGCTGTTGGGATAGGAATGGGCGAAGCACGGAAAGATATAGAATTTTTGGAAGCCATAACATTTTCATAGAATGGATTCTGCCTAAACATGATACATTGTAGGAAACCAGTGTATTTAGATCTTGTCCTAAGTTTTTAATCGGTGGAAAGGCGGGGGGAGGGAGGCGGAGTTACCTCAGTATAAGATCTCAGAAGATTCAGTAAGATGTATGCCCAAGTAAGGAAGGCTCTTTGTAATACAAAGAAAATTAAAGTTAAGTTTCCAAAGCTAAAGCATAGCAGTAGGTAAGTTTAGGTTTAGAGCCAGCGATTTGGTATCATTAACTCCAAGACCCAAAATCGCTCCAAACTTATCCAGAATATGATATATGTTGGGTAAAGAAGAAAGAGAGAAGGAGATAAACAACAGCGTGTCATCTGCATATAGGGCTCATTTGTGTTCATGTCCCCCTATGTGGATGCCTTTAATGCTCTCGCTTGCTCTAAACATAGATGCTAACAGTTCAATTGCTAACGCAAATAGAAGAGGTGAAAGAGGGCAGCCCTGCCTTGTCCCCCTCTCAATAGCTATTGTGTCAGACTCAAAACTACAGATCTGGACTGAGGCAGAAGGGAAGGAATAGAGGGCTTGGATTAGCATTCTGAATTTCATTCCAAAACCCATTCCCTCTAGAATGAAAAATAAATATTGCTAAGAGACGAAATCAAAGGCTCTGCAAAATCTAGGCTAACATTCGTGCTACACATGACGTGTGTTGCCACTTGTCATGTGACTTACACATCATGAAGTAGGCCGTCAATGGCCGTGTGACCGCTGACCCTGCCCCCTCAGCGTCAGTGTCTGGGGTTATTTTAAGCATTACGTGTGCTGCCGCGGGTCATGTGACTATTTGTCCCGCCCATTCCTTGTCAAGAGTTTGCGGCAACACTATGCTACCAGTATACTTTGGGTGTTTACGTCATGACACATACCCCTCCTCCCTCCTTGAACTTCCACACAATGGCGCCGGCCAATCACATGAGAAACCCTAATGGTATGTACTTCTGGTTTATTATTTAAGTTTGGTTGAATTTGTGACCCTAGAGACTTGAAAAAGTCTATTTATAGCTGAAACGCGTTGTCTATCTGTGGTCCTCCGGAGTGGGGATCTTTTGTGTTTGTAATAAATTTACTTTAACTATTGGATTGTTATGGAGTTGCCTTGATCCGGGTGAACGTGGATCGGGACCCCATATTTGTTCAAGGCTATCCTGGATCTTGAGAGGGGAGTACTGTTGCCCACCTGGGTACCTGCTCCCCTCTCCTAAGTGAGTATTCCCTCATTCTGCTTGTTTGTAGCGCAACCTGGTTGGCCACTTTTGTGTGTATATATATATATATATATATATATATATATATATATATATATTAGTCCTCATAGGGAAGTTGAACATGCAAATGTTTGATGTTTGATTGCTCATACAGTATAACATAATACCACAGCATTACATTATACTGCATATTAACAGGAAAGTCTATCAAGTTGTGGCACAGAAGGCCCCTTGCTGCCATAGCAACCAAATGCCATATCCTGATCTTATCGCTGGTGAGGCCGCTGGGGCCCCCGAACTCCAATCAGGGCATTTAAATGCCGCTGTCAGAATTGATAGTGGCATTTAAAATGTTAACAGCCATAATAACTGTGAGTGCCTATCGTAGCTGTTGCGAGTGGGTGTCAGAAACAGTAAGCACCCACCCTTTATGTAATGGGATCAACTCCAATACAAACAAACCCCAATGCCAAGCGGGCATACATGTACACCTAAAAGTGTCAAGGAGTTAATCTTCTTTTAAATTGATATACAGTTTTAGCCAAATTCAACCTGTGATAACCTTCTGTGAACATTTACTAATAAGCAACTGTTCTCTCATCATAACACAACAAAACCCATTGTAAAATGATTGAAAGGGTAAACAAACTGAACAAACTGGCACAAAAACATATCTTTGTGCATTAAGAATCGTTAAATTTGACTGCCTCCATATATTTATTTTTTCTTGGAGCCCAGTGAAGGACTGTAGGTCTAAAATATTGCTACATTTGCTACATGTATGACATGCTGGTCTGGGACCAATATACAAGTGAAATTACATCAAAGACAGTTATATACAGAATATTCTAGTAATTGATTTTGAAATCACCAAAATATCAGCCTAATATAAGAATAATGACCACTGTACCACCATATAATTCTCAAATGATACCAACATACATTGACCAAATATCAAGTCCCTGCATAAAGTGATCTAACAATAATTCTCTGCTATGACTAAATATTACTGCTAAAGAAATATTAACATTTGTGATGGTCATCAGACTTGGGTGCCAGGTCCCCTGTAGTGCTCCTCTTCAGCAGTGTCAACTGATGTATTCTGTTATCACACAGCTTGCACACCCCTTGAGTCCGCCCTGAAGTTAACAGTTAATTAAAATGTAATTGTAGATAAATTGTCCAGATTTACTGAAAATGAAGGAAACTTCAAAACACTATCTGCAACTACGTCAATGAAAGAACATCATGAGATCCTACAAAGTATCCTCAACGAGATAGCAGCTATTCGACAAGATCTGGCAAAGGAACAAGACCAGGACACGTCTAAAGAATGGCTCATTGTGGGATATGTACTTGATAAATTTCTGTTCTGTGTGTATCTAGTAACTCTTTTAATCTATGCTGTTAGTTTGACCATCTGTTGGTTAAATTACTAAGTACAGATGTAGTAAACACTAACTTGACATTTAACATGTTTTGATTACTCAACTACAATGTACTACAATGCTGTAAATCAAGTTATGCGTCAGTCGAGTTAACAATGACTACATCTGTATAGCTAACAGCAGATGCAGTTGTAGATTAATACTTTATAAATTCATTGGTAATAAAATGATTTCAATTAGCAACATTAATTATGCAGTGATCAATTGAAACACAAGGATATGACTCCTTTCTGCATAACAGATAAAGGGATTTATGAGATTAAGACGCAAAAGTGCTTGAGATGTAATATGAGAAACAGGTCGTGGAGAACAGTAGAGTTGTTTCTGCAATAAATCAGCAATTATTTTAGTCTAATACAACCCCTTTTCAGACTCAACAGCACAATCTGGCTACTTTAAAGTGAATGTCTACTATTACGCTTTGTATTTCGTTTTTAATATAGATGTGTTAAAAAATGTATTAGCACAACATTTTGAATATATCTTTAAAGCAGTCGAAGCTGTGTTTTTCTAATACCGAGCTCTAAATCTGTTGTATAGAGTCTGCTGTAACCATTAGGGAGCACTTAGGAGCTTACTGCATACTATAGTAAAACAGTATACAGTAAACTCCTAAGCTCCCTCTAGTGGTGACTGCATACAGACAGAATTTTAATCTTTTTAAGTTAAAGGATTTGTCCGGTGGGGAAGGGTTGGCTTAAAAAGCATGGGAAGTGTTAAAATAATAAAGCAACTTACTGATGTCTTTTTTCCTGCTTAGCATAGTCATGTGCCATGTGTCATTTGTTGGCCACAGTGGTCACACTCTTTCATTGAATGTGACCATGTAACCTTGAAGCAGAAGGAGACTAGAGTAGACCGGAGTTTGTTAGACATTGGTAAAGTGAATGTAAGTTACTGTTATTTTTTGTGGATCTTCCTCTTTATTTTTCAAAAGCCAAACATTTTATATTTCTTCCATTGACATGGCTGTGTGAGGGCTTGTTTTTTTGTGTGTCAAACTGTAGTTTTTATTGGTATCATTTTTGGGTACATATAATGTATTGTAATTTTTTTTTTAAACCAGGGAGAAAAAAATGCATCAATTCTGCCATTTTTTGTAGCATTAAATCAGACAGCATAAATGACATCATAAATTTTTTCTGCGGGTCGATACGATTACGACGAAAATATTATAATTTTTTAGGTTTATTCACTTCTAAGCATTATTATTTTTACATCGCTGCATTCAAGGTCACAAATTTTATATTTTTCCATGGTCGGAGCTATGTCAGGGCTTGATTTCTGCATGACGAGCTGTAGTTTTTATTTGTACCATATTTGGGTACATATGGCTTTTTTGATTACTTGTATTGTGTTTTTTGGGCAGCAAAATGAACAAAATAAACATTTTGCCTTCTTTTTTTACATTTTTTAACCATGCAGGATAAATAGTGTGTTCAATTTATTTTACAGGTCATTGTGGACACGATAATATCAAATATGTGTGTTTTTTTAATATATACAAATGGGGGAAAATGCACAAAAAGGTAATTATTTGTGGTTTTTCTACATATTTTTTTTTTTTTTTACAACATTTCCATTTTTTCATATCCCTATAGTGAACTTGAACAATAACAGCTGTGATAATGCATTGCAGAACTTCTGTGCTGCAATGCCTTATTGCTTACAATAATGATTGTAGGCAATGGCCAGTTCGTATGTCAGTATCTGGTATGTGCCTGAGGCATTCGATAAAGTCAGGGGTGAAATAGAGGTGCTGTCAATGCCTTCCCATGAGAGACAATGTAAAATGGATAAATGGATAAAAAGTCTTGCGCATGGCACAAACCTCAAAAAAAGTCCTTACAACAGATAAAAGGAGTCAGTTTTTATTTCAATAAAGACAGCAATAAAACATGTTTCAAGGCAAGAGAGCCTTTTTTTCATCAGTTACACAGCATATAGCTATAGCGAGAGCTGGAGAAAGATTATTGCTGGAGCAAATTTTCGGCACCGGCATAGGTGGTAGAAGCAGTGCAGCTGCAGTTGTTGCTGTGGTGGAGACTGATGGATGAAAAGGCTATCTTGCATTGAAACGCGTTTTCTCCTGGTTTTTTTGAAATAAGAACAGTCTCCTCTTATTTGTTATTGAAGCACTTTTTTTAAGTTTGCGCTGTGCACCAGGCTCTTTATCAGGTGTTTTACATTGGACATTGCAAATCCTACTCTCATCTGTGAAAACAGACAAGAATAGGTCAGTGTGAAAAATTGTGCATGTGCATACACGAACAGCACACAGCCCAAAAATATCAACGTGTGAACTCGCTCTTAGCATGTGTTACAGTGAGTTAGGGAACAGCTTATTCTGAAAATTCACCAGATGAGTCACATAGGGTTTAACTCCACCTACGATTTTAAGCTAGTTTTTTTTATCCCCCCACTGGACAACTCATTTACTGTCTATGCAGGGGACTTGTGATTATTTCTAAAAAGAGTGGACCTTCCGCTGCTATAAAGCTTCAAACAGAAATTAATTTACACATACTTTTGAACCTAAAAAAACATAAATGCATAAAGTAAATCTTCATCTTTTAGCATTAACTATTTAACAATAGAATATCCATGTTTATCAGCATGATTATTCCATATTTTAATATTAAATATGTCTATGATATAGCCTATCCATGGTTATCAGCATAATTCTTCCATATTTTAATATTACATATGTCTATGATATAGCCCATCCATGGTTATCAGCATGATTCTTCCACATTATAGCTATGATAAAGTCCCATCTAACTATTTGCAATATTAAAAAGTTAAGATATACCAATGTTTTGAATGTTTTTGATTTTTTTGCATCTTTGTTCTATAAAATTAATTTAGCCTGACATCCAATGATTCATAGATTTTGAGAATTTGGTCAAATATTATGCTGAAGCCCGAGGTTGCTCCTGTAAATTCCAGAGGGAGATGCAGCTCAAGGCTGGCGACAGTATGACTTTAAACTGCACGTTAATACTAACAAAGGTATAAAAGCTGTAATATTAGATACAGCCCGCAAAACTAGTACTGTTTATGAAAGACGTCAGTCATGTTTTACTAATCTCATACAACCCTTTTAAGAGATCCATTTAAGATGAACCAATCACAGATCCATTTAAGATGAACTAATCACGACGCTCAATGAACCAATTACAGCCATTCAGTGATATAATTCACTGAATGGCTGTGAAAAATCGAGCGCCGGCTGTGATTGGCTGGCGCTCAATCCAATCACAGTGCTTACTTGCTGATGGCGGGGGAATTCAAAGCCGAGCAGAGAGATGACAGCGGGGAGCATTACAGAGCAGCTTGCAGCACTGCCGGGGACATAGACGCCGGCTGGGAGGTGAGTATTGCGTGGTTTTTTTTTACCTAGTCCCTCACTCGAGTATAAGCTGAGGGGGGCTTTTTCAGCATAAAAAATGTGCTAAAAAAAAAGTAGTCTTACACTCGAGTATGTATGGTATGTTCATTTTCTAGTCAATTTCTCAGTTTGTGTGCAGGTATTACATGCCCCTATAACAGGAGCTGACTAGAGACGGACAAAGACACTCCTATCACAGTTACTGATGATAATCAAACAGATCCTGGCACACAGTTATAGTAGAGAAGATTGCAGCTCATCCTTCTGTCTATATAATTATGCTCTGTAGAAAATTTTGGTCAATATTGAAGGTAACCATAGAGGGGATTTCTGAAGAGATAGAGATAGAGATATCCCTTTACTAGAAGAAGGTCCCCCAGTATTTTTTTTAATGGTGTTGTTTTTTTTGTAATACAGAATACCCTATATTTGTCATATAAAAGATGTAACCATCTATAATAGATACCATCTATTGATTGAAATGTGTTGGGTCTTATATGACAAATAAAAGGTTTTCTGTGTGACAAATAAAATAGCACTATTAAGAAAATACTGGGGGATCTTCTTGCACCCTGAGTAATTCTTTCCACTGTCGCCTAGACCAAACATTGTGCCAAGTAAGAAAGCAGGTATGGTGCTTTTTTTTTTAGGAAATACCATTTTTCAAAAGAAAAATTATGCCAGAGAATTATAAATTCTATCCATGGCATTGAATGATCAAACAGTTTTTAAGACTGATCCATATGGACAGCTTTAGAGTGTGTGAGGATTTCAATAGAGGGAGGATGTTCATGGTTGATTAGTGAATACTGACAGCTCTGTGTCTGGGACTAAGATGAAGAGGAGGTGGTGGTACGTCATCCAATTTGTGACCTGTTCTGTGTGCTGTGAATGTAATTCATGGGCAGAAACACTTCTAAGGAATTGCTGCGGGCAGGTTTCATCTTGTGCAGAGCATGAAAAATTGCTTTTGTGGGAGCCACTTGAGGCACCAAATTGGCCCACCCTCTGCTATTACTATCACCACCATGACTTCCTAGACATCCTCTACCACTTGGTTTCTTCATGTTTTCAGTTTCTTTTTTTTGTTTAGCTTTTACTTGAGTTTAACTTTTTAATAAAGTTTTTAGGTTTCAGAAAACCACAGGCAGCTGTGTAATGTATACAATAATCTCATAAGCCAGACTCATGGCTGTTTTTGGTGCTTCAGTTCTCCACACGCTACAGGCAGCTATGTAACATACACACTCATTTTTCTTAGGCCAGACTCGCGACTTTGAAACATCTGGGAGGCAATAAAAACAGTATCTGTTTTTGTTTTTTTTCCCTTTGGGTTTTTGTTAATGTAGTTCACAAAAACCCACAGGCAGCTTAGTTAGAATCTGATAGGCCAGAATCCGAGGGTGGCGCAGAAATATATGCTCTGCAGACTATCTCTCCCAAAGCCCACAGCATGTTTTCTATAAGCATACTTGCGTACCCACCGCGCGTTGCTGCGATTTCTGAAGAAAGGAAAATCAAGGAAACTCGTTATGATAACATTGAATTTACATTGTGTCATTTTTATTGAAACTTATTCATTTTCATATTGAAAACATTTTAAAGTGTCGTTTTAATTCTATTTATTTATTCGAGTGCTTGTGGGTACACAATATTTTTTGTTTTTGCGTCTGGTGTGTACACGAATAAATCTGAAGCTTTTCCGACGCATGGGCTGGCCAGATACAGTTGTCCATGTGAGAAGCACGGATTCTCCAAATCTAACCCACACACTTGCGATTGTTCTTGGGCTTTGTTGATGGTTATTGCAAAAGCGAGTCACACCGGAAACTGTAAACATTTGAATTCAAATGTCATATCTGTTGGGATAATTGGAATACGTGGCAACAGTACATCTTCCCCCTTGAATTTCCCATTCAAAATTGTAGCTTCGATGACATTGTTCATCATATTTTTCACTGAAAGTCTTGTACCATTGCAAAGTCGTGGGGGATTGATGTTTCGGAAAGAATGATAGGCACGCCAATTTTCACTGTTAAAATGTGCAGTGGCAGCCGAACATGTCAGCTGCACCTCAAAAACATCGCAAGAATCCACTTTTTTCTCACTGTAGACACACTAAAAATGCTTATTGTTGCCCTCATCCACTCGCGGCTCGATTATTGCAACTCGTTGCTGATCATCCTCCCCTGCACCAGACTCTACCCTCTCCAATCCATCCTGAATGCAGCAGCCAGGCTCATATTCCTGCCCAGCCGCTACTCAGACGCCTCTGCCCTGTGCCGGTCACTGCACTGGCTGCCCGGTAAATACAGAATTCAATTTAAGCTTACTACCTTGATCCACAAAGCCCTCCACAGCGCAGCGCCCCCCTATATTGCCTCCCTCATCTCAATCCATCACCCAGCCTGGGCTCTCCGCTCTGCTAACAAAACTAGACTGCGCACCCCTCTAATTCAAAGTTCTCACTCCCACCTCCAAGACTTCTCCAGACCAGCACCGGTCCTCTGGAACGTACTACCAAAGGCTACCCGGGCAATCCAGGACTCGAAAAACTTCAGCCGTGCTCTAAAAATGAACCTCTTCAGGGAGGCATACCGCATTCCCTAAACAAACTCCTCTGTATGCCACCTGATAACATGCTCCCTGACCTACTGACTGCAATCCCTGCCAACCGTCATAAACAGCTCCTGCAGTCACAACGATTCTGCCGTCATACGGCTAAATGTCTGACCATTGTCTGTGTATAGCATCCCTCACTCTTCACCTCGCCATACTGTGCACATCTCCAGCCATTTTACCTTCTGTATCACCACATTACTTGTAGTATGTAAGCTCATTGGAGCAGGACCCTCACCCCTATTGTTTCCATCAACTGATTTCTATGTAACCATGGTTCTGTAATTTTTGTACTTTGTCTTTCTGTATTCTCCCTGTCTATGTAAGCACTGCGGAATACGTTGGCGCTATACAAATAAAGATTATTATTATTATATCTATTGTTGGTAACCCAGTCCTCGATTATTTTCAGTTAGCTCCAGCAGCATCTCTGTGTGAGACTCTTTCCCTCCTCTTTCCCCTTTCCCTCTGCTCTCCATAGACCATTTTTTTAAATGATCTGAAGGAGGGAATTGATGGGAAACTGATCAAATTTGCCGGTAACACAAAGCTAAGAGGCATAGCTAACACTAGGGAAGAGAAAAAGTATTTAAAAAGATCTCAAAAAGCTTGAACAGTGGGCGGTGACTAACAGAATGCTATTTAACAAGGAGAAATGCAAAGTCCTACATCTGGGCAAGAAAAATGAAAAGACACATACAGAATTGGAGGAATTGGGCTAAGCAGCCACACATATGAAAAAGACTTGGGTATACTAATAGATCGCAGACTGGTCATGTGTGAACAATATGATGCAGCAGCCAAAAAGGCAAACCCAATTCTGGGATGTATTAAGAATAGCATAGGGTCTAGCTCACGTGAGGTAATCATCGACCTCTACTCTTCCTTAGTCAGACCTCAAAAGACATAGACAAACTGGAGCAAGTTCGGAGAAGAGTTACTAAGATAGTGAGCAGCCTGAAAATCATGTCCTATGAGGAACGGTTAAAGGATCTGGGAATGTTTAGCTTGCAAAAAAGAAGGCTGAAAGGAAACTTAATAGCTGTCTACAAATATCTGAAAGACTGTCAGAGTGCAGAGGAATCATCCCTATTCTCATTTGCAAAAAGAAAGCCTAGAAACAATGGGATGAAACTGAAAGGAAGGAGAAACAAATTAGATATTAGAAAAAACTTTCTGACACTGAGGCTGATCAATAAGAGAAACAGGTTGCCACAGGAGTTGGTGGGTTCTCCTTCGATGGAAGTTTTCAAACAAAGGCTGGACAAATATCTGTCTGGGATGCTTTAATGAATCCTACACTGAGCAGGGGTTGTACCAGATGACCCTGGAGGTACCTTTCAACTCTACCACTCTATGATTCTATGGACAGTATGAGTCATCACCCCCCCCCCCCCCCCACACACACACACAAATACACATACACACTAACTTTCTGTTCTTTGCCTTGTTATATTTGTTACTAGAGACAGATTTCCTATGGCAACGGAAGTGTACAGTAAGTTAGAAAGATAGTGAAGATTCTGGAGTAAAAGTAGAAAGTTGCATATGAGAATGTTGACTGCACACAATGTAGAAGGGATTCATTAATGTGGTTATTCAGACAGAACTCTGCCCAAGATAGTAGTGTTGCCCAATTATCTCGTTGTGGGGAAGCAAAATATCTGAGGAAAGTATCATCAGAAAATACTCTACTTTATAAGTTACAATTTTGTGTTGTGCATATTTTTCAATAACTTTGTGATTTTTTTAACTTTACGTAACAATCCATATTTAAAAGAAAAAAACTATTATCCTACATTTATCACACTGACCGCTAAGCTTATTACTAGTCTGAGACTTTCTGATTTGTAGAGAAAACTTTGCAGCATTCATCTCACTAACATCACAGCCAGGATTACACTGATAGGTAAACACCTACATGTAGATAACACAGCATCCACCATTCACTATAGATATAAACTGCAACTATCTACCCCTTCCCCCATCCACTGCAAAAATTACCTCTACACATAATAGAACAGTCTCTCATACAAGTCAGTGGGTCTTCTCCTGTCCATTGTGTGAATGGCCCATGAAGTTGTTGCAAAGCATATCTCTGAATGCTCTAATGCTGTTAAATGTAGCTCAGAACAAATAGTTCTACAATCAAAACATAAAAACAGATTTGAAAAACGAAATAGGTTTCTCTATTTGGTTTTAATTAATAAAACACATTTGCAATTTACTGTAAGCACTACTCTGGAACAATTCATCAGCTACATTTTATCAGAAGTTCTGGGCACTCAGTCTGAGATCATACAATCATCTTTAGCTTACGAAAAGATAACAAGTGAGAACTCTAAGTAGTTAATACATTTTATATTTTAATGACTAGCTGAAAAGATAATGTGCAAAGCAAGATTTCAATTCAAGAGTTACATACAGTACCAGTCCAAAGTTTGGACACACATTTTCATTCCATGATTTTTCATGTTCTTTTTTATTTTATAAATTGTAGATTCTTATTGAAGACATGAAAACTATGAAGGAATACATATGGAATGAAGTAGTAAAGAAAAAAAGTGTTAAACAAACCACAATATGTTATATTTTAAATTATTCAAAGTAATCTTGAAGGAGTTCCCAGAGGTGCTAAGCATTTTTGGGCAGCTTTTATTTCATTCTGCGGTAACAGCTTATTCCTAGCCATCTCAATTAGGTTTAAGTTGGGTGATCATAGAGGCCATGTCATCTGATGCAACACTCCATCGCTCTCATTCTTGGTCAAATAGCCCTTATATAGCCTGGAGGTGTTATTGGGGTCATTGTTCTGTTGAAAAGTACAAACCATGGGATGTTATGTCACAGCAGAATCTTGTGATGGCTATGCTGGTTAAGTGTGCCTTGATTTTGGAATAAATCACCAAAGCCACTCTTACACAAGCGGTTGTAAAAATGCGTTGTACAGTGTTGAAAGCAGCGGTTTACTGCGTTTTTGTGAGTGTTTGTCTGCGTTTTTGCTGCATATTTTGTGCAGTAACAGCGCAGGCAAAACAAGCTGATGATATCACAATTTTTTCCCTTCCGGTGGCATAGTGTATAGTGTATTTTACAGCAATTTTTACACACTCCATTCATTTCAATGGGCGATGCAGGGAGACAAGAACGCTTGGCAATGCTGGAGGTAGAACACACTGCATTCATTTTAGCGCACGTTCAAAAAACCTGTGCCAAAATGCTCATCTGGGAGGCTCCATTGAAATGAACAGTGATTGACAGACCGTCGTTTCTTATATTTAAGAACTCTATAGTGAAGAGGTCTGTTCCACTGGATTGGCACATAGCAAATGTGGTGCTGATAATCAAAAAGGGGTGAACAAGTGAGCTGGTAAGTCTAACTTTTATTGTTAGTAAAGTGTTTGAGAAGTTTCAAAGAGATGCTGTCCTAGAGTACCTCAATGAAATAAGCTGTAAAACTCCATAACAGCATAGGATTATAAGCACTGCGGGATAAAGTGGCGCTATACAATTAAAGATTAATATATTATGAGAGATCGCGCCTGTCAAAGCAACCTGATCAGCTTCAGGAGGTAAGTTCTAGATAGGATCGGGGAGAGTAATTGGATGTTGTATATCTTTATTTTTCCCAAGCATTTGATACTGTACCACATGAAAGGTTTGATTGTTCTCAGTAAGAGAAACCAAGTAATCTTGTAGATATGATAGCTTTTAATGGCTAACAAAAATACATGATCCTATAGCAAGCTTTCAAACCTACGCAGGGTTCTTCCTCAGGCATAATGGAACAAATCTAAAGACATATTCATAATAAAACATATACACATTATTAAATGGGAGGGCACAAACATGGTGAACTTAATTTGCACTTAGATAAATACCAGAGACATGGTAAGAGGGTACAGACATGTTGTGAGTAATAGCATTTAGATAAATACCAGGGAGGGATGACCTTAAGAGTAAATAATAAGTCCAGTGAAAAGAAATGTGAAATGTTTTACTCTCTAAATGTTAGGGGGTCAACAGGCCAGCGTTTTACCTCTGCTCTGGGTTTCTCATATTTCATAATCTCCACTGATGTAAAAAAAATACCTGTGAGATTCATACCATTTCTGATAGTACCAAAGGTGGTTATAAACTTGTATTCTCAAATTCTTCTGTGACGTTGGGACTTAAACTTGCCTTTAAGTATAATAACCTACATATGTTGTATGTTGTGGCCGTGACTAAAAAAAATGCTTTGCCACAGGTAATTCTGTCTTTCTCTCTTTAATTGTGTGGCGATGCGATCTCATCATGGCTTTCAGTTTTGGTCCTGTTTCTCCAACATAAAGGCCCCCAACAGGTCACTTACTGCACAGGATCAGGTACACAACATTGGACATGAAACATGTGAATGTCCCCAGGATCTTATAGTCCTGCTATGTATTGGGGATTTGTATCCTGACCATGGTCAGTGCATATGAGCCGGTCTTGCTTACGAGTACAAATCCCCAGCACACAGGTGAGTACATTATTGTTGTCGGAGCTCTAAGAAACTCCAAACAGCATTTTATTGTCTGTCAAAGAAAGTATGTTAGAAGTTGTGTACACAAATCACTGACACATGACACTAGCCAGTATCATACGACAGTGAAACTCTTCTGTTTTGTTACAAGGCAGACACATGTTTATATACCTTCTGTGAGACACTGAAGGAGTTAATAGTGGGCAGTCAGTATATTCCCTCTCGGTTCAGATGTTATGCCCAGTAGGTATGAAGGAAGTCGGTGTCTCACTGCGTGGGACACTGGGGAAAAAACAGGGATGTGATGTGATCTCCAGCATATAGTTGCTGGATATGCTTTTTTACAAAATGTGTTGGACCTGTTTTTTTTTGAATGGATGGCATGCTTGGTAGTGGGGCTGTCCATTCCACCCCTTTTACTCTAGGTCTTATTATGGGGAGGCAAGCTCCCCAGGTGTAGAGGCTGGGTAATTAACCCAGTGTATAAAGTCTGCAAAGAGGCAGACAGAGGGAAGGCTGAGTGCAGCTAGATGCTGGTACCTGCTGGTCTCAGGAGACCCCTTATCCCTTAGCCAAAGGACAAACTGGACTTTTGCACAAGCGCATGGTTTTCATGCGGCTGCAGCATGCCGTCCGTATAGTAAAAGACAGACTCTGTATAGAAAGTGCTGGATAAGCAGGATTTTGTTTTACGCCTGAAGTTAAGGCTGTGTTTTGTTTATTTTCACGTCTTCTAATAAACACAGGCCAAGCCTGTATGGACTTTATATGCTGTTGTGGTCTCTGACTGCCACTCACACTGTAACCCCGTGCTCTACTTGAGCTAATTCTCCCACACTTCACTTATGTAAGCAAGAGTTAGGGTGGCTATGATCTTTGCAATTGGCTTAATTTGTAATGACTCTAATGATTAACATATTGTTGCTGCGGTTCTGGGATTGCTACCTTGATGATAGTCTCGCACTGTTTTTGGAGATTTTTCTACATTTTCTGGCTCAGTGGGTATAGTATTTGGTGTGATGTGGATAATTACTAGGGCCATTTAGCCTGGCTTGAGACCCAGTTGAATTTCTGTTGATTTTTCAGTCTCTCCCTGACTTGGCTAGCAAACAGAAGCTTTCTACTGGATCGTTCAGTTACTTGCTGTGTCTCAAGCTAAGTAATGCATTTGTTTCCATAGTGATTTTTGTTTTTCTGGTTTTGTTTCCTTTCCCCACGTAGGGTCAACTAGGGGCTGAAAGCACATGATTGGGCCGTCCTTATCGGGACGATCGCCCTGCTTTCAGGTAGGGCCCTTCCCAGTGTTTGGTTGTATAGGGACAGTTTCCTAGATTTTGGTTCTATTCTTGTTTTGTCTCTATTTATTTGCATTTTTGGTAGATCTGCGAGTGACAGATCCAGCACATCCAGGTTGGACATGACAAAATTAACTGCCATACTTACTCGGTGGGATACTTCGTTTATCTGTTATGAAACCCATTGAGGCCTTGTCAAACAAGCTGAGTGCGCTGGCACTTGAGGTTGTTGAGATAAAGCAGCAGCAACCAACCCTGGGAGCTTCAGCTAAGGAGCGTTAACACAAGCTACCGGATCGCTTCTCTGAAGACAGACAGTAATGTTTGCCTGTAGAGAATCTTGCAGGCTGTATTTCAGGTTATGCCCTGTGTCCTCTGGTAACGAGTTACAAACGGTTGACATCGTCATTTCCTGGCTTCAGGGGGCTCCACAGGCATAGGCTTTTTCCTTGCCTCCCTCCTCTAATGCTTTGTCCTCTGTGGATCATTTATTCAACACCCTAGAGTCAATCTATGATGACCCTGATAGGGTGTCACTGGTAGAGGGAAAGCTCAGTGCTTTACATCAGGGAGACTCTTCCATTGAGCATTTCTGCGCTGAGTTTCACTGAGACTCAGGGGAATGACTCTGCTTTGGAAAGCCAGTTCTACTGTGGTCTCACTGATAAAATTAAAGACTTGTTGGTGGTTTATCCAATTCCTTAAAGTCTTGATGATGCAATGTCATTAGCCATCAGACTAGGTAGGCAGATTAGAGAAAGTTATAATGAGCTTTCCTCTACTTTTGCCTTCTTACCTTCTGAGGGGGAGGAACCCCTGCACCTGGGTTCATTGGTTGGCAAGGCCAGTAGAGAGAAGAGGGGTCAAGTCAGAGGACAGTGTTTTTTCTGCAATCAAGTGGGATATTTTATGCAGAATTGTCCTACCCATAGGTCTCAGCCAGAAAACTAGGATGCCTGAAGGTTAGATGAGAGGTTCCTCTAGGCCAACAGATTGCCTGCATATCATCCTCCAGGTTGATTCTACCCACTGAGATTCTCTTTGGGGGTGATAGGAGTCCAATAGCAGTCTTTTTGGACTGTGGAGCTGGTGTCAATTTAATTCATCAGGATCAGTATAACGCTTGGTGTTAGAGGTAAAACCTCTGGATTCAGCCATCCCTGTCTCTGCCATCAATGCATCTCCACTATCACAGAAGTGTTTGGACTTCTGTGCTCTGGATCTTTGTCTCAAAATCAGATTATTTAATACATAGACTATCACCCTTTATATTATGGAATCCTTTCCAACGCAAGTAGTCTTGGTTGCAGTTGCATAATCCTGTGGTGGATTGGAAGAGGGGAGACATTTCTAAATAGAGCGCTTTCTGTAAAAATTGGTGTATTTCTGTAAAGGTGTCTTCTGTGCAAGTGAATCATTTGCCTGATTATTTATTTGACTTCTTTGATGTCTTTGCGCTGGACGAGACAGACAAGTTACCAGCTCACAGGGAGGGGGATTGCTCTATTAAACACATCCAGGACTGTAAACTGTCTAAAAACTGCATGTACAACCTAACTGCTTTTGAGAGACAGGCTCTAAAGGTTTATATCCGGGACAGCTTAAAAAAAACAAAAAAACACATATGCCCTTTAAATTCTCCACTGGCCGACAGTTTTTTTTTGTTAGAAAAAAGAATGGGGGTTTGCGGCCCTGTCTTGATTTCAGGGAGCTAAACAAAATCACTAATTGTAATCCATACCCATTGCCTATCATTCTAGATCTGTTTGCACAGTTAAATGGTGCCAACTGTTTTTCAAAATTAAAGGGGTTGTCCCGCGCCGAAACGGGTTTTTTTTTAACCCCCCCCCCCCCCGTTCGGCGCGAGACAACCCCGATGCAGGGGTTAAAAAAACAAACCGGAGAGTGCTTACCTGAATCCCGGCGGTCCGGCGTCTTCATACTCACCTGCTGAAGATGGCCGCCGGGGTCTGCTCCCTCCGTGGACCGCAGCTCTTCTGTGCGGTCCATTGCCGATTCCAGCCTCCTGATTGGCTGGAATCGGCACGTGACGGGGCGGAACTACACGGAGCCGGCATTCTGCACGAGCGGCCCCATTGAAGACAGCAGAAGACCCGGACTGCGCAAGCGCGGCTAATTTGGCCATCGGAGGCCGAAAATTAGTCGGCACCATGGAGACGAGGACGCCAGCAACGGAGCAGGTAAGTATAAAACTTTTGATAACTTCTGTATGGCTCATAATTAATGCACAATGTACATTACAAAGTGCATTAATATGGCCATACAGAAGTGTATAGACCCACTTGCTGCCGCGGGACAACCCCTTTAAGTCTACGAGGGGCATATAATTTAATTCGGATTAAGGAGGGGACGAATGGAAAACCGCATTTAACACCCCTGAAGGGCATTCAATGGATTTCAATTTGCATGTTTCTCATGTTCAGATATGTGGTAAAGTGTGGCAGCATAAATGGTGTAAAGCTTGTGAATGTTCGTCAGGTCCTCCAAGCTTTGCAAGATAATAATTTGTTGTGAAAAAGGAAAAATTCATTTCTTTTCATACAGGAGATCACAATTCTGGGACACATTAGTACCCCAATAGGTTTCAAGATGGATTCGGAGAAGGTCCGGGCTGTGCGGCACTGGGTGTTTTTGGAGAATGTGAAAATGCTTAAAAGGTTTCTAGGGTTCGCAAGTTATTATCTTAAGTTTATCAAAGGATTTTCAATGGGGGTCAAACCATTGACAGATATGACAAGGAAGGGTTGTTTCCAATCTTAATTTTCACCAGGGGCATTACAATTTTTTCATGCCTTGAAAAGATGTTTTGCAATGGATCCAGTTCTACTGCAACCAGACTCATCCAGACCGTTCGTGGTGGAAGTTGATGCCTCAGAAGTTGGGCCTGGGGCAGTGCTATACCAGGAAATAAGCACCTTGCAAGAGCTTCATTCGAGAGCTTTTTTCACGTAAATTTTCTACTGCGGAGCAAAATTATGAAATTGGTGACACAGAGCTCTGTTGGCAATTAAGTGGGCATTTGAGTGGTGGCACCTCTTAGAAGGGGTTCAGCATAAGGTGACAGTTTTTACAGATCACAAAAACCTGATTTACCTAGAGTCAGCCAAGAGACTTAACCCGAGACAAGCGCGGTGGTCACTATTTTTTTCACATTTTGACTTTCTGGTTACATATCGCCCTGGCAGTAGAAATGTTAAGGCTGATGCTCTTTTCAAAAGTCTTGTTCAAGTGATTTTGGATGAACCTCCCATGCCCATTCTTTTGGAGGGGGTTGTGGTGTCCACAGTTTCACTAGATTGGGAGGAGCAGGTCTGTAAAGCACAGGATTTAGCTCCAGCAAGTCTTTCTGTGGGAAAGCTGTTTGTTCCGGTTCATTTGAGGCTGCAAGTACTGTCTGAAGTACATACTTCCATGTTGGCTGGTCCTCCGGGGATTAATAATACCTGTAAATTACTTGCAAGAATTTTTTGTGGCTGTCTTTGCGATGAGATATTTTCAGCTTTGTTTGATCCTGTGAGGTTTGTGCAAGGACTAAATCGCCTTGTAAGGTTGATGCCTTTGCCAATACCTGTTACACCTTGTACTCATTTGTCTATGGACTTCATTACGGATTTGCCTCTGTCAGATTGTAATACTGTTATCTGGTTTGTGGTTGATCTGTTAGCAAGATGTGTCATTTTTTGCCACTTCACGTTCTTCTCAATGCTAAAACCTTGTCCGGATTGTTCATTCTTCATATCGTGAAATTTACCAACAAATATGGTCTCTGATCGTGGGGTCCAGTTTGTTTCTGGATTCTGCCACTTTGTTTGCTCTCAATTGGTTATTAAGTAGAGATGAGCGAGCATACTCGATAAGGCAAACTACTCGAGCGAGTAGTGCCATATTCGAGTACCTGCCCGCTCATCTCTAAAGATTCGGCTGCCGGCGCGGGTGACAGGTGAGTTGCGGCGGTGAGCAGGGGGGGGGGGGGGGAGAGAGAGATCTCCCCTCCGTTCCTCCCTGCTCTTCCCCGCCACTTCCCGCCCCCTGCCGGCACCCGAATCTTTAGAGACAAGTGAGGGGGAGAGACCGGGGAGACAGGGCAGGGTGGAGGGAGAGAAAGGTGGGAAGAAGACTAGACATGGGGAAACACAGGGGGAAGTACTCAGAATGCTACTGATTTTCGATCCAATAGGCACTTCGATGCACCCTAAGTCAATCTCTAACACTGGGGCCTATTCTGGGGACCCTGCCCGTGGCCACAACACCTCACACCAAGGACGCACCATCCCTGAATAGATCACCAGAAGGGTCGCTCAATCCCATCTAGGGAGTATAAAATCAAAGGTGCGACACATACCCCTCAGTGCGTTCTCAAATTAAGTTCTTGATTTAAGAGCCCCCCAGGGATTCCACATCCGCACAAATCCATCATGCTCTCCCCTTGAACAGCTTGAAAGTTCTTCCAAATTACAAATCAGATCTACCTTCTCCTTCCACTGGGCCATGGAGGGGGCAGCCCTCTGGAGCCATAAAAGGGGGATCAGGGCCTTAGCAGCATCTAGCAGGAAGGCAATCAGCCTATTCTTCAGTGGGTGAAAACCTACAGAGGGTCTCCAAAGGAAGATCATGTCTGCTGCAAGTTTCAGGCCTAGTAAGAGGCGCTGAAGTGCAATCTCTACTTCTCTCCAGAAAGGGGCATTGATTGGGCATTCCCTCCAGATGTGCAGATATGAGCCCACACCTGAGTTACATCTCCAGCATCTATCGTGGGGGGCAGGTTTGTATGCAAAGAGCCATTGCGAAGTCCTGTACCATCTTACCAAAAGTTTATAATGACTCTCTTTCATTAAAATACAAGGGGGAAGTCCATAAGCGGTTTTTAGGATTAATTTGATGTCCTTCGAGGAGAGGTATGTTCAGTTCTTTCTCCCACAAGACCAAAAAGGAGGTCTTGGACGCGATGGGAGGAGATACAAAACTCCTGCGCAAATTGGTTATCTTTCTTAGCTTGAGGGCTTTCTCCTCTAATAATCTTTCAAAAGGGGTCCTAGGTCTAGTGGACTTAAAGGTTTTGAAAAATTTACCCAGAGAGCTAGTTACATGCGATGCCTGTAGAAAAGAAAGCTTGTGGTTGGGTAACATGGTCTGAAGAATTTTGTCTGGTTTTTTGTGTGCCTGGGCCTGAAGATCACCCACTGTTTCTCTAGAGAATCTTCTCCATATACAAACTGTCGATGGGTCGGAGGGTATCTCAAGCAGCCCGCAGAAAGCTCGCAGTGGGACCATCGGGGAAGGCCTAGCGGCTAAGGAATTACTCAGGTCGTCCCAGGTCTCGCAAGGGCCCCTAATCAGCGGGCTAAAATTAGTCGCTCTGTATTTGAGTATCTCCATATGAACCTTCTGCTAAATGGAACATTAAGGGGTCTCTAATTGGCTGAGTATGTTCTATCCAATAGTTAAGCTGAGTTGCTTTATAAAAGTCCCTAATGCAGGGTAAATCAATCCCTCCTTCCGAGCGCTGTTTTATCATTAAACTGTAAGCTAATCGGGGTCTCCTCTGCCTCCAGACAACCCGTAAAAATTTTGCGAAGGATCTCAAAAAAGGTCTGTGGCAGGGAAATCGGGATCATACGGAGTTTGTATAGAATTGTTGGGAGTGCATACAATTTAATTATATTTTTCCTACCGAACCAGGATATAAATGGCAGCTCATACGCATGGAGCATTTCCTTAACTTGGGCTATAAGGGGCCTGAAATTAAATGTATAGAGGTCTTCTGCTTTTTTGGTGAGTTTAATTCCTAAATAGTCAATTGATGAGTTGGACCACGCAAAGGGGGAACAGGATCTCAGGTTGCTACAGCAGACGTCCAATACAGAGACGTTTAATGTAGTGGATTTGGAGAAGTTAACTTTAAAGTTTGACATGGAGTCGAATTCTTTGAGTAACGAAATCAACTTAGGAATGCTCTTTTCTGGTTCAGTGAGGACAAACACAATTTCGTCTGCAAAAGCTGCAGCTGATAAAGTATATTGCCCAGTACTCAGGCCTTTAATATCAGGTTCTTGCCTTGCACTCTGAAGTAGGGGTTCCAATACGAGAATGAAAAGGGTTGGGGACAATGAACAGCCCTGACGGGTCCCATTGCGGATGTCAAACGTGGCAGGCAATAATTAGTTAATTTTCAGTCTTGCATATGGTCTAGTATAGAGTTTAAAAAAATTGCAGAGATAAAGGTCGGAAGGAGGTTAAATCGGCACAGGACTGCTTCTATGTAGGCCCAGCTCACTCTATCAAAGGCCTTCTCAGCGTCAGTACCCACGAAGACCATAAGAACGTCATGGGACTGAGCATATTTTGCTGCATGTAGCAGCCTAAGGCAGTTGTCACAACCTTCTCTTCCTTTAATAAAAACCGATTGTTCACTATTAATCAAGGGAGGGATATAATCTTCTAACCATTTAGTTAGCAACTTGGCTCACAGCTTAACGTCTAAATTTATCAATGAGATTGGTCTATAGCTACTGCACAGTTCTGGATGCTTCCCCTCTTTTTGTATCAACGTGATGTGTGCTTCTTGGGATTGTTTGGGAAGGGATCCTCCTTGAAGAAGCGCATTAAAGATATCTTTCAAACGTGGAACCAAAGTTGGTTTAAATGCTTTATAGTAGACTGAGGACAAGCCATCCGGGCTTTTCCCCTGCAAGCATGACTCTAGCTTCGTCCTCACCCAGCTTAGGGAGATATAGAGTGTTCAGGAATATGTCAGCTTGCTCCTTAATTAGCTGAGGGTCAGTATGTGAGTCTTGGCCTTGGAGGTTGTACAGGATTGAATAGAACCGCTGGAACTCCTTTGCTATTTCTACCGATAAGGATACCACTTTGCCTGATTGTGTTTTTATTGAGTTAATGAGGTTTCTACTGCAGGTTTTTTTTAATAAGGGCAGACATAAACTTGCTTCCTCTATTCCCGTGGGCATAAACCGCATGTTTAAGAAATAGGTGTTTCTTATTGAATTTAGATTCCAAACAGTTTCGTAGGCCCTGCCTCAAGGAAGTCAGTTCTTCCAAATTACTTTTAGTTTGAGAGCTTTTCACCGCCTGTTCTAATATTACTATTTGAGAGAGTTTTTTGTCAATTTCTTTCTGTTGCTGTTTTTTAATTCTAGTCCCCAAATCTATCAAAAGACCTCTCACAAACGCCTTATGGGCTTCCCACACTATTGGGATCTCAAGGACCCCTGCAGAATTTAAGTGGAAATATTCATGTACTAACTCGGCAATACAGGCCCTCTCTTCTGCTGTGTCCAGTAAGGAGTGGTTAAGACGCCATCTCCACTCCCTTGGCATTTCCCGAAAAGGGTGTATGTCAATATGTAGCAGGGCATGGTCTGAAATCATCATAGAGTCTATGGTGGCCTTGCCAAGATGCACCAGAAGGTTTGAGGAGACAAATAAGTAATCCTACCTCTGGAAGGAGGAGTGAACTTTGGAATAGTAGGTAAAGTCTTTGGTAGAGGGGTGCAAGCACCGCCAAGCATCTACTACGCCTAACCCTTGGAGTTGCCAACTCAACACCCTCAGCTTCTTCTGTGAGACCTGGGAGAGGCCCACTGAAGAGTCCAGTAAGGGGTTAAGAGTTAAGTTCCAATCCCTTCCCAGGATGACCTGCCCAACGGCGAACTGCTAAGCACCTCCAGTTGTTTGACTATCCAGGAAACCTGATTTACAAAAGTCAATTTGGTATTATTAAGTGAACCCCTGAGGAAAATAACCCTGCCCTCCCCATCTGAATATTGAGCTTGACATTTGAAAGTGATGGACTTGTGGAACAGGATGGAAACCCCCTTTAAGGCTGACGTGGGATGTGAATTATGGTAACTTTGAAGGAAGAGTCTTTCCGGTAGGGCAAAGCATTTGCCACCCTTAAAATGTGTTTCTTGTAAGAGAAGGACTTTTGTGCCGTACCTTTTGAGGAGAAGAGAGAAGTTGTGTCTCTTGAGCAGTGAGTTGAGACCCCGGACATTGAAAGTAGTAACACAGGTGTCGTTCATTTCAGATCACTGAATACGGTAATAAGAGAGGACTTCACTCCAAGATGAAACCGCTGGAAAAAGGAAAAACAAAATAGCAAAATCCAGTTATACGTAAATCTGCAGGCGGATCTATCTGAATTACTTCCGGGTACTTAGGAAGGGGAAGGGGGGGGGGGGATAAAGGTAAAAGACAGATAAGGTATGAAATACAGAGGAAGGAGCAGGGAGAAAGATGCACCAATATGTAACCCAAGAAGACCATTACGCCAAAGAGCCGTGGGCTAGGTTGCCATTATCTAGAGAGATTATGTATGAGTGCGAAGGGGTGAGGCAATCAACAGAGCGTTGGTTGGAGAACTAATTAAGCCTGATCGGTACAGGCGCAATCTGAACCAAAATAACAGTAGAAGTAATGGTAATCCTACTAAAGGTAAAAAGAAGAACAATGTCTGTCTAGTTTAGGCTGCAGGCTGGATAACTGTAGATGGCAGGCTGGCTTAGAATACTATTGGGAACAACTTTCAGGCGCCTCCATCAGTCAAGTTAGTCAGAGCTACGACAATAGACACATCAGTTATGTTTCCAGTCAGGTACAAGTTTCAAGGAATAATATTTGCTAACTTCAGGTGATGCTTCGTGCTGCTTCCTCTGCTCTTCTTTTTCTTGCTCTTGGGAGATTTTGCAATACCCACCAGCTGCCCGGCTTCCACTGTAGGCAAGTGGGGAGAGCTCGGAGGCTCTGCGAGAGGCAGCCAGTGGGGAAGATCAATCTGGTCCGTGCCGAGATGTTGCCAGCAACCCTTCAGATCATCAGGCGAGCTTATATTATATTTCTTGCCTTTGTAGGTAAAGCCTAATCCAAAGGGGAACAGCCAACCATATCTTATATCCTTTGCTCTCAGTTCAGCAAGGAGTGGACGTAGAAGGCAGCATTTCGCCAGGGTAGAAGGCGCTAGGTCCTGAAATATTTGAAGGGGCACTCCTCCATAGTGTGAAATTCTGACAATTTCTCGCTGCCCTAAGAATAGGTAGCGCGTCCGGGAATGACAGGAGCTTACAAATAATGTCTTTGGGAGGCTCCAAACTTGCGGGGGGAGGGCGTAGTGCTCTGTGAATACACTCAATGGTGATGGCGTCAGTTCTGTCAGAGCCCAGGAGTGATGTAAAAAGTTCCAGTGCAACTTTGGGAAGAACCTCCGGCGCCCAAGATTCTGGTAAACCTTTTATGCGAACATTGCTGCACCTGTTTCGATTTTCAATATCCTCCTGCATTAGGAGCACTCCTTAAACTTACTTGTTTAAGTAAGAGTGATGTTCGCTCAGGGCCTGGGCCATCTCCAGAGAGTAGGTGGTGATAGCAGATGTGAATGTCTCCAACTCCTCCACTCTTCTCGCCATTTTTGTTACCTCCTCCTTTATCTCAGCAAGCTCTGCCAGTACAGGGTACATAGCCCTAGAAAGCAGTTCCTTCATAAAACCCTGGAAATTTTCTCATTATCTTCCCCTTCCGAGGAGGTCTCCTCCTCCTGTTCTGCTCCGGTAGCTGCTGCATCCTGGCTCGGCGCCATCTTGCTGGCCGCATGAGTAGAGCGGGCAGTCCGGTCTTTCAAGTATCTCTGCATGTCGGACTGGTTTCTGGCTGGGCGGGGAGTTCCTGTGTGTTCTCCACCATTCTCTTGCTGGTTTTACCATTCTTTGCATCTGCTTGCTGCTGTAAAAGGTTCGGGTAAGCGCTGCTGCTCGGGAGCTCTGCTCTCAGGCAGCCATTTCACTCTGCAGTCAGGCTCCACCCCCTGCTTTTTCATTTTCTGTCAAGAATGTCTCACTCTCCAGATGGGTCCTTAATCATGAGCTATGGCAAAGGCATAGCATGAGTCCTTGTAGATGTTAGCCATGTTCTCTGGAGCATGCTTGCATGCTTCTTCGAGGACTCGCAGTTCGCCTTTTCGGACTGACATGTGAAATGGAAGAGGTTCAGCCTTGACCACATCATATAAGGAAAGCACAACTCTGTATAGATTGACCATACCTCAATCTATGCACAAAGAGTGCAAAATCAGGGTTGTCTAGTGACTGATCAACAACATGACTGAATCCTCTGTCTCCTGGGCCATCAGTTGTGCATAGTCATGTGTTAGTCTGAAAGAAAGGCTATAAGATGATCATCCCTCCTCCTCTTTTTTTCCAGGTGCAGCAAGGTTGCAGGATTGAGGGTGTTGCAATCTTAAATTGAACATGTTGTGTGGCATGCGCAGAGTGCACTATAGGCAAAAGTGATGTGCTGTGGATCAAAGTGTAAGCTGAACCTGTGGAAGTATGGACATGTGGCCTAATACTGTCACAGGAAAATCTATCTGAGAACTTTTGTCCAGCATGGGCAGATCTGCTGCTGCTGTTTCTAACACAAGAGGGTGCACCACAAGCAATATTGAAAGGCTTAGTATGGTCTGGTATTCCCAGGGCTGAGACAGAAAGAAAATTAGACCTCAATTTACAAGTTGTGTAAAACAACTGTTTGTTTTGTTTTGTATACAATGCCTGGTCTTTCAAGGCATTCATCTATAAAGAAGTGCACTTCAGCCCTGTATTTATTATTGTTTATCCTGAACTTCTGAGTTCATGAATAGAATGCCAGAGCTGCAGTGTAGACTGACACATACATATGCAAGGCATAGAAAAAAGGAAAAAATAAATGTGGATGAAATTCACATCTAATCCTGAGCAGTCATTAAAGTCCTATAGTCATTAAAGTTTATGCGAAGGGGAGATAAATGTTTAACCCCAGTCAATATCTGTATCACACATTTTACATTCATCAGAGCTTGAACACTTGTCACAACTTTCATCTATGCAGTAAAGTCTTTCTCCCATATAAAAATATTAATAACCATATAATACTTTACACACAATGTTTCCTACATAAAAAATCACGGAACTACTACTACTACCCTCATCCGCATAAAAACTTACTTGATTCTTCAACCTAACAACCCCCCCCCCCCTCTCACCAAGAATTACCTTCTCTCCTTGATAGAAAAATCACCACGAAAACGCACTTTAAAAAGGTTGACAAAAATTCCTACTTGGACTACAGAAGTTGCCTAGCCAAACATTGGCTGAATAACATACCGTATGGCCAACTAAAAAGAATCCGGAGAAACTGCACACTAAATAGTGACTATGAAGACCAAGCAGCTTTAATAAAAAAGATAGGTTTAGAGAAAAACACTTTCCCGAAAAAATTCTTGAAAATTCATACAATAAAATAGCTAATGAGATGACTCCAAATAATAACAAAAAACCACCTTTTAAAAAAAAGATTAACACGAAAAATTCTAAAAATCCATCTTTTATAACCAAATTTAGTACTGATAGCACCAAAATCAGGAATATTGTCAAAAAACACCAGCCAATTTTATTCCAAGACCCCTTTCTCTCGAGAGATCTCGATAAAAATCCCGTACTGATATTTAGAAGGAACAGGACAATTCAAAATAGCATCTCCCCATCAAACCCGGATAAAAAACTTATTCAGCATAAACATAAATGTACCAAAACATCGGGAGTATATAAATGCCGACACGCTAAATGCAAATGTTGCCAAGTGATTACAAACAAAGGAACTGAAATTATATATGATGAGAGGGATAAAAATAAAAAAATTTAATTAGTCAGTATTTGTCTTGCGATACAACAAAGGTGATCTACCTAATTGAATGTCTGTGTAATTTTAAATATATTGGTCGTACTAAAAACAAACTAAAAAGAATCAATAACCATAGATTGAATATTAAAAATAATTTACAAACTCATAGTATATCGAGGCACTTCAATGATGTTCATAGTGCCGATTTTTCAAAAATGTCTTTAACCCCAGTAGAATATCTAGAAACCGATTCAGTTAGTGAACTAAGAAGGCGTGAGATGTTTTGAATTCATAGACTCAACACCTTATGTCCATACGGCTTAAATGAAGTACTCGAAAAAATATGAATCATGATATATAATATTAAAATTAATGTAATAAAATTACTTTGACTTTTTAGTAGGGATTATTATAGGGCCAACTAATTTTATATATATATATATATATATATATATATATATATATATATATATATATATATATATAATATTTATTGATAATGTATGTATAGAGAAGTGCTGTGTAAACATAGGTAAATATGCATTGTATTGCGATTATATTACTTTTTTATATTGATTGATAACATAGAAAGTAATTATTTGTAGATAACTTATTTATGTAAACTTTATTCAATGGTTTTATATTTGAGTATTGTGTATTTTTGAGTATGTTTATTGAAATTTTTATTTTATTTATAACCAGTGTATAGCGGGTGTGCACGCAGTTTTGATGGAGATTGCTGTTCATTAGCAATCCAAATAAAGTTTTATTGAAGACCATGGAACGCAGTTGGGCGTTCCAGGTGTCTTACCTGGATGATGTGTGATTTACCTGGGAGGCTTGTACCACGCCCCCTTTAATTACGGAGCTGCCTTGCACGGTGCTGTAGACAATTTTGAGGACATGTGAGTGCCTATTTATGTTTGTAAGTCATTTGTAAATGTATAGAGCTTGATAAAGGTATTACATCTACCGAAACGCGTTGCTCGCGAAACCAGTGATGGAATATTAATAAAGAAGGCCGTTATTATCCTGCATCGGAGCCCCGTATTCCTTGGAGCGCGGATAGTCTTTTCCTTCACTTTGTTTAACTATTTGTAGTGTCTTACAGCTAACACTAGTCGACGGAGGAGCCTTTCAATCAACAACTCGTTTCTCTTACATGACATTATCACACTGGAAACAAAATAGTAACACCATCTAACAATTATACACACTACAAGCCAATCACAGAACTTACATTTACACAAATAACATAAAGAACATACCTGAAGATTCATGTATCTTTCATATTCAACTTCCTATTTGCACAAGCTTATGCTAAGAGACTATAATTCCCTTCTTTCATTTCTGTCTTCACCACAAATTTCTATTCAATTCATGTAAGCAGAATGCTGCTCCCAGAATTTTACATTACAAGTGCAGTCACACATTTCCCCCCCTCCCTTCTTTCTCTGAAAATGTCTCTACTGCTACCTACTTTCCCTGACCCTTATCAGTGCTACTGTTACCCATAGTAACCTGTGCCCTCACATGTTTTCAAGGAGACAATACATATTCCTCTAGATTTTCTACCTAAAATCTAGAAATATGGCTAACATCCAACAACGCTATACTGACCTTATTTTACAGCAAACATCTAAGACAGACAACATATCATCAATACACAGAAGACACGGTATAGAAGGGTACTGAATATTCCTATGCAATTCAGAGAAGGCACTCATCATTGGTTTTCTGCACTACTACCAGTGCAAGCATTGGGATGACAGGTAAAAGGTAAATCAATGCAAGGTGAGAAGCCACACTGTGCCTGCTGTGGAGATAAGATGGCGCTTGGGCGTCGGCCCAAGGTATTGTTACCAGTGCCCAGTCAGGTCATGCCCTTAGTGGCCATCTCAGTGCCAGTCATGGCCCGTGGCTATTTTAGAATCTTCTGTAACAATACCTTTGGCCGCCACCCAAGTGCCATCTTAGCTCCACAGAAGGCACTGGCTGGCTTCTCACCTCCCATCGATGTACCTTTTACCTGGCATCCCACTGTTTGCACTGGTAGTAGTGCAATAATGGGTGCCTTCTCTGAATTGCATAGTAATATTCAAAACCTCTCTGTCCCGACTTCAACCATCCTTCCCCGATTATCTATCTGCCCAGTATTTTAAGTTAAATCGACCGCACATAAAGTTGTTGCTAGAAAGATCTATGATCTTTTGCGCTCTGCAATGGGGGGGGGGGGGTGAATAGGCAGAAAGGCAATCCTTTTATACTCTCATTCATGCAGTCTGTGTCCCTCTATGACATAAAGCAAGTTCATGCAGAATTTGTGGACAAATTCTCCTTAGCAGGTGTCTGTCATGTGTGACAAATAACCACCATTTGTCCTCTATGTTTTGATGTCTTAACACTGATCTTCACTGTACATGTTGTCTCCTTCATACAAGTGTCA
Source organism: Eleutherodactylus coqui (assembly GCF_035609145.1). Classification (NCBI taxonomy): domain Eukaryota; kingdom Metazoa; phylum Chordata; class Amphibia; order Anura; family Eleutherodactylidae; genus Eleutherodactylus; species Eleutherodactylus coqui. The sequence continues at coordinate 66,666,115 of NC_089842.1, forward strand.
GGTAGCATCCACCGTGAGTAGACAGGTCACTATGGGTGACAGTAGCATTGATACGGATCAGAAGATAGCAGACAGTAGTACACAAATTTTCAGAGACAGGGAAAGGATTATTACGTGATAATTTAATAGCCTTGAGAAAGTGCAAGAGTGTATAGGAATAGATAAATGGTTGAAGAATGTGTGCTTGCAAAACTCTGTAGGCACAGCTCCACACACACACACACACTTCCTCTCACCCTCACAGTTAGATAACCAGAGAGGAGAGGAGGGAAGCAGTGTGACTGACTTTGTACATCTTGCAGCAGTATTCTACTTGTGTGAATGGAATAAAAACTTGTAATGAATCAAGGTAATTACACTATCCTAAAAATAGGAAGTTTAAGAAAAGATATAGGAATTTTAAGGTATATTCTTGCTGTTATTAATGTAAATGTCAGTTCTGTGATTGGTTGAATGTGTGTATAATTGTTAAATGGTGTTACTGTTGTGTTTTCAGTGTGATAATGTCATGAAGGAGAAATTAGTTGTTGATAACTTCTATGTGAGTCCCGAATGTTCCTATTATTAAAAAATATTAGTGATACTGGAATTAGCTGTGGAATCTGTTGTACAGCTCTAGTGTTAGAAACAGTTAAAGTTTGGATGTTTTCTTCTCGTTGCTTCTCTCCCTGATAACAGGAATTCCACAGGGAGGTGGTCGCAATTGAATGCATTTGTATGTGGATGAGGAGGGTTGTAGTACTTGTGTGAATTTTTTTTAATACTATGCTCTGGCGGGCAGTAGCTAGTGTCTGTCTGGTTTCCCTGTCTGCTTTTGTCCAGCACTGAGAGGGTTACCTAGATCTCTTCTTCTGAGCTCACCTATTTAAGCTGAACTGATGCACTTTAATGCCTTTCACTTGGTATTTATTTTTTCCTGACACGCAGCCTTTTCTGGTCACTCTGCTCTGTCTCAGTTTTGCCCTGCTCTCTGAGCTCTGCCTGCAGTCTGAGTTCTGTCTGACCTGTTTCTAGTCAGCCTTTCTGTGTTGTGCCTGTTTTGGGCATATCTGTAATCCTGGTGTGAACAATGCGCAGGTTCCGTATATGTGTTAAATATCCTATACTTCTGTAACTTTGTGGGTCTGCTGGAGACCTTCTAAGCTGGCTTGGTCGCCAGTTCTGTCTCTATATATGTATATTTCTGCATCTGTCTGCTGCCAGTACCTTCTGGTTCTGAGCTTCACCCCTTCAGGGATAGTCAGACCCGAGGTTCCAGCGCAGGACCGCTTTTATGAGGGCCATCGCTCTGCTTATATGTGGAGACCTGCTATTCTCTCAGTAGCCAAGGATCAGTTCCCCTTTCCCTGTCTACAGTCCGTCTATCTGAGGAGTCAGCTACCAACCACTCCAGGGACTGTCCTCAGCTTGGTTTGGTTGGTCCAGTGGATCCAGAATTTTCTGAAACCCATATCAGCAGTAAACATCGTGTGTGGAGGATTATATGGTTATTAATATTTATATGAGAGATACAGACGACTGCATGGATGGATGAGAGTTAATGACAAGTGTTCAGGCTGCAATGAATGTAAAATATGTGATGCGGATATTGACTGGGGATAAAAATTTCTCTTCCCCTATGCATGAGACTTTAATGACCGCTCAACGTAGGATGTGAATTTCATCCACATTTTTGTTTTCCTATTTCTATGCCTTTGTATATGTCAGTGTCAATCTTCACTGCAGCTGTGATATTTTATTCATTAACTCAAGAGCTCAGGATAAGCATTGATAAATATTGCCTCCCCAGTTAAAACGTTTTGCCTTGCCTGCCTTGGCTTTCCTCATTCCAGCTCAGGCTGGTTGGCAATGCCCCGTAGCATATTACTCAGCATGCCTTCACCCTGTTGCTTGTGTTGTGCCCTCTTGTATTAGAAACACAAACTGCAGCTGGACAAAGGTTCTGAGATGAGTTTGTGCTCAGACTTGGCTCCACAGAATATCACTTTTACCTACAGTGCACCCTGCTCCTGCCACTCAACATGTCAGCATTGCAACACCCTCAATTCTGCTACCTTGCTGCACCTGGAAAAGGAGGGGGAAGTGGTTATAATCACCTGATAGTTTTTTCCTTTCAGGTTGATACACATGACTATGCACAAGCTAATGCACAGGGGATTCAGTTATGTTGTTGATCAGCCCTTACACAACCCTGATTTTGCATACTTCGTGGATAAATCGAGGTATGGTCAAGAAGACAGCTTCTATACACATTATGTACTGTTTTCCTTACATGATGTGGTCAAGGCGAACCTCTTTCCTCTTGCATGTCAGCCCAAGAAGCCTCATTGCGAGCTGTGGAAGAAGCATGCAAGCATGCTCACAAGAACGAGGCTAATGCTTACACAGACGCACGCTATGCCTACTACAGACCCATCAGGAGAGCAAGGTAATTCTTGAAAGCAAATGAAAAAGCAATTAAAAACAGAAAAGGTGTATGAGCACTGATGGAAGCCCTGTTGCTACCCGAAAGAGTGGCCTGAAAACACTCCAAGAATGGCAAAAAAGAAGCAATCATAAATCACCCGGCTGATCAGGCTGTGAAGACAGCCACACAGAAGCCCAGACTTGATCCTTCAGGGGTTGGAGCCATACAGGTACCTCCTCAGACATCATCCCCACTGGATTATGAGATGTTGATACAGTTACAAAAGCAGGCAACCAAGGGGGGGGGAAAGGCACATTGGGAACCAGCAAGAGGGGCAGAGAGACACCTGGAGATAAATGGATGGTATCCAACAACCTCTGTCTTCCACAGGTCCTTATCCCATCATGGCTCCGGCCTCCCATGGAAATACACAGCTGTCAAAAAAAGCTATAACAGATGTGTTTGCTAGCCACAGGTATGCACCAGGAATTAGGGTCACGGCAGCTAAGTACATATAGGTCTGCCTGATTTGTGCACAGAACAACATGGGTAGGTCTGCAAAGGCTCCCATGCAGTGCAACCCCCATCCCGACTACCTATTCCAGCATCTTCAAATAGACTACTTCCAACTGCCAAGGAGAGACCAGTACTAGTTTGTTCTGGTTTGCCTAGACCTGTTCTAAGAGTAGTCAGTCTGGCCTACTTGCTTACAAACGCCACCACCAAAAACTGATATCTAAGATGGTATACAAGTACAGAGTACCAGAGACAACTGAGAGTCACCAAAGTACTCCCTCCACTGGAGAAGTGATGCAGAAAGTAATGAAAGTGTTGAGGGTAGAACAGGCCTTTCTTGCTTTGTTCCATCCACAAAGCAGTGGTAGAGCAGAGAGCCTAAATGATACCTTAGAAACCATGATCCCGAAGGCCATGACAGAGCTCAATAGACCATGGACTGAGTGCCTCTCCCTGGCACTCTTTTCCTTAAGGTACACACCTAACAGAATAGGCCTTAGCCCATATGAGGTACTTTTCGAGTTGGCCCCAAGGTTATGATTGCATTTAACAGAATAATTCTAGATGCAGAATGATAGTTTGACAAACTATGTTATTGCTCTCACAAAACAATTAATGTACATCCTTGAGTGTTTGCTTCCCTTCCAGATCCTGACAGCTTAGAAGGAACACATTCTGTGAAACTAGGAGATTGTCTGGTTAATAAAATACACGTCTGCAAAGCTCTAGTACCCAGACTTGATGGTCTATAACAAGTGTCCCTGACCACCGCTACAGATGTTCAGCGGGAAGGACAAATCCAAATGGATACATGCGTCTCATTGCAAGAGAGTCTTCCCACCATGATGAACATATGCTTTCTCCTAGGTTGTTCAATCCCGGTTATCTTTTTAACAGCTATGGTTTCATACCTAAGGCTTGGAAGGGTCTAAGTAGCCACTTTAAAGAGCTAGAAGCAAATTTTGGCATCTCCAACCTCTTTTGATGACTGGTAGACTGATACTTTTGGCAGATGGAGCCACTAGATTTCATCTTCTGCTAGAGCTTTAGTGGCTATTCTTACTGCTATTGCTATTATTGACTGCATTATTCTATGCCTTTGAGGATTTATCTCAAAGACTATTGACACAGCTGTCCCTGTTATATATGACAATGCTTTGCCTTTGACTACTGACTCTGAAGCTGAATCTGATTTTGATCAACGTTCTCTTCTTGCATTGCCTTCCTATTTTTACTTTTTGCTTATGCATGCTATGGGAACGTCAGTTGGAGGACCCGGGGAAGTGGTGTAGGAATTCCGGCTTATGTCACTAGGGCTTTTTTAAGTACCTGGCTAGACATTCGCCTGGCTGTGTGTGTGTGTTGGATTCTTGTGAGCTATCTATAACACACACAACTGCACATCTTCCCAGCGCTGTCTCCAGATGTGTTTCTCACAAGAAGACTCTGGGAATGAACCACTTCTTATCTCCTACTGCATTCTTTTGGTCCAGGCAGGGATATTAATAAAGTCTATGTTAATTGGGTATATAGGAATTATGTGTTTGGTAGCGGCATGCACCTGAGGCGTTAACATATGTTAATCATACAGTCATTACATACTAAGCCAATTGCTGCAGCAGTGCTGGGATCGCTGCCGGGTTGATGGAGTCCGGTGCGGGTTTTAGATATGGTTCTGCACCTTCTAGCTAAGTAGGTGTGACACAATGCGTGGATGATTAGCTAGCTATTTAGCTGGGATGGAGAGCTGGCAGTTAGTGGCTCCTGTGGACGACATGGTGTCCACGGTTCCTTACTTCGGACGGCTCTGTGTGCTGCGGCTTATCCTACTAAAGCTAGGTGCCGTGTTTTATTTTGTTTTGTCCCTTATCAGTTTGGCCAAGTAGGGCATTACGCATTTAAGGAAAGACTTCCTGTTTATTATTTGTCAGTTTGTTTTGGCCGCCACACTGTGAGCAATTACTGTGTATGTCTGCAGTTGCTGGTCCAGCATGTCCGTTGCAGACGTAACACCAATCCTGAGTTGTTACGATGTTGGGGGGGAAGCATGCATGTAATTGGTGTGTCATGTTCAACTATATCTGTACCGTGATGTTAACAATAAACCAGAAGGATATTAGAGAATGGCCAACAATGGGCTCAAACTCAAATACATATGCATTTCACAGCTGCTTGGAGATAATATAATTCATTAATAACCCTCTTGTGATGTGATTTCCTGAAAAGTTTTAATAACGCATTGTAAAATTATTTAAGGGTTCTCTGTATTGGACAACCTACTTTATATAAGATTGTTCTTTGCCTGTCCTGTCCTGCACTGCTATCTACCTGTATTATATGTCATATACCTCTCTCTACTGTACTGCATGTCTTATACCGCTCTCTGCCCGTACTTTATGTACTGTACCATTCTCTGCCTGTAAAATATTGATCTCTATACTACATGTGCTATTCTGCTGTCAATCTGTACTGCATGTACTATACTGCTCTGTATCTGTACTACATGTATTGCCCTGCCTTCTACCTGTATTACATATAATATACTGCTCTCTACCTTTACTACATGTCCTGTACTGCTCTCTACCTGTACTATACTGATCCCTATCTATACTACATGTACTATACTTCTCTCTATCTGTACTACATGTCTTGCCGTGTCTTCTACCTATACTACATGTCCTGCACTGCTCTCTACATATACTACATGTACTGTACTGCTGTCTACCTGTACTGCATGCCCTGTACTGCTCTCTACCTGTATTACATGTCCTATACTGCTCTCTATCTCTACTACATGTTCTATATTGTTTTCTGTACCGTATGTACTACACTGCTGTCAATCTGCACTACTTGTAATGTACTGCTCTCTACCGGTTTTAGAATCCTATAATGGTAGAGTTGGAAGGGATCTCCAGGGTCATCGGGTCCAACCCCCTGCTCAGTGCAGGATTCACTAAATAATTCAAGACAGATGACTATCCAACCTCTGACTTCAAGTAACAGAGAATTCCCCACCTCCTGTGGCAACCTGTTCCACTTATTGATCACCCTCACTGTCATTTTTTTTTTTCTAATATCTAATCTGTGTCTATTCCCTTTCAGTTTCATGCCATTGCTTTTAGACTTTTCTTATGGAAAAGAGAATATGACTGATCCCTGTGCACTGTGACTACCCCTCATATATTTGTAGACAGCTATTAAGTTTCCTCTTAGCCTTTTATCCTGCAAGCTAAACATTCCCAGATCCTTAAACTGTTCATCATAGCACATGGTTTGCTGACTGCTCACCATCTTGGTAACTCTTCTCTGAACTTGCTCCAGTTATGAAAGAGACCCTCTGAAGATTACAATTACCTTCCACCTTCTGTCTGCACTGCTTTTCTATAGATCTGCTGCTTGCTCTGCCCTTCAGTCTATAAGAAGACCACAATGCTTCTATGACTACTCAATGCATGCTGTGTTTAAGACACTATACAATCCTCTTGGATTGGTCAGTGCTACTCAAACGATTTGCACTGGTAATTCTAAAAATTGTAGTCTCTCAGACTGCCAATTCAGTAATGTTTTTTTACATTCATTTGTGCGGTCAAGAAAATGCCAACGAAAAGATGTGCATGAAAGAAGACAATATAACTAATTATTTCACTTAGAAAGCTGTAAATCCCTTGAGAGTTGGGGTTGGATAAAACAGGAAAACAATGATAAATAGTGTAATGGTAATGGATACTTAATATCTGCTTTAATAATAAGCTAAAATTTCAAAGAGAACAGGGAAGAACGAGAGAAAGAAGTCAAAGTAGGCTGACCAGACATTTCTTCCTCCTTGCAGTATAAGAAGACTAAGATAAAGGTGGGTTTTTATAATGGTCAGACATCCAAAAGTCAAAGGAAGAGATTATGTTTTAAAGTAATACTATACTAATATTGATGTATTCTTTATCAACCTTAATTTTCAGGCACTTCTCCTCAATCAATGCAATAATGGTGCAAGGAGGATGGAATCAGACTATTGTTTTCTGCCTTCTTCTGATAACTTGTTCAGGTGAGTACACTATGGATGAATTGACCACATACTGTACACTCTCAGAACTTCAGAATCAATTCATGTCATTTCATCTTCTGAAATGATTTTACAGTTGTTGCATTATGTCAGTTCAGGGTACATTCACACTTGTAGTAAGGCTTTCTATTGCATTTCTGCTTGTTTGTTCTGTTTTTGGAATAGAGACATTGAATTAAAATGGAATTTAATAGGGCCCCAGGACTAAAAGGCAGCAGTGCTAACAACTGACACCTCTCTGACTTTTATTTGTAAAATGAATTTCTGGTAATTTTTGCTAAAAATCAGGTCGGGATGACCCAATCTAATTTTAGAAAAATTGGCACATTTTTATTGCCCGGTTGATCACAATGAGCAGCACTACTCTCTACCTGTACTACATATACAGTCCTGCTCTCTACCTGTATTGCAAGTACTGTACTGTTCTCTACCTGTATTGCATATACTGTACTGTTCTTTGCCTGTACTACATGTATGGTATTGTTTTCTATCTGTACTACATGTGATGTTCTGGTCTACTGTGCTGCATTTACAACACTGTTCTCTCCTAATGCTACAGTTGCAAGAGAACGTCAACTTGAAAACATTAAAATAAGCAAATTGCTGGATCTTGATGACATACACGCTGGGGTTTTAAGTGAACTAAGTAGTGTGATAGACCATTATTTCTTATATTTAAGGACTTTATAGTGACCAGGTCTATTCCACTAGATTGGTGCATAGCCAATGTGGTGCCAATAAGCAAAAATGCGTCAAAAAGAAACTACAGCCCAGTAAGTTTTATTTCATTTGTGGTTTAAAGGTTTGAAGGGTTTCTAAGAGATGCTATCCTGAAGTACCTCAGGGAAAATAGCTGTATAACTCCATATCAATATGGATCAGACCATGACAAAACTGTGCTCAAACTTAAACAGGAATTGAAACTACTCACTCTGAAGGGCAAAGAATACCAAGCATATACTATGCTAGGTAGAAACTCCAACTTAATGTTCCTGGATCGCCTGGTAGAATAAGAATCCAACATCCCCTTAAGATTGAAAATCCACTTTTAATATAGATGAGAATAAAACCCAGCATACGCAACCAGAATATATACAGTGCAACACATTTCAGCTCTTTGCTGGACCTTTTTCAAGCATACAAAAATCACACTAAACATGCTTTATATAGCTACAGATAAAACATCACTTATAGAGATGAGCGAACGTACTCGTCCGAGCTTGATACTCGTTCGAGTATTAGCGTGTTCGAGATGCTCGTTACTTGTAACGAGTACCACGCGATGTTCGGGTTACTTTCACTTTCATCTCTGAGACGTTAGCGCACTTTTCTGGCCAATTGAAAGACAGGGAAGGCATTACAACTTCCCCCTGCGACGTTCAAGCCCTATACCACCCCCCTGCAGTGAGTGGCTGGCGAGATTAGGTGTCACCCGAGTATATAAATCGGTCCCTCCCGGGGATCGCCACAGATGCGTTCTGACAGAGATCAGGGAAAGTGGTATCTTGTTGGAGCTACTATAGGGAGACTGTTAGGAGTATTTTAGGCTTCAAGAACCCCAACGGTCCTTCTTAGGGCCACATCTAACCGTGTGCAGTACTGTGGAGGCTGCTTTTTGCAGTGTTGCACATTTTTTTTTTTTTTTGGTATATCGGCCGTGCAGAGCATTGCACCCTGCAGTAATACTCCAGGGCCAGAAGTGGTGGTTAGGCAGGGATAGAAGACATATTGATTGAATATAGACAGTGGGCCTTTGCAAAAAAATTTGGGGAAAAAAATCTATTTGGACTGCCTGTGACTGTCCTCAGTGTACTGGGTCTGTGCTGGGTGTAGTAGTTCTCCAAATTCATACGCAGCCAGCTAAGTGTTACAGCAGGCTTGCGCAAAATTATTTCCTGGCTCTGTCTGGGCTGTGAAATCACCGCTGTATTGCAGTTCACAGTGCAACACTCTGCAGTTCTGTGACATACCCCAGGGCCAGAAGCGCTTAGGCAGGGACAGAAGACATATTGATTGAATATAGGCAGTGGGCCTTTGCAAAAAAATTTGGGGAAAAAATGTATTTGGGCTGCCTGTGAGTGTCCTCAGTGTTCTGGGTCTGTGCTGGGTGTAGTAGTTCTCCAAATTCATACGCAGCCAGCTAAGTGTTACAGCAGGCTTGCGCAAAATTATTTCCTGGCGTTCCGTAAGCAGGGCCAAACCGAATAATCCACCAACTGTTTCCCCAAGCGCCCCCTCGCGCCATGCCACCCTGCAGAGGTCAAGGTGCTCTACGGTGTGGCAGTTTTTCACAGAGACGCCTGACGACCGACGAACAGTGGTGTGCAACCTTTGTCGCGCCAAGATCAGCTGGGGAGCCACCACCACCAGCATGCGCAGGCATATGATGGCCAAGCACCCCACAAGGTGGGATGAAGGCCGTTCACCGCCTCCGGTTTGCACCACAGCCTCTCCCCCTGTGCCCCAACCTGCCACTGAGATCCAACCCCCCTCTGAGGACACAGGCACTACCGTCTCCTGGCCTGCACCCACACCCTCACCTCCGCTGTCCTCGGCCCCATCCAGCAATGTCTCTCAGCGCAGCGTCCAGACGTCGCTAGCGCCACTGTTTGAGTGCGAGCGCAAGTACGCCGCCACGCACCTGCACGCTCAAGCGTTAAACGTGCACATTGCCAAATTGATCACCCTGGAGATGCTGCCGTGTAGGCTTGTGGAAACGGAGGCTTTCAAAAGCATGATGGCGGCGGCGGCCCCGCGCTACTCGGTTCCCAGTCGCCACTACTTTTCCCGATGTGCCGTCCCAGGCCTGCACGACCACGTCTCCCGCAACATTGTACGCGTCCTCACCAACGCGGTTACTGCCAAGGTCCACTTAACAACAGACATGTGGACAAGCACAGGCGGGCAGGGCCACTATATCTCCCTGACGGCGCATTGGGTGAATTTAGTGCAGGCTGGGACAGAGTCAGAGCCTGGGACCGCTCACGTCCTACCCACCCCCAGAATTGCGTGCCCCAGCTCGGTGGTGGTATCTGCGGCGGTGTATGCTTCCTCCACTAAACCACCCTCCTCCTCCTCCTCCTACGCAACCTCTGTCTCGCAATCAAGATGTGTCAGCAGCAGCGCGTCGCCAGCAGTCGGTGTTGCGCGGCATGGCAGCACAGCGGTGGGCAAGCGTAAGCAGGCCGTGCTGAAACTACTCAGCTTAGGAGAGAAGAGTCAGACGGCCCACGAACTGCTGCAGGGTCTGACAGAGCAGACCGACCGCTGGCTTGCGCCGCTGAGCCTCCAACCGGGCATGGTCGTGTGTGACAACGGCCGTAACCTGGTGGCGGCTCTGCAGCTCGGCAGCCTCACGCACGTGCCATGCCTGGCCCATGTCTTTAATTTTGTGGTTCAGCGCTTTCTGAAAAGCTACCCACACTAGTCATACCTGCTCGGAAAGGTGCTCCAGCTCTGCGCACATTTCCGCAACTCCAAGACGGACGCTGCCACCCTGCGGACCCTGCAACATGTTGGCCAGGCTCTATGAGCAGCGTAGAGCTATTGCGGAATACCAACTCCAACATGGGCGGCGTAGTGGGAGTCAGCCTCCTCAATTATTTACAGAAGAGTGGGCCTGGTTGGCAGCCATCTGCCAGGTCCTTGGAAACTTTGAGGAGTCTACCCAGATGCTGAGCGGGGATGCTGCAATCATTAGTGTCACCATCCCTCTGCTATGCCTCTTGAGAAGTTCCCTGCAAAGCATAAAGGCAGACGCTTTGCAATCGGAAACGGAGGCAGGGGAAGATAGTATGTCGCTGGATAGTCAGAGCACCCTCATGTCTATATCTCAGTGCGTTGAGGAGGAGGGGGAGGAGCATGAGGAGGAAGGGGAAGAGACAGCTTTGCCCACTGCTGAGGGTACAGATGCAGCTTGCCTGTCATCCTTTCAGCGTGTATGGCCAGAGGAGGAGGATCCTGAAAGTGATCTTCCGAGTGAGGACAGCCATGTGTTGCGTACAGGTACCCTGACACACATGGCTGACTTCATGTTAGGATGCCTTTCTCGTGACCCTCGCGTTACACGCATTCTGGCCACTACGGATTACTGGGTGTACACACTGCTCGACCCACGGTATAAGGAGAGCCTTTCCACTCTCATTCCCGAAGAGGAAAGGGGTTCAAGAATGATGCTATACCACAGGGCACTGGTGGACAAACTGATGGTAAACTTCCCATCCGACAGCGCTAGTGGCCGAAGGCGCATTTCCGCGGCCCAGGTAGCAGGGGAGGCGCAGAGATCAGGCAGCATGTACAGTGCAGGCAGGGGAACATTATCCAAGGCCTTTGCCAGCTTTATGGCTCCCCAGCAAGACTGTGTCACCGGTCCCCAGTCAAGGCTGAGTTGGCGGGAGCACTGTAAAAGGATGGTGAGGGAGTACGTAGCCGATCGCACGAACGTCCTCGGTGACGCCTCTGCCCCCTACAACTACTGGGTGTCGAAGCTGGACACGTGGCCTGAACTCGCGCTGTATGCCCTGGAGGTGCTTGCTTGTCCTGCGGCTAGCGTCTTGTCAGAGACTGTGTTTAGTGTGGCTGGGGGAATCATCACGGATAAGCGTACCCACCTGTCAACTGACAGTGCCGACAGGCTTACACTCATCAAGATGAGCAAAGCCTGGATTTACCCAGACTTCTCTTCTCCACCAGCGGACAGCAGCGATACCTAAACTATACGTAGGCTGCACCCGCGGATGGAAGCATCGTTCTCTATCACCATCCAAAACGGGGACCTTTTTGCTTCATCAATCTGTGTATAATATTCCTCCTCCTCCTCCTCCTGAAACCTCACATAATCACGCCGAACGGGCAATTTTTCTTAGGCCCACAAGGCTCAGTCATATAATTTTTCTAAACAATTTTTATACTTTTCAATGCTCATTAAAGCGTTGAAACTTTCACCTCAACCAATTTTTATTTTTACTGGGCTGCCTCCAGGCCTAGTTACTAATTAAGCCACATATATATTTATATATTTATGTGCCGCCGGTGGCTTCCTGGCACCAACCCCATGCTGTCGGTCCACAGGGACTTCACAATAGGGAGTTGTACCTGCATGTGTCTATGAATTAAAAAGCCCGGTCAGGTTGGGGCATGCAGTGTGGGCCGAAGCCCACCTGCATTTAATCTGACGTTAGCTCTGCTGTCCAGGGCACTGCAATGGGATACATTTATGTACAGCCGGTGGGTTCCAGGGAGACACCCATGCTGTGGGTGCACACAGAATTCCCATTGCGGAGTTGTACCTGCCTGTGACTATTTATAAAAAACCGCGGTCTGACTGGGGCATGCAGACACCTTGACAGAATGAATAGTGTGTGGCACATAGGTTCCCCATTGCTATGCCCACGTGTGCAGCTCCAGATGGAGGTGGCACAGGATTGGATTTCTCATTGCTTATGTACAGCATTGTGGACTATCGCCTCGCCCCTTTTAAAGAGGGTCGCTGCCTAGCCGTGCCAACCCTCTGCAGTGTGTGCCTGCGGTTCCTCTGGCAGACGCACTTATAAATAGACATGAGTGTGGCGTGGCATGAGGGCAGCTGAAGGCTGGGCAGGGACAGTTTGGTGTGCGCTGTGGACACTGGGTCGTGTGTGTGTGTGGGGGGGGGGGGTTGGTCAGCATGTAACCCAGGAGAAGTGGCAGCGGAGTGTCATGCAGGCAGTGACTGTGCTTTGTTGGAGGTAGTGTGGTGCTTAGCTAAGGTATGCATTGCTAATGAGGGCTTTTCAGAAGTAAAAGTTGTTAAGAGGGGGGGCGGGCCCACTCTTGCCGCTATTGTGGCTTAATAGTGGGACCTGGGAACTTGAGATGCAGCCCAACATGTAGCCCCTCGCCTGCCCTATTCATTGCTGTGTCGTTCCCATCACTTTCTTGAATTGCCCAGATTTTCACAAACGAAAACCTTAGCGAGCATCGGCGATATACAAAAATGCTCGGGTCGCCCATTGACTTCAATGGGGTTCGTTATTCGAAACGAACCCTCGAGCATCGCGAAAAGTTCGTCTCGAGTAACAAGCACCCGAGCATTTTGGTGCTTGCTCATGTCTAATCACTTACAAATAAGAAAACATGGCTGGCAGAATCGTCCCATGCCTCCGGGTTACGGTTCAATGATGTGGGAGGCATGGTGCGTCACATGAACCACGATGTTTCCAGTGGAGCTCAGATGTGCATTCCACCCGGATCAAAAATAAACTGAAAAAATAAAATAAACTGTGCCAATGAAAAATTTTTTTGCTAAACATTTACTTAAAAGGCAGTGGGATAAATAATATGCTTAGAAAAAGTACTTTTTTTTTTTCAAATAAAAATAATGGATACAGAAACCTGCTTTAAATCATAATATACATAATGCTGCACGGATGGTCCTCTACTATTGAGCATAGCAACTCGAAAAGTTGAGATAACTATTAGTGTCAGTTTTTTTTAAATGTGTTTTTGTTTCAACTTTTGCACCCATTGCAGAATATAGTTCCAGATCTAAGAATATCATATTACTCTTGCTGATGGTAGCGGTTAATTCCAAATTCGATTCGTTGTGCTTCACCCCGGATATAAAAGACGCTAAATCCTCGATCTCATCATTCCAAATGAATAAAATGTCGTCAATGTAATGCTTATAAAAGATAATATGGTTTAATGAGTAATCTTAGATCTAGAACTTTATTCTGCAACGGGGGCATAAGTTAAAACAAAAACACATTTCAAAAAACTGACACAAATAGTTATCTCAATTTTTCAAGTTGCCATGCCAAGCAGTGGAGGACCAATATCTCTTGGTCCTCCACCAAAAGGGCCAATTTCAGGAGAAACTGTTCTACAGTACGATCATATAAAGATCAAGCGACCATCCTGAAGAAGAGATTCAAGGAAAAAGGCTATCCACCACTTTTTATTGAATCTGCCTATCAAAGAGCATTGGCTGAAGGACCAGAAGTATCTGAGTGAAGATGGACAAAAAATTCAATTTATATCACTAAATATGGCTCCCAACATCAATCCATCAAAAAGATTTTAAATAACCATTGGGGAATACTTAAGAACGATCCTGTGTTGAAAGACCACATTTAAGAGGTATCTACAGTTTATTTTTTTGAAAAAAAAAAAGTCTCTAAAACACATTTTGGCCAGAAAATGGAACGAAAAACGATTTTTTTTAAAGGAGCCGAAAAAAAGCAATTTCTGCATGGAACAGTGGGAGTCTACAATCGCTGCAAATGCTGCCATGTCATACAGAACAGGAGAAAAACGATTAATGTTGACCAAGCTAACGAATGCATCAGACTGAGAGAATTTTTTTAACTGCAGCTGTAATTTTATAATATATTTATTAGAATGCACTTGTAGCCTCCGCTACATGGGTTATACCACCAATACCCTTAGATTGAGAATCAACAATCATCGGTTCAATATACTTAAGGGTTTTACCAAAAATAGTATTTCTAGCCATTTTCTAGATAAACATAACTGTAATGTGAACTATCTAAAAGTAACCCCCTTAGAAAGAATACACCCATGTGAAGCATGTGAAATGTTTTGGATTTACCGATTAAATACTCCAGTGCCATTCAGGTTAAACAACATTTTAGAAAAGATTTGATTATATTATTATTTATTATCTTATTATAGCATTTAGATTTTATAACAAACCTTTGCGACATAACTTCTACCAATCGCCATCCGATACTGGATCCAAATCCTCCTGTCCCCTAGGGTGGTTAGGGGTTTCTAATGCAGAGGCATCCTCCCGTTGTCATCGATTCTATCCGCTTGTCCTCTCCTCTGATCCTCCCTTTCCCCCTTGCCCCTCTTTCCATTAATTTTTCATTCCCCTTCCTCCTTTACCCTTCCCTTTTTCTCCCCCCCCCTCCTTAAACCCCCTCCCCCTTACTTTCCTTATTCCTCACTCCACTTCATAGCACATCGTGGTACAGTATCTTTTAAATATGTAATATGTAGAATATTTGTACTATCTAGTACTGGAAGATGTGAAATTTTTCAGTATTGTACTTTTCTAATTTATAATATTTTAATTCTTATCATTATATCACTGGTATACACAAGAGGCTTTATTGTAATGCTTTTTATTTATTGCATGCCATAGTTATAGCACTATGTATATTATGAGTTAGGCCAGGTTTCTGTATGCATCATTTTCATTTTTTTTAAAGAATGCATTTTTTGTAAGCATTTTAGGACATTTTATCCCACTGCCTTTTAAGTAAATGTTTTTTAAAAAATATTTTATTGGCACCATTCATTTTAAGGGACTATTCCATTTGAGTAGAAGCAAAAAGGCTTCTTTTGTTTTATAGTGACATGGAGGGGCTCCTATACCCATTCGAAGAGTCTACATGCCCTTTCTAACTTAATAGTCCGGTGTGAGATAATATTTCCTTTGTTCCCATGGTGGAACACACAATGGTGTTCCATAGCAACGTTGTAGGTCAGATGACTCGCAACTCCCCCTCCCCTCTTTTTGATCCAGTTGGAACACGCATCTGAGTTCTGCTGGGAACGTCATGGATTACTTGATGAGCGACACTTCCCATGTCATTGAAGGGCCCCCCAGAGACGCGGGATGATTCAGCCAGCCACATTTTTTTTCAATTGTAGGTGATGTTTTATCTGTAGCTATATAAAGCATTTGTACTGTTATTTTTGTATGCTTAATAAAGGCTCCAGCAAGGAGCTGAAATGCGTTGCACTGTATTTATCCCGGTTGTGTATGCTGGGTTTGATTCTCATCTATATTAAAAGTGCATTTCCAATCCCAAGTGGACGTTGGATTCTTATCCTACCAGGCGATCCAGGAACATTAAGGTGGCGTTTCTACCTAGCATAGGACATATTGGGTGTTCTTCCCCTTCAGAGTGAGTACTTTCACTTCCTCTGGACTGTTTAAATTTGAGCACATTTTTGTCACATTCTATTTTTGTTTTTACCCCCATCATTGCTTGGGGGGTTTATTATTTTCTTTACATGCTGATCTCCACTGATTGTATGAGGAGATGAAGAACATCTTCCCTTATGAACCACAGGAGTGTTCTGAGGCGCTGTCCCATTCCTTAGTTTAGTTTCCATATCAGTATGGGTTTATGAAGGGTCGCTCCTTTCAAACCACTCTGATTAGCTTCTACGATAAGTCCTAGACTGGACTGAGGAGAGTCATTGGATATTGTGTATCTGGACTTTTCCAAAGAGTTTGATGCTGTGCTGCATAAAAGATTGGTATATAAAAAGAGGATGCTTAGTCTGGTTGAGAATGTGTGTAAGTAACAGGTTCAATGATAGAAAGCAGAGGGTGGTTATTAATCCTTTCCAATCCAATTTTGGACCTTGTCTGACATTGAGATTTCATTGAATAACTCCACTGTCAGGCAAAGCCCAACACATGTTTCTAACACTATGCATAAGGCTTTGTTCACACAAGCGTGATTTTAGCATATTATTGACGTGTGAAAATATTGCATCTATTACAAACAACGGTTTCCTATAGAAGCATTCATATGAAAGATTTTTAGATGCGCGAAATACTTGTACCACTAAAAATAGGATATGTATGCGTGGCTACAATGCCCACATCTAAGGTCCGTGCTGCGAGAAAAGATTGGACCTGACCTATTTTTGGTGCATGCTGCTCAGGAGTTTCCATTGACTCCTATGAGAGCAGGAGTCTATGAAAACTCCTGCACAGGAAAATAAGATTACAAGTCATTTTAGGTGGATTTCTGCCAACCAAAGGAATTCTCAGCTGCTTACATTAATATATTAATTTTTTATGTGTTTCTGACAGGCAGAAAAATAAAGGAATCAAGAGAATGCATCAAGAATTCAAATTTGACCCAACAGCAATTAAAAAATGCTCTGTTTGATGGATATGACAAGGCTCTGCGGCCTGTAAAGAAATGGAATACTACGACCACGGTGTATATAGATATAACTGTATATGCGATCCTTGCAATGGTAAGTGGAGATAGTTGGCTGTTTCCCTATGCACAGGTTTTTAGCTTCGAAAATCACAATAATAAACATGCTGATATATTTTGTAGCTGAAATAAGACTGTACTAGAGGGTATTGTAACTTCTGATACAGGGAAGTCTTTAATGATATTGTATTTAACCCTTTCCAATACACTGTCTGACCTCTGGAGACATTATGATTTAAAGCTGTACAGCTACGATGTTGGAAGACGTCCGTCGGAGTTCTCTTACTGTATATTGTCTGCGTCTCTGCTGTTGGAGCCTATCCAACGTGTCGCCTTATGCAGTACTGGCTTTAGCCAGCATATTGCGCTGTTGTATAACGGTAGAAAAAGAGTAAGCCCCCTAGAAAAATCAGGATACAAATTGGATTGGAAAGGGTTAAATAGCTGTAATAAATAATGTCATATAATGCTAGTCTAAGTATGATTATATAATTACATATAATACAGTTCTACATTTATCAACACTGAATAGCTGCCAGTACTCTAGGTGCTATGCTTGTTGCCAGAACCCATGAAAAGGCAACTGCTCAAGATGTGGCCACATCATCTGGGCACCTAAATGGGGTTCTCCGGGCAAATACTGCTGATTGGCTGGGGTCAGCCATTCAGGACTCACGCCAATCAGCTGATCAGATGCCCACTGCTTTGACCCCTGTGTTGTGGCTGGTGCTTGTTATTGCAGGCCCAGACAACCGCTACACAGGGAGTGAGCTAACTGCTTCTGCTCCATACCCCTGTGTGTTGTGGCACTGACAGCAGCTGCCTGTTACCATACAGCGCGGCGCGTCGCTCCGGTGTCGGCTCCGGCGGCCTGGAGCCCTATGTCGAGGTTGTCCCAGCAGCTGTGGGCGGCGGCATGGGCGTGTCCGCCCGTAGGGTGCCGCCCGCCCTCCTCCGTTCTTCTTATACAGCAGTGGGCGGAGTTGCCTCCTCCCACTCTCCGCCCCTGGGCGGAACCTTGTGGTTAAAAGACTGGCAGTGAAGTGAGCTCACTGCCAGTTATTGGTTCTGCATGCACCTAGCCAGTCTGTCTGCGGTTCTCCTCAGCCAGTCCCTAGTTGCCGGTCAGCTCCCTCTGGTTCCCTATTACTCTGTCTGTTTTTGTTGGTTCTGTTTGCCTGTGAGCTCCATCTCCAGCCTTGTAAGTCTGGTTGGTCTGATTCGTCTGCCTCCTCTGTCGGCACTCTGTTCCCCCCATTAGGTAGGTTCCTGCTTGTCAGCTGCCAGGTCCCTAGCCAGGGCAGGGACCGCCGTCCAGTTGTCCGCCTGGGGTTAGCCAGGGCCGAGGCAAGTAGGCAGGGACAGTGGGGTGCGGGAAGGTCAGGGCATCCCACTTGGCGCTCGGGGGGCAGAGTGCCGTAACATAATAACTGGCCCTTAAAATACTGTTTTTCCTTTCATGGCGGCGATCAGCGCCCTTGCAAACCAGCTGCAAGAGCTGGTGCCGGTGATCCGGGATTTGTCAGCTCGCATGGTGGCCCAGGAACAGTGGGCATTGTCGCAGGAGCAGAATGCCGTTACCAGTCCCGAACCCAAGTGCCCTCTTCCCGAGGTGTTCTCTGGGGAGAGGAACAAGTTTTTCGTTTTTCAACAGGCGTGTCGCCTGTTTTTTCGGATGCGTCCCCGCTCTTCCGGCTCGGAGGTCCAGAGGGTCGGGCTCATAATGTCCCTGCTGCGGGGCTCTGCCCAGACTTGGGCCTTTTCCATTCCCGAGGGTTCCCCCTCCCTGCATTCGGTGGACTCCTTTTTTCAGGAACTCGGGGGCATCTTCGATGAACCGGATAGAGTGGGGTTGGCGGTTTCTCGGTTGCTGGCGCTGCGTCAGGGGTCGCTTTGTGTGGAGGATTATTGCTCCAGTTTCAGACGCTATGCGGGTGATACTGCATGGAACGATAGCGCCCTGAAAGACGTTTTTATGCAAGGTCTCTCGGATGCGGTCAAAGAACTGTTGATCTCCCATCCCGTTCCCGGGTCCTTAAAGGAGGCTATGGAGTTAGCAGTGAAGGCAGATAGGAGGCTCAGGGCTGGGAAGCAAGATAGACCGACCCATAGAGTCAGGGAGGTCATTTGTCCTGTTCCCTCCCCGTCCGTACCAGTCTCTGTTCCCGAACCTATGGAACTGGACCTGCTGGACCCCGAGGAGCGACGCCGGATTCGGTTATTACATCATCTCTGTCTCTACTGCGGGAAAGCTGGACATCGGGTGATAACCTGCCCCCGGAGGCCTCAGAGTCCACAGTCTGAATCGGCAGAAAGACTTCCAGTCCTAGGCGATTGCAGGGAGGGTCGCCTAGGACCTCAGGTACGTCCTAGACTTCTGATACCCTGCCAGGTTAGATTCCGGAACTTCTCCCGCCTAGGGCAGGCGTTTATTGATTCCGGAGCAGCTGCTAACCTGATAAGCATGCGTCTCGTTGAGCCCCTGAGGGCTGAATTTGTGGCGCTAAAGACGCCAATTCGTTTTGCTAGCATTGATGCTACTCCTCTTGCTTCGGGCTTGGTACGATGGAGGACCCCAGTGTTACAACTCACGGTGGGGGGTCGCCATTCGGAAGGTCTATCGTTCCTGGTAATGGAGAAAATGTCGGTAGACATGATACTAGGGATGCCGTGGCTGGCGTTGCACAACCCCCAATTCGATTGGGCCACTGGGGAGCTAACCCAGTGGGGGCCGTCCTGCCATAGCCATCACGCTTCCCTTCCTCCCTGCCCAGTCGATACCGCACTCAGTCCCCGAGGTCTCACTTACCTTCAAACCCCGTCCGCCTGCCCTGCTGCTGATGTCGCCACCGATGCCCTGCATAGGGGACGGAAGAAAGGGGTGGGGTCTCGTACGCAGTTGCGTTGTGAGGAGAGTCTGTCGGTATTTGAGCCTTACAGAGTGGGACAGAAGGGGTACCGGTCCTCTGGAAATCACAAAAGGAGGGGTCGCAGGGGGTTCCATAAGTCGTTGTCGGAACCTGTTGTCCCTTCGGTGATGTCCACCTCCGGTCCCCCGCCGCCCACCCTGGTCTGTGATGAAGTTGAAGACGAGGCTCAGGAGATCCCGGATTCTCGCCGGGGTACAGGAACCTTACAATATTTGGGGCCCCGGAAGAGTTTTTTGGAGTATGATAGCTCAGATGACAGTGATTTTAAAATTGGAGTTGCCGCATATTTTGAAGGCAGCGTCATTGGGAGCGAGGATGGGACAAGAGATAGTGGTGAATGTTCGGGCATTGACTCGGAAGACGACCTGAAACACGACGATATGTCAACGGTTGGTCCTGAAGAAGATGTAGAAAGGAGAGCCCCTGAAGGAAATGGGGCAGCCACAGGCTACCGAAGTCATGGACCTGAGGATCAGTCCATGGTGACCGCTCGGGAGGGTCACATTCTCGGGTTGGTACAGCGTTTTCATAGCCGTTTTCTGGATAAGCCTGGTCGAGTTTCCGGGGGCCCGGAGGTCCCCCGTCAGAGGGGGGGTAATGTTACCATACAGCGCGGCGCGTCGCTCCGGCGTCGGCTCCGGCGGCCTGGAGCCCTATGTCGAGGTTGTCCCAGCAGCTGTGGGCGGCGGCATGGGCGTGTCCGCCCGTAGGGTGCCGCCCGCCCTCCTCCGTTCTTCTTATACAGCAGTGGGCGGAGTTGCCTCCTCCCACTCTCCGCCCCTGGGCGGAACCTTGTGGTTAAAAGACTGGCAGTGAAGTGAGCTCACTGCCAGTTATTGGTTCTGCATGCACCTAGCCAGTCTGTCTGCGGTTCTCCTCAGCCAGTCCCTAGTTGCCGGTCAGCTCCCTCTGGTTCCCTATTACTCTGTCTGTTTTTGTTGGTTCTGTTTGCCTGTGAGCTCCATCTCCAGCCTTGTAAGTCTGGTTGGTCTGATTCGTCTGCCTCCTCTGAGAAAACTCCAGGCAAAACATATACACTGTGTTATATTTTGCCACAGAAAATGGTGCGAGATACAGGGATTTAAAGACTACAAAATGAGAAAATCTTTGTCTGGAACATCTCCTCCTGTTGTTCTTATAAAAACTGCATTTAAACCTCCCCATTGTTATACAAGAAAAATAACAACCAGATAAATCCTATCCCTAACAACACTCCCTGTATCTTTTCCTAAAACAGGTGCACGATGTATTGAAGAATTACTGTTGGAGAACCTTCCTAAATGTATATCTTATATAGTACATATATATTTATAGTTAGACTTTGTTCACACTGATTAGAATATTACTGCCATATTTTACGTAGTAAGGAAGAAAAGAATCTAAGGGATGTTACTAAATAACTCTCACTTAGTCTTGCATTTCCATTTATTAAAAGGGTTTTTCAATGACTTAAGATTGCCTCACACTAGCGATAGGCTACCTGAGTGAAAACTCATAAAAATGAAACCAATGATTTTCAATAGGCCCATTCTCATTTGTGATGCCTTCACTGCACACTCGCAATGCTAAGAAAAAGCAGTGCTATTGCCCATTGTTTTCAATGGGGCCAGTGCCAGGAGCGCTAGCCCCATTGAAACAATGGGCAGTACATTCGTTCCCCTGACACAGCTGTGACAGCTATGGCAGGAGATTCCTTCATTCCCATGGGGCCACGTGAATGAAGGAATCCTCTGCCATAGCTGTCACAGCTGTCACAGCTGTGGCAGAGGTCTGCGATGCTATCCATTGCTTTCAATGGGCTGCTGCAGCCCCATTAAAAGCAATGGGTTGCAGGGAACCACCGCAGCAGTGATTTTCGGGAAAGAGCTTGAAATATAAGCCCTTCACTGAAAATCCTCTCTAGCTGTAAAGAAAAGTTTTAAAAAATAATTTACAATTAATTGCTGAGGGCTGCCTGTGATTGGCTGAGCGCTGTGACCAATTACAGGCAGCGCTCACCTGTAAATCAATGACAGCTGGGTGCTGCCCCTGATTGGTTACAGCACTTAGCCAATCAGGTACAGCACTTTCTGGGGGCAGAAATTTTTCAATCCACGGCCTACGAAGACATCTGCCAGAGAGAAGAGCCGGATGGCTCTTCTAGGTGAGTAAACTTTTTTTTTTTTAACTTTTCTTTTACAGCTAGAGAAGACTTTCAGGGAAGGGCTTAAATTTCAAGCCCTTCCTCGAAAAATCATCATTGTGGTGCTTGCCTGCTTGCGGGCTAGCGCTGCTGCAGCCCCATTAAAAGCAATGGCTTGCAGGTCAGCACAGCAGCAATGCTTTTTGGGGAAGGGCTTGAAATATAGGCCCTTCCCTGAAAATCCCCTCTAGCTGTAAAGAAAAGTAAAAAAAAAAAGTTTACTCACCTAGAAGAGCCATCCGGCTCTTCACTCCAGCAGACATCGGTCTTCTGGAGGCCAGAGATTAGAAAATTCCTGCCCCCAGAAAGCGCTGCCTCTGATTGGCAGTGTGCTGTAACCAATCAGGGGCAGGACCCAGCCATCATTGATTGACAGGTGAGCTCTGCCTGTGATTGGTCACAGCACTCAGCCAATCACAGGCAGCCCTCAGCAATTAATTACAAAATAATTTTTTAAAAAACCTTTTCTTTACAGTTAGAGAGGATTTTCAGGGAAGGTCATCACTGCGGTGGTTGCCTGCAACCCATTGCTTTCAATGGGGCTGCAGCAGCACTAGCCCCATTGAAAGCAATAGATAGCATTGTGGACCTCTGCCACAACTGTCACAGCTGTGACAGCTATAACAGAGGATTCCTTCATCCCCACGGTCCCCACTGAAAACAATCGGCAATAGTGCTGCTTTTTCTTGGCGCTGCGATTGTGCAGTGAAGGCTTCGCAAATGAGAATGAAAACATTGAAAATCATTGGTTTCATTTTCATGCGTTTTCCGTCACTCTGGCAACGCAAGATAGCTTATCACCAGTGTGAAGCTGGCCTTAAGATTGCTTCACAACCACTTTGTCC
The DNA here is from genome assembly GCF_035609145.1 of Eleutherodactylus coqui. NCBI lineage: Eukaryota > Metazoa > Chordata > Amphibia > Anura > Eleutherodactylidae > Eleutherodactylus > Eleutherodactylus coqui. Next base: position 66,689,029 of record NC_089842.1, read on the forward strand.
TTCCTGGTTTCTGCTGACCGAACATGCAACTGTTACTGCCAATCAGTGGCTATAGAAGGTCAGTGCTGTGATCTGTGATTGACTGCAGGAGTCACGTCACATGTCCTAGTCAATAGCAACTAGGAAGAATAGAGTGGTTTTGTAGGAATTTTAAGTTGTTAGAAAACCCCTCTAAGTACAAAACCATCATATGTGTCAAAAGATATTTATGAAAGCCTTGATGCAAATGTGAGCAGAGTCTTAGTTCTCTTCTTTTCTTGCATCCCATGTCCTTTTGTACCTTTGCAGGAGGAGAAGGAGCAGCTGCTATCAATATACTTTTTGGATAGTTGGGTAAGAGTACCAAAACGCCATATAAATTGATATAAATTGTTCATTATAAGGGTATCTACGGCATCTATGAAATATTTAAATTAGTGCTAATCTATGATCATGGTGGGGAGGAATAGTATAGAGATGTGGCTGAGCATGCGCAATGCAGCTCCAACCAACTCTAGAGGAGGTACAGAAACAGCCAAAAACTCTAACCTGGAAAAGTAGCCCCTAAGCAAGCCATTGCCAGGAGTGTAACCATCACCAATATAATGGTGAGACTTTGACCACTGTTACTAGGTAATAATTCTTGTGGATATTGTAGGCGATCAATGCTAATATTGAACTTCTTCGATTTTTTTTCAAAGAAAAGTAAAGGACCTTCCTTTAATGAATCCTCCTGTTACAATATACTATAATACAGCATTGATTATAACTAAAAGTAACAGAGGCAAGTAACAAAGTGCTTAAATTGAACTTCTCACCAGGTTCATGCTGCCCAGAACCGATAAGCAAATGGCACGCATGTTTGTGTTATTCTAAAACACTCGAACAGGTTACCTTTAAAGTGCTTGTACAGTATTAGAAAAACATGGCTGCTTTGGTCCCAAAAACAGTGCCATACCTGTCCACAGGAAATATGTCGTACTGCAGTTCAGCACCATTCACTACAATACAACTGTGCTGCTCTACCACAGATAACCTGTGGACAAGTGTAGCACTGTTTTTGGGAAAAAAAATTAGTCATGTTTTTTCAATACCATGCAACTCCTTTAATCCAACTATATAACATGTCCTAATGTTTTAGTCAACTATTACCATATCGTTCAATGAAATCCATATTTTGATTTTTATATTCAATAATTGCATTCATGATTCCCATATCCAATGTATTATAACAACCCTCCTGTCCTAGGGACAAAATATGTCCAAGAACCAGGAGGTTGTAGTTATGTAACTTTTGTTTCCCAATTCTGCCCCAATTTGCCTTTTTCTGGAGCTCCTCTTTATACATTCAACACAGTTATGACTCTCATGTCACTACTTGATACACAGTTTATCAGTAGGCAGACAGGCATCATACTTCCTGATTTTCCAGCATTACTTACGTTAGCAGCTGTGGCCAATCAGAGCAGTTTTGAATACCTTAGCTTACCAATCCACCAACCAATGATTAGTGTACATTGGGTAGTCTAACTTGGACCAAGTACAGTTATGGAGACGGGCCCCAGGAATAGGCGGATTGGTGACTGAACCAGGAAAAAGAGGGCACCAGGGAATATAACTCTCCCCTCAGGTCCCTGGACATGTTTAATCCTAGGAGTGGAGGATCACTTTCAGCTTATCAGAATTACACATTTTGGTGACTATATGTACTCAATTGAGCCTTGTAAATATGGGTTTTAACAGAAATATTATTTAAAGAGATACAGTAAATCAAAGTTGCATATATTACAACCAATAAACACACACTCAGCTGCGTAGTGGATAGACAAAAAAGAGGTCAACACGCAAAAGCCTCATTAAAAAGAATTACCTTCTTTTAAAATAGATTTATATTAAAATATCACATAACAGAAAAGATGAGTTCTCAAACAAAAATAAATAATGCATCAAAAAAGAGAGACATAATATGGAACATGGGAAAGATTTCATCAAAAAGGTCTTGCTACCTACCCTAAGCGCAACACAGCTGGCATCACGAAATGAAAAAATTACAGAGGGTGAGGTCCAACAGGCAATACCACTATTATCGAATGGTAAAGCACCAGGCCCAGATGAATATCCCGAGGAGTTTTATAAGTCCCTCAAAAACATATCTCCCATGCTAACAAATCTCTTCAACCAAATACTGCAAACCAGAAAGCAGTTGACCAAGCCAACCTAGCATACATAAAACTAATCCTAAAACCAAAAAAAGACATGCAACTCCCATAATTATAGTGCCCCATATTACTCATCAACTAGGACACCAATCTATTGTCTAAAATCATGGCTGACAGACTCAGCAAACACATGACCTCGCTAGTAGGCCCAGCACAGGTGGGGTTTATGAAAGCCGGCTCGGCAGTCACAAACATCCGCAGTCCTGACAACACTGAATGCCATAGAAGGAGTGCGCCTAAATTATTTGAACGAATCTAGGAAGTACACCCCAATTCTATTAGCACTGGATGCAGTAAAGGCGTTTGATAATGTAAACTGGGACTGGCTAAACCTGGTGCTAAACAAAATGGACATAGAAGGACCTTTTATAACTTACATTGACAGCCTGTACAGCAACCCCAGACCCAAAATACATGCACCAGGATTTTTGTCAGCCCTGTTTGAGCTGCACAATGGCACAAGACAGGGGTGCCTGCTATCTCCCCTACTATTTGACCTGGCGCTAGAGCCATTTGTCAGAAGATTGACCGAGTCAGATATGTAGAAGGGCATAAGCCTAGGCTCCCATGAATTAAAGCTTACCCTATTCACAGATGACATTCTACTGTTCCTAGAACACCCAGCAGTGCATCTGAAGTCACTATTAAAAATGATCATTGACTAGGGGGCCTTCTCGGGCTATAACATAAACCCCCTGAAATGTGAGATACTAGAACTAGGTGTACCCTGCCCAACTATGCTATGGATGTCGCTTGGTTGGTCGACCACCATAGAAAAAAACTATCACATATCTAGGCATCAAAATAAAAAAGATGCCAAGCTCCATCTACACGCTAAACTGCTAAACTATCCACTGCTATTTGATCAAATTAAAAAAGAACTAAAGCAATGACTACATTTGCTGCTATCCCTATTTGGACGATGACGCCTCATAAAAATGATGAGCTTCCCAAAACTACCCAATACAGACGATCCCCCTACTGCTCAAACATCAAGACATGAACCACCTAAACTCGGAATTCACTAAATTTGGGCAGGCAGAAAACCCTGCATTTCGCTCAAAAAGCTAATGCTGGACAAAGTGGAGGAAGGAATAAACTTTATGAACCTAAGAAGATACAACATAGCCTGCCTAGCCTGCTGCATAGTAGATTGGATACAGAAGACTGTAGAGAAGTTGAACCCAACTTAGCTGCATCTTGGAACTTAGTTGCTTGCCTACATAAAGCCTATGCAACCCTCCCAACAGACATAAAGAAATCCCCACTAAGAGACAGCATAATTACTTGGAGGGAACTAAGAAAAGCGTACAGCCTCCCCTTCCTCATACATAAGAGTAGGCAACAAGGTATACAAGACATGGCACGTAAATGGCCCAAAATCCAGCCGTCTAGTTCATGCACGACACAGAGGAAAGATGGCTCACCCAACTAGAACTACAACACAAATTCTAGCTACCTCCCTCGCAATTTTTACAAATTAAACCAGCCCTGTCCTTCTGTAAAAACAGTTTGTCAAATCTAGCAAGAGAAACAGAAGCCACTGACTTGTACATCTTAACATATGTAATAATACAAAATGGAATAATTTGGGCCAACCACTACTACCTCTCACTCCTAACTTTCATGGTATCTAATAACCTCGGATGAGGATATAGATTTATTACCTCAGGTAATACTTGGCCCGACAATAAGATAGTACTAACTTTATAACTTACGCCTCGACATGCATGTCGCTAAAGCTTCCTTAAGGGGTACAGTTCTGAGTTGAATGCTTCCTCTTAAATAGTACTCAGATTAAGCAGCTAATTAGATCACATGGTATATAGACAGTCCCACTGGATTTACATCATCAGAGTAACAAAACACTCCCTTGGGTGGTCAGATCTTATTGTGTATCAATATAGCAGCTGACAAACAAAATGGAGTTATGTCACTGATTGCATCATGGTCTGTGACAGATGGGAGGAAGGGACATCCTTATTGGAGTAATAGATGCCCATATATATCATGGAAGAGAATTCTATCAAACTGATGTTATCATCGGACTAATAAGTCCTTAACCCTCTCATGTCTGATTCCAAATTGGTTGTATATTAAGGATTAGCGATCTTGCCGTGAGAAACAACTGCAGACACCAGTCTCTTGTGGTATGAGATGATTCTCTGATTTATTTATTGTAACAGGTAGATTATATACAACAAATGACATAAGCAGAGATATACACCTTTAATCTTGATAGGTTACAAATCTAATGATTAACATATGTTTACACCTTAACAGGTGGGTTAGTGACGTGTTACTATTCAGACACATGGTTTCTAAGAAATGGAGATAAAATAAGAAAAATGAAACTTGTACAAATTAACACTAGCCTAAGAAATGCAAAGGTAGGGGTTGAAACTCTTTTTTATCAGTGGGAGGGGTCTGAAACCCGCTCTCAGGACAGTTTTATTCCTTGGAAAGAAATGTGGGAGTAATTAGAAGACTTTTGAACATGCAAGCATATACTATTGAACAAGTTAACTATTTACCTGCTGCTTATTCTAGCAGGAGGACATTCCAATATACTGTATATATTTTCATTGCCCAGTCTAAGGGAATTGATATATTAAGTCACCTTATCCCTCACAATCCCACCTATTGTGAACACTAAATCAAGGAAACAGCTAGGGTTCTTTCTTCATTCCTAAATAACATGAAGCCGGATGTTTAGGCAGAACAAGGATCTAACCGCTGCTGGCTCCCCCAAGCACTAAGTATTAGGGAAATTTCCATACCTATTAGTGTGTCACAATACAATTCTACAGGGCATCATTATTTCTGGTTGGTGCAAGAGCAAAAATATTCCTCAGTGAAATCTCCACAAGTTAAGCACATAGTTGGTGAGGTGAGTGTTGTCTTGTGGACCTTTTTAAAATTATCCTTTTAACACTAGGTACAATACAGCATCCAACAATAAAGAATACAAGAAGTATCAATCTCAGAGTTTTTTGCTAATTCATCAGATAATGGAGTCAGTAGAGATGAGCGAGCACTCAAATGCTCAGGTCCGCGTTACTCGAGTCGAGCTTTTCGTAAAATTCGAGAGCTCTACCCGAGTAACGAACCCCATTGACTACAATGGGAGACTCGAGCATTTATGTATGTGGGACGCCGTGTCCAGAGATTTTTTTCCTGTTTGTGTGTTTTCTCTCTCTCTCTCTGCCTGCCTAAAAATTTGCGATTGACGCGTGCACTGCATCACGGCGGGGAGGGGCCAAAACAGGCACGTCACAGTTGGGAGGAGCCAAAAACTGGGGCCGCATCAAACACGGCGTGATGCTCGTTCGAGTAACGAGCACCATCCAGTATGCTAATACTCGAACGAGCATCAAGCTTGGCAGAGTACGTTCACTCAACTCTAGAAGTCAGTCATTTTGTGAAAACAATAACATAGTTTGTCAAGCTATACAATCCTGACCTTGGGGCAAACCCAAAAAGTACCTCATATGGGCTGAGGCCTGTTCTGTTCGGTGTGTACCTTAGGGCTTTTACCCATTAGCGTTTTTTTTCTGCTGCAAATCCGCTGCAGTTTTTTTCAAAGTGTCAATGGGACTTTCTAATCTTAAAAACGCAATGCACAAAAAACCCAAACTTGCGTTTTTTGTGCGTTGCATTTTTAACATTAGAAAGTCCCATTGACACTTGGGGAAAAAAACGCAGTGAATTTGCAGCGAAAAAAAACTCTAGTGGGTAAAAGCCTTTAAAGAGAATAGTGTCAGGAGAGGTACTTGGCCCATGGTTTGTTGAGCTCTACCATAGCCCTCTAAATCTTGGTCTTTAAGGTACCATGTAATCTCTCTACTTTAGCACTGCTTTGTGGATGGTACGGGACATGAAAGGCCTGTTCTACCCCCAATGCTTTCATTACTTCCAGCATCCCTTCTCCCATGAAGTGAGTGCCTCGGTCACTCTCCATTGTCTCTGGTACACAATACCTGCATACCACCTCAGAAATCCATTTCTTGGTGGTGACAGTGGCGCTTGTGATTGCATAAGTCTCTGGCCACCCTGAGAACAGGTCTAGGCAGACCAGAATGTACTCGTACCTGCCTATCCTTGGCAGTTGGATGTAGTCTATTTGAGGACACTGGAATGGGTAGTTGGGACGAGAGGTAAACTTCATGGGAGTCTTTACAGACCTAACTATTGTTCTAATGCAGAAATCAAGCAGCGCTGTGTGTATTTCACCACCGTGACGCTAAATCCTGGTGTATACCAATGACTAGCGACCACATCTGTCATAAGTGTTTTTGACAGGTGTGTATTTCCATGGGATGCCTGTGCCATTATAGAATAGAGGGCCCATGGAAGATAGAGCTTGTTGGATACTATCTATGCTCCTCCAAGTGTCTCCGCCCTTTTTTTTTGTTCCCATTGTTCCTTTTTCTCTTTTGTCACCTGCTTTTGTAATTGCATCAACAGCTCATAATCCATCTGTCTAGAGAGGTACCTGTACCGCCTCTACACTTGAAGGATCAAATCTGGGCTTCTGTGAGGCTGTCTATGCAACCTGATCAGCCCAGTGATTTCTGGTTGCCTCTTTTGTGCCATCCTTGGAAGAGCCTTTTGTTTTGATTATGGCCACCTTCTCGGGCAGCAAGAGGGCTTCCATCAATGCCTGTACTTTTTTTCAATTGGTTTTCCCTTTACGGTCATGAATGATCTTGCTCTCCAGGTGGGTTTGTAGTTGTGAGCAATGCCAAAGGCATAGAGTGCGTCCATGTAGATGTTAGCCATTTTCTCTTGAGCATGCTTGCTTGCATGCTTCTTCCAGAGCGAGCAATTCAGCTTCTTGGGCTGACGTCAGATGGAAGGGGTTTAGCCTTGAACACATCATGTAAGGAGACCACAGCATAACTTGTATAGTACCTGTCTTCTTGGCCGTATCATGATTCATCCACAAAGAGTTCAAAATCACGGTTATCTAATGGCTGATCTACAACATGACTGAATCCTGCTGTCTCCTGGGTCATTAGCTGTGCACGGTCATGTGAATAATTATCATAAAACCACCCTCCAATTTCCTTGAACCAGTTGCAGAATTAAATGCACATCCCACCCTGAGCTGCCATTAGAGTCTTATGCATAGGGGAAAGAAATTTTCAACCCCAGTCAATATCTGCATTAGGAATGGGAGTTTAAACAACATTTACAAAACCAACAGATCCACAGTATTTACGGTCAGATTACATTCTAGATCACATTTTTTCTATTCACCTTCTTGTATCTTTCGTATTCAACTTTCTATTTGCACAAATTTTTACTAAGACACTTTAATTCACTTCATTCATTTTTTCCTTCATCATGATCTGCTATTCAACCTTAACCCATATACCGTGCTTTTTATCAAAACACTGCATAGCTCTATCATCACAGTTACCTCAATATGCTGCACAAGCAGTGTACAACTCCACAGTATAACCTGTACAGCACAAGGTCACTCACTTCCCCTTTTGTGCCAGCACATATTTTACATACTACACACTTCTGGCAGTATTCCAGGTAGTGAAGCGGTTAGGTGAACGTTTCTCAAACTGGCAATAATTCTTAAAGTTGCACAGATAACCAAAATCACAAACAGCAATGCTCCAGTTATCAGCAGTGCAATTTTCAATTCCAATCCCATTCCTTAGTGTTTAAGCATTAAACCAATCAGCCCCACACATATATTTCTGAGGTGGACAGCCCCTCTCTTATCTGAATATCTGACAAGCAACAAATTCTAACTGAGGCTTCTTTCACATGAGCACATATGGGCCAGCCGTTTTCATGGCTGGCTGATATGCGCTGTGATCTGAGGCATTGGTTTCCAATGCCTCAGATCACATGTGTGTATTTCTAAGATTTAAAAACGTCCCCCCCCCTCCAAGCCAATATAGCGCAGGGCGTTTTTACGTCGAGTCCAAAAGATAGTCCTGGAACTATCTTTTGGACCGGAATACGTGGCTGCTAAACTCTCTCCCTCTGTTCTCCTCCCCCATGCAGGCTCACCTCTCGTTCCTCCTCGCTCGTTCTCTGCAATGTGAGGGGGCAGGACGGGGTGGAGCTAAGCGCCGGTGAGGCCCGCCTCCTCCTATTGATGGCTATGGACAAGAGACGGCACATGGGTGAAGCTAAGTGTCTGCCCTATCCCCGACCCTTGTCCATAGCCATCAATGGGAGGAGACAGACCAGACCGGCGCTTAGTTCTGCCGTGTCCCACCACCTCCCATTGCACAGAACGAGCGGGGAGGAACGAGAGGGGAAATAGGGGATGACCTGGTGAGCTTGGCACATTTGCACCGGCCTCACCAGGCCATATGAACGGGCGCCCGTTCACCAGATTTTTCACTAACATAGCGTATATCGGCCGGCTGTGAAAACGGACGGCCGATATACGCTTGTGTGAAAAAAGCCTGAGGCTGAGGGAGGAGCAGAGAAACCTTGCCATCACCTTTTGCAAGAATCAAGCATTCCAAAGGAAGCAAGATTTTTCTCTATTTGTAAAACCAACAATATAACATAGATTCAGTACTTAAACCATTTCCCCACAGATGCAATCAATGCTACTGTAGCCTTCATTCATTCACTCTCTTATCCCAGGACTATAAAAATAGAAGTTCTTTATTATTTTCATATCTCTTTCACACAACCATTCAACCACACCCAAAATACCTCTATCGGGTTTTTGCCTTGGACGTTCAGCGCCCAAATCAAACAAATGTCCCGCCAAGAGTTTAAGACATCCCCTGAAAATAAGACCCCGTGCCTCTTTTGTGGCAAAATCAATATAAGACAGGGTCTTATTTTGGGTGAAACACAGTAATGATTATACTCATGAAATATTAAAAAAATACATTACAAATATGATTAAAAAATACTACTAAATGGGGGCGTGGCCTAACCTCTGGAGCGGGAAGTCGCACTGTGAGCGAGCTCGTTGGAGATCCACCAAAACGGGTGTTTTTAGGCACCTTCTCCACTCACCCAGGGCTCCTCTGCTAAGAAGAAGTCCTCCCGGTGTCGGAGGAAGAAGCGGGACCGAAACAGAGACTCCGCTGTGAGTTAAAAAAGACGCGGCAGGTGAGGCCTACATATCCGGCCGGAGCCGGGGACTAAATTTTCGGCCGCAAAAGAGCGCGAGCTGGCCGCACTCGGCCTGAAGCACCCGGAGTACCCCTCTATCCAGAAACTCTTCCCCGTGCTGCTGCACGCTGCGGCGGTGCTAGAGGAGGCAGACAAGAAGGACCGGAGGGTCCCGACATAGTGGAGGACTCCGGAGTCGAGCGGTAAGCCTGCTTATACACCCCGCATAGAAACATCCGGGACAGTCATCCATAAGTACCCAAAGTGACAGAAGTCCCTGCTCCCTTCTCCATATCGATAAAGGAGGCGAGTGCCTTTCCTGGGAAGAGTTAACATCCACCCGCAGACCAAGCAGACCTTTGGCTGAGAGCCAAAACGATCATCTAAGTAGCAGTAAGCATAGGGAGTGCAACCTCCAGCGTACACAGCTTTCCCCTGCTCTCTGCTTTGGTCTGCACAGACTCTCTTAACCCAACAGTGGTGACCCACGTCCCCCACCACCACCTAAGTCCGTCAGCTCCCACCTCCTGCCTCACACCCTTGCAGGAAAGAATAACATAACAAAATACTCTCCCTTTAAAAAAAAAAAAAAAAAAAAAAAGGGAGTCTACAGAACACTGATGCTGTAAAACACGCTCCAAATTTGTGCCCCACGTAAAAGCTTTAGCTCTTAACCATTTGCAAGATGGTCAAGACGGCGAAAGAAAAAGCGATATCCGCCTCCAGTCAGCAGACGTTATCTAAAAACCAACCTGACCTGCAGCGCTTTTTAAAGAGGAAAAGCGCCCATTCTCCTGCGAGTTCTTCTAAGAAAAACCCTCCACCAGTAGCAGAAGACGAGAACGTCTCTGCATCAGACTCAGACAGCGAAGACGATACAGATTTAAGCAGTGCTCATAGATCAGGTATAACCAAGAACTTTCTTAAAAAGGCTCTGACACAAGCGCTCCAACCTATCCTAAAAGAACTGACAGAAATAAAAACAGAAATCCATCAAATTGGTAACAGAGTAGAGGATCTGGAGAACACCTGCACTGATCTTATTGCACAGTCGAACGATCTAACTGACCAAGTGGACACACAGAGAGACCAGATAGATAGAGCTTTGGTCCTCATTGAGGACCAAGAAAACAGAAGTCGCAGACGAAACATTAGATTCAAGAACATTCCAGAGTCTGTTCTCCCTGAGGCCTTGAGAAGTATGGCAGCAACTATATTCACTGACCTATTGGGCGAAGAGCGCGCCAGACAGATCACAATTGAGAGAATTCATAGAACTCTTAGACCCAAGCCGAAATCTGGCGATCCCCCCAGGGATATAATCTGTGACTTACTTTCCTTTGTCGACACACAAGCAATACTAACAGCCTCTAGAGATAGAGATGAAATACAATACCAAGACGCCATCATCCAACTCTACCAAGATTTGGCCCCTTCCACCCTAGCAAAGAGAAGGCAATTGAAACCCCTACTCGAGATTCTCAGAGCTAAAAATTTGAAATATTCATGGCTCTTCTCCTTTGGCTTGGCGATTCAAAAAGACGGCAAACGTATTACTATTCATACTCCAGCAGATCTGGAAAGAGCTTGGAGTGCTCTAGATACCGCACCAATACAGATACCCTCATGGATGCCTCTGGGAGAAAAAGAGGGCGCCAAAAAATTAGAGAAACAAACCCCATGGAAGGAGGTCTCCCGCTCTAAGTCACCTAGGAACAGAACATCCAGAGCAAGACTCGATTTTCAGCAGTCACGGCTCTTGGAGACTCCCAAGCTGCAGGATGGATAGACGTCTACGCGACACCAGAGTTTGACAGATCAGCATGAGGACCTGTTCAGGTTTGGCCTGGCGGCCGAAGGTTGTCCCACCAGCGGAGGATCAGGCGACCCTAACTAACTCTTTCTGCTCTTCATCTTATCTACGTTACACCCCCTTTTTTTATTCTCCCCTCTTTTTCCGCTTGCCTTCAAAGTTATTACCCCACAGCAGAAGATTTCTTCGACCTGCTTGCGCAAGGAGTTGGACTTACTTATTGAAGTGAAGACGCAGCCGTGGTGGGAAATTGGTTCCTCTGCTGATAAGTACCACAGTGTCTCATCACCTGTTTTCAATTGAACTGCCTCCCGCAGCGCCCTCTCTGAAGCCGTGGACACATGGCGCTTGCGGGCTTGTGGGTGGCAGTTGTGTTCAGTTCACTTGGCGGTCTCGCTTGCTGCTCTGCTTTCCTGGGGGGCTGGGGGGTTGGGCCCGCCCTGGAGACACCCTGTCTCCCGTGGTGGGCGTGGCTCCGCGGCCGTCCTGGGTGGCTGGGCGGTGGGCGTTTGATTGCCATATTGTTTTCTTTCTTGTCATCTGGTGCGGCTGCTCTCTCCCCCCCCCCTGCCTCCCCTCCTGGGGGGCGCGGGGTGGGGCGATCGCCTGCCGCACACACATCAGACTGGTTGGCTGTTTGGCAAGACTTGTCAGACGTCGCACTCTCGTTGACAGACAGAGTTATATTAGAGTTTTTTTATGTTAAGAAAAATTGCAATTTGATAACATAATCCCACTGCTTTGAGTGGGGCACACTATTCCCACAATACATCCTATTCTCGGACCTGCATCCTCTTTTTGCGGGCTTGAGAAGAATTAACACCTTTCCCAGGACTTAGTCCCAGGACCTTTTGCTAGTTTTCGTTCACTTTTTGTACCCTCCTCCCTCCCCCCCACTTTCCTACTAACCCGGAACCTATCCTACACCCTTTAATTTGTGCATCTGATCACCTCTGGTAAACCCTACGATAACACGCAAATATACACCTCGACCGCAAATGGCGGAAGAGTTTGTAATTACTACCCTAAATGCTAAGGGGATAAACGCACCCCAAAAAAGAAGCAGGATAACGTGGCTTCTTAAAAAATTAAATTCGTCAATAATTTTCCTCCAGGAGACCCACATTAAAGGCGAAAATTCTCCAAAATTCCCCAGAAGACCATTCGATAAATGGCACTTTAACAACCATCCCTCAAGCGCCTCAAAAGGAGTTGCCATAGCGCTCCATCAATCTGTACCATTTATTCTTGAAAACACACTCTCTGATACAGAGGGAAGAATGCTCTTCCTAAAGGGCAAAATACATTCAGAAACATGCACCCTAGCAAACCTTTACGCCCCCAACCAAGGCCAAATTCCGTGGCTCTTAGAAGCCTTAAATAAACTTAAATTATTCGCGGAGGGCAAAATAATAATAGGAGCTGACCTCAACCTAACTATCAACCCTTCTCTCGACTCATCCTCGGGAAAATCTCAGATACCTCAGAAAGCGAGGAAGAGGTTGCTTGGTACACTTCAGGAACTACAGGTTATAGACGTTTGGAGAACTCTCAACCCAACAGTCAAAGATTATTCATTTTACTCCCAAGTCCACAAATCCCACCAAAGAATAGACTACATTTTTGTCACCTCCTCCTTATTACACCAAATAAAGAATCCAAAAATAGGTAACATAACAATCTCTGATCATGCCCCTGTAACAGTCTCCCTCGTCAAACCGAGCTCATTTCATAAAAGCTGGTCTTGGAGATTGAATGAATCTCTTTTAGAGAACCAGGAAATAGCCGAAACAATAGCTAAAAATTTAGAATTCTTTTTTAAGGAAAATGCCCAGACTCCAGAAAAGCAACCTTTGATATGGGAGACACATAAGGCAGTCATCAGAGGCACATTTATAGCTCTAGGAGCAACCCAAAAAAAACGCAACCAGAAAGAAATAGATGACCTACTCTTGCAAATCTCCACCCTCGAGCAGATAGCAAAGCAAAAAAAAGCTCAAGAAGCCCAACCAAAACTAACAGAACTCAGAGAAAAGTTGAAAGATATCTTGAATAATAAGTTCGCAAAATCAGTACTTTATTTCAAACATCATCTATACGCACACGGCAATAAAGGAGGTAGACTTATGACTTCCCTGATAAAGAAAGCCAGGAGTAAAACTCATATCCCCCTCATCACAGATCGAGCAGGAAATCTACACAATTGCCCAAAAAAAATAGCCCAGACCTTCCGTGAGCTCTACTCAGAGCGGTACAACTTAAATAAAACAGACAACCAAGAATCAGAGGACAAAAAGAAAAAAATTAAAGATTTACTC